>NC_142442.1:126029393-126332424 GCF_059453495.1 Arachis ipaensis | reverse complement strand
AAATAGAAAGAGATGAGAGAGGGAGGGAGTTCGAATTTTAAATTAAAATAAAAGGAAAATATTTTTGTTTTTATTTTAATTATTGGTTAGTATTCGAAATTTAGGAGAAGAAATAAGATTAAAATTAAAATTTAAAAGAATTAGTTAATTAAAAAGTATTTTGAAAAAGGGGTTAGTAGTTTTCGAAAATTGGAAAGAGGAAATTAGTTAGGTAGTTTTGAAAAAGATAAGAAACAGTAAAACACACAAAAAGTCAAGTAGTTAATTGAAAAAGATTTGAAAATCAATTTTGAAAAGATAAGAAGTTAGAAAAGATTTTGAAATTGATTTTGAAAAAGATATGATTGAAATTCATTTTGAAAAAGATTTTAAAAGGAAATTAAAAGGATTTGATTTTTGAAATTAAAGTTGATTACTTGACTAACAAGAAACTAAAAGATATGATTTTAAAATTTAAAGATTGAACTTTTCTTAATAGGCAAGTAACAACTTGAAAATTTTTTGAATCTAAATATTAATTGTTAACATTAATTATGAAATAAAAGTGAGAAAAAGATTTTGAAAATCAAATTTTAAAAGTTTTCGAAAATAAGATAAAAAATGAAAAAGATTTAATTTTTGAAAAAGATTTGAAAAAGATAAAAATTTTAAATTGAAAATTTGACTTGACTAGTAAGAAACAATTAAATTTTAAAATTTTATGACTAAATCAATTTAAATTTTTGAAATTTATGAGTGAAATAAGGGAAAGATATTTTTTTTTTACTTTTGAGTTTTTATTGAGGAGAGAGAAAAACATAAAAATGATGCAAAACATAAAAATTTAAGATCAAAACTAATAATGCATGCAAGAACTCTTTGAATATTAAGATGAACACCAAGAACATTTTGAAGATCATGATGAACATTAAGAACATATTTTTGAAAATTTTTAAGAAAAGAAAAACATGCAAGACACCAAACTAAAAATTTTTTTTTATGATTTTATAAAATTTTTTTGGTATTTTTCGAAAATTATTTGGAAAAAGAGAAAATAAATAAGTTCAAAATTTTTTAATAGGAATTCCAGGAATCATGTAATGTTAGTCTAAAGCTTCAGTCTAAAAAAATTAGACTTGGCTAGCCAAGCTTCAGCAGGACATTACAGACAACAGCCAAATTGATGTGAATCAACTTGCTTTTGTGATGATAAAGGCATCATCTGAAACTCTAGAATTCATTCTTAAAAATTCTGAAGACATAGAATAATTTATTTTTTTGAAAATTTTTCGAAAATAAAAAGCTTTAAAAATAAAATAAACTTACCTAATCTGAGCAACAAGATGAACCGTCAGTTGTCCAAACTCGAACAATCCCCAGCAACGGCGCCAAAAACTTGGTGCACGAAATTGTGATCTCAACTGCGCCAACAACTTGGTACGCACGATCATAATCTCAATTCTTTTTCACAACTCCGCACAACTAACCAGCAAGTGTACTGGGTCATCCAAGTAATAAACCTTACGTGAGTAAGGGTCGATCCCACGGAGATTATCGGCTTGAAGCAAGCTATGGTCAACCTTGTAAATTTCAGTCAAGCAAATTCAAATGGTTATGGGTTTTAATAATTAAAATATAAATAATTAGATCCTACTCGGAATACCACAGACAAGGTTTAGACTTTCCGGATCCCAGGAATGCTGCCAATAGTTCTAGCCTATACCATGAAGGTTCATCTCAGATTCAGCTTCTTTGTTGTCAGGAGAGAAGACGTGAATCCTTGATTAGAAACCCAAGAGAATATACTCCAGCTGTCGTCTAATGACTACGTTGAACATCATGTAGACCGCTTTGTGGTTGTCAGGCACGCGATCTTGGCTAAGCGAGTAATGAAGATTGGGTGATTGTCACGGGTCACCCCTTCATTCTGACTTAACTGAATTAAGTACGAGAGTATATCTTGGAGAAGAAGTAGGCTTGAATTGAATAGAAAAATAGTAGTAATTGCATTAATTCATGAAGAACAGCAGAGCTCCACACCTTAATCTATGGGGTGTAGAAACTCCACCGTAGAAAATACATAAGTGAAAGGTCTAGGCATGGCTGTGAGGTCAGCCTCCATGCCAAAGGTCTAAGGACTAAACGTCCAGAGATGTAAAATAAATCTCTAAAAGTAGTTTTTATAATAAACTAGTAACTAGGGTTTACAGAAAATGAGTAACTAAGTGCAGATAGTGTAGAAATCCACTTCCGGGGCCCACTTGGTGTGTGTTTGGGCTGAGCATTGAAGCTTTTTCGTGCTTAAGCTATTCCTGGAGTTAAACGCCAGCTTTGGTGCTAGTTTGGGCGTTTAACTCCAATTCTGGTGCCAGTTTGGGCGTTTTACACCAAGATATTTTAGGCTGACTTTGAACGCCAGTTTGGGCCATCAAATCTTAGGAATATTATGGACTATTATATATTGTTGGAAAGCCCAGGATGTCTACTTTCTAATGCAATTAAGAACACGCCAATTGGGCTTCTCTAACTCCAGAAAATCCACTTCGAGTGCAGGGAGGTCAGAATCCAACAGCATCTACAGTCCTTTTTCAGCCTCTGAATCAGATTTTTGCTCAGGTCTCTCAATTTCAGCCAGAAAATACCTGAAATTACAGAAAAATACACAAACTCATTGTAAAGTCCAGAAATGTGATTTTTGAATAAAAACTAATGAAAATATAATAAAAATTAACTAAAACATACTAAAAACTATGTAAAAACAATGCCAAAAAGGGTATAAATTATCCGCTCATCAACTTCCTAACCAGTGATGTGCATCCTAAGGAAATTTCTAAGGAGAACGACTCGGGACTAATACTCTCGGTTATTGAATTTGGATTGTAGTGACACAATTTCTTTGTTTGATGTGGAATTGCATGTCGGTTTAGACTATACTCACGATTGGATTTATTGATAATTTCTATACCGGCATAAAATCTCTCATCAGTAACCGTCCATGAAGCAGTAATATTCATGTCCTGCGAGTCTTTCTAGCATCTAATCCATGAAAGGTAAAGGGAAATGATCTTTTCTGGTGGCCTCATTGAGCTTCCTATAATCAATGTACATACGCCAGCCAGTCACTGTCCTTATGGGTATCAATTCATTCCTCTCATTTGGTACAATAGTGACTCCTCCCTTCTTTGGGACTACTTGTACCGGACTTACCCAAGGGCTGTCTGAGATTGGGTAGATCACCCCTGCTTGCCACAACTTCAGCACTTCCTTTTGGACTACTTCATTCATTGTTTGGTTTAGCCTTCTTTGTTGCTGTCTTGAGGGCTTTGCACCTTCCACAAGTAGGATTTTGTGCATGCATATTGAAGGACTGATTCCCTTTAGATCTATAAGTGTCCACCCTATAGCATCCTTTTATTGTTTTAGCACTTGGATTAGCTCCTCTTCTTGTTCCTCATTCAAGCTTGAATTGATGATCACTGGGTATGTGTTGTTGTCACCCAAGTAATCATATTTCAAGCTTGGAGGTAGAGTTTTCAGCTCCAAC
This sequence comes from Arachis ipaensis, assembly GCF_059453495.1. NCBI lineage: Eukaryota > Viridiplantae > Streptophyta > Magnoliopsida > Fabales > Fabaceae > Arachis > Arachis ipaensis. Next base: position 126,328,901 of record NC_142442.1, on the reverse strand, counting down.
TTTGGTGCCTCCACTTCCATTTTTCTTGTCTTGTCCATCATGATTGATTCGTCCATAGTCTCTAGTGGTAGCTCACCACATGAGGCTTGTTGATCTCGCTCTTTGATTTTTTCACATTGTTCTTCCTCTAGGACTCCTTGAACGAGATCTTCAATTGTGTCCACCATCATGCATTCTCCAATGGATTCCTTGGGGTAGCTCATTGCCTTGAAGACATTGAAGAATGTCTTCTCTTCATGTAATCTTAAGACTAGCTCTCCTTTTTGAACATCAATTATGGCTCCAGCAGTAGCTAGGAATGACCTTCCTAGGATGATTGATGTGTTGGCTTCTTCTTCCATATCAAGCATAACAAAATCAGCTGGGAAGATAAACTCTCCCACTTTTACCAACAAATCCTCCACCACACCATGGGGAAATTTGAAAGTTCAGTCAGCTAATTGAAGAGCCATTCTTCTAGGTTTTGCTTCTTCAATACTCATTCTTTTCATCATGGACAAGGACATGAGGTTGATGCTGGCTCCTAGATCACATAGTGCCTTTTAACTGCTTATATCCCCAATGATACAGGGGATTCAGAAGCTCCCAGGGTCTTTCAATTTCTGGAGGAGCTTCTTTTGTATTATGGCACTACATTCCTCAGTGAGCACTACAGTCTCTTTTTCTCCCCAATTCCTCTTCCTTGTCATAAACTCTTTTAAGAACTTGGCATAGAGTGGCATTTTCTCTAATGCTTCAGCAAAGGGGATGTTGATTTAAAGCTTCTTGAAGATCTCTAAAAACCTAGAGAATTGGCTGTCCTTTCCATCTTTTCTCAGCCTTTATGGATATGGTGCTTTTGGCACATAAGGCTTTAGAAATTGATTTGGTGGGGTAGGTACATGAGTCTCTTCTTCCTCCTTGATTTCAGATTCAGTTGCAGCTTCCTTTTCTTGTTTGTCTTGACTTGGGACTGCTACTTCCACAACCTTCCTGCTTCTTAAGGTGATAGCTTTGCACTCCCCTCTTGGGTTGACCATGGTGTCGCTGGGGAAAGTGTGTGTGGGCATTGGCATCTGTTTAGACAAGGTCCCTAGTTGTGCTTCTAATTTTGAAATGGCTGCCCCTTGGTTCCTTATGTTGGACCTGACCTCATCTTGAAGTGCATCTATCTTTTTGTCATCACTACAACAAATAAGGGTTTTCGCAATGATCAAAAACCGTTGCCGTAAATTGAAAAATCGTTAACAAAACTTTAGGCAATGCTTTGGCAACGGTTTTTTACCTGTGGTATATGCGGCCGTTGCCAATACTCAAAGGCAACGGTTTTTTACCTAAGGCAATGGTAACAACAAAACCGTTGCCAAAGTTACTAGTATAGACAACGGTTTTGACAACAATTTTTAAAGAATGGTTTAGAACCGTTGCTGGATAGGCAACGGTTTTAAACTGTTGTAGCTTTATTATTTACTAAGCCAACGGTTTTAAAGCATTGCCATTAGTGTCGTTTTTTGGCAACGATTTTAATACCATTGCCATTTTATAGTTGTCTTTGACAACGGTTTAACACCATTGCCTTTTGTGACTTTTGACAACGGTTTTTTGTAATATAATTCTTTATTTACAAGAGTTTTCTCATGAATAAAATTAGTTCCAACTTTTTTTTAATTTAGTGTCAATAAATAACCTAAATTATTTGAATCAAATTACTAAAAAAAACTAATTAAACATTTATTATCAAATTTGACTTACAAAAGTTGTTGTAAGATCCACATACAATCACTATCATCATTGCAAAATAACATAATACTAATCTAGGCCATAACTACTTTTACTTATATCATCATCATTTTTCAAAATACCGTAGTACTATAGCCTAAGGGTGGCAATTTCTTCATTTTTCTTCAATAAAGTTGGTGTGGTAACTCAGCTTGAGTGGACTCTCTTGGCTTCAATAGCAATTGCTTCACATAAAGAACAAGAAAGAATCTTAAATCTGATCTTTATCTGTATAAATATTTTTGGCAAATTAGAAAACCTGGATACTAAGCATTAAAAAGACAACCACAAAGTTATGCAGATAGTTAACCAGATACCAGGGAAGGTATATGTGAATAATAACCTTGACAGTCGCACTGGATCTGAAATTCAGAAGACCAAGATGAAGTGAGCTTATTTACCACTCGATGCTTACAAATTACAAGCTCTTAGCTCATATTATTTACCAACCAAATGACAATCATGAGAGCTTGGAACAAAACAATAATTTACATAAAACAAAACCTGTAATCATTGCAGAGCTTGGAACAAAACAATAATTTACATAAAACAAAACCTATAATCATTGCAAACTTTTGAAAGCGACACATGGTTTGTCTAGTTCAAAGATTCAACTAAACAAATAAGCAAAAGTTGAAATACATACATTTAGGCTTGCTATGACATGGATCCTAAATAGAACAGTTTGAAAAATTAGAATACAATTTCAATAAGATGAAAATAAATGGGAACTATTTCTACATTACCTCTTTGATATAAGGCTTTGACCAGCGTTCCCACATATCAGGTGGTAGTTGTCCACCCCATGAATCAAATATTTGTATGCAGTGAGCCCCAGACTCCACTTGGAAAATAACATAATCTGCTATTGCTTGCGCCAAATGAGAGAGCAGAGTCCGCAATAAATGTGGTGTTGTATGGCACATACTCTTAATGGTTGTATAGGTGCGTGTTGTACCCCCTTCCACTATATATGTTGCTATTGTCCAAGGTGCTCCCACGAAACCTAAAACGGCAGCATCACCACCAACCTAAGTAAAAAGCAATAAGTAAGGAAAACGGCTCCTTTGAAGGATAGCCATGATATATAGAAGCGGTAATGCAACTAGGTTTACCTCCTTGCGCAGTATCTTGAGTGAATCTCCAACAAAACTGAGCTTTTCCAGGTCAATTGGATGCAGAGCCTTTAGCCCCTTCTCGAAGCGTATTGGGGACTGAATAACAGGACCCCTTACGTCTTCAACGTCGAATTCGACCCCAAATGCAGGAAGAGGCGTAAGGATGTCAGAGAAAATGATCACTCCATTAGGCCTAAAGGCATTCCAAGGCTGCAAAGAAATTTTCACAATGAGATCAGTTGTCTCCGATCTCTCTCGAAAGTAAAAGAACTAAACCAGAATGTCAAGCTACTAATAATAATGAATAACTGACCTTTGCCAATGATCAGACCAAGCTGCTTCAAGGTAAGTGTATGTCCAGTTTGGTGAAATTGAGTATGAGGGCAATTGGAATCAAAACAAAATCAGAGCAGCATTGCCAGAGAACCAGTTACATACTAAAACAATCTTAAAATCAAAATAAAATCACAACAGCATTTCCACTGATACCTGTTTGAAAAATTAGCTTCAAATCAATAATTGCTGTAATATGTTTGTGGATTGGTTAAAAGAGGTTGCTTGGTGTTGGAATTAGGTACCAAGATCTAAGATGGGAACATATTTCTGGCCATTTTGATAAAGGGTGTCAACAAAATTTCTCATCTTATCCAATGGGAAATTTATAGGATCAAGTGTGAAATCCTTATATGCATCCATTGAATCAATATCTGTCCACATAACTTCAATGGGTATATTTGCTTTTGCATAGTTGGCAACCACATTTTCAAGATCACTCACATCCTTGTAGCCATATCTACAATGATGAAAACCTTTCACAAAAGGGAGAATTCTTTTGGATTAGCATGTAAAGTTGGGATCCATAGACTTTAAGAATACATGGTACTAACTAAGATTTTCTATGCAATGAATATGAAAGTAAAAGAACTAAACCACAATGTCAAGCTACTAATAATAATGAATAACTGACCTTTGCCAATGATCAGACCAAGCTGCTTCAAGGTAAGTGTATGTCCAGTTTGGTGAAATTGAGTAAGAGGGCAATTGGAATCAAAACAAAATCAGAGCAGCATTACCAGAGAACCAGTTACATGCTAAATCAATCTTAAAATCAAAATAAAATCACTACAGCAATTCCAAATAACCAGTTACCAAATCAACATCAGAACAGCATTATACCAAATCAACATTAAAATCAGAGTGGAAGTAACTTATAGGGTAAAGCTCACCAGGACAGTGGCGAGTTGTAGCAGAAACAGAGTGGCGATCCAGACGCCAACGGCGGCACACAGCTCAACGGCGACGGCGAACCCAACCCCGTCAGCGATGGCTTGGCAGCAACAGAGGCAACCTCCTCCTCCCTCATCGTGTTTCTCTCTCTGCGCGAACCCTTTTTCTCTCTTCGAGCTCCTCCGTGGCGGCAGTGATGGGAGGTGCGACGGCGAAGACGAGCTCGACAGTCAGGATCTTCAGTGGCGGTGATGGAGTCCTCGACGATGATGGCTACTTCTCCTCCCTCGCGCGCACTCTTCTCCGTCTCCACACCCTCCGGTTCGCGCGACGATGGCGGCGGCTCAACGGAACGGCGGCGACAGGCGGACAGGGCGCGACGGCGCGCTCGTCTCCCTCTCCTTCCCTTCCTTCTTCTTCCCCGATTCCCCTTTCTCTTTTTTCCCCCCTTTCCTTCTGTTTCCTTTTCTGTACGTGTGCTTAGGATTTAGGTAACAAATTTAAGAATTTTGTGAAATTAGAGTTTTATTTGGTAATTTTAAAATTATGGTAAAATATATATCAATAATATGATAATTTTTTTTAAATATTTGAGATAAAATAATAAATTAGAATTTAAATTTAATATTGTAAAGATTATTTTTAAAATGTATAAAATTTTATTCATCAATATATCAATGAGTTAAAATAATTATTTTTAATTTAAATTATAAAATAATTGTACTAATCACATTTTATAAAATATAATTTTAAACTTAAAAATATTAATTATTTAAATTAAATAATATAAATTTTTATCATTTTCCATCGCGTGAACTTTAATTTCAAATTATATGAAATAACCAATTAATAAAAATGACACAAAAATATTAATTAACTTAACTCCAAATATTAATAAAACTAATTTAATTATTCTTAATAGATTAGTTTATAAAATAAGGAGTTCAAATTAATAATAAGTCATAACTTTTTCATAATAAAAGTTACTTAAAATAAATTGTGCAATTCTTTCTTATTTTTCAATTACTAAAATTATACAAAATATTCCATTATAATTAAATTTCTTAAGAATATTAATTAATTCAAAATGAATTTATCTCTAAATCTCTTTAATTATTTTCTAATAGAATAATTTCTAAAATTATAAAGTTTAAACTTAATAAGATAAAATCACAATTTATTCATATTTAGATTTTCAAAAGCGCGAGATGTTACATTATATATTTATAACAAAAATATATAATATTTATTATAAATGTATTTTAATTTTATTTTTTTTAAAAATAATATGTGTTATATATTTATAACAATAGTTTTTGAGTATTTTATAAATTTAGTATTTATAGACAAAATTGTTTTAATTTGTATGATTATTTATAATTAATTTTATATGTATCTTTTAATTTGTATAATTATTTAAATAATATTAGAAAATTATTGTTTGATAAACAATTGTTGTAATGGTTATAAAACCGTTCTTTAAAATAGTCAAAGAGAATGGTTTTATTTTGTTGCTATAATATAATGAAAAATTAAACTTCATCAACAACACTGTAAAAACCGTTGTCTAAAGCCATCTAATAGAACGGTTTTAAAGTGTAGCATTTTGGCAACGGTTTTTATGCGTTTCTTTTGTACTGTTATTTAAACAACAATAAAAAACCGTTGCTTAAAAATAAATCATAGTAACGGTTATAAAACCGTTCTTTAAAATAGTCAAAGAGAACGGTTTTAATTTGTTGCTATAAAATCATGAAAAATTGAATTCAACAGTAACACTACAAAAAATCGTTGTCTAAAACTATCTTAAAGAACGGTTTTAAGGCGTTGCAAAATTTAGGGTTGCTAAAGCCTGTATTTGTTGTAGTGCATCTTCTACTTGTCTATCTGCAACAATGGTAATGGTCCCATTTAGTTGTGCTATGGTAGCTTCCAATCTTGCAAAGTTGCTGTTGATATCATAGGGTTGCATGGTTGGGGGTGATACATCTTAGGGTTGGCTTTTGTATGGTTGTTGGTTGGAATGGTAGGGTGCATTTTGTGAGTTGTGGTGGGGTCTATTGTTGCTTGGTTGATGGTTAGAATTGTGGTTGTTATGTTGGCTGGACTGGTATGGTTTATGGTCTTGATTATGGTTTTGCTGGTTTTCCCACCTAAAATTTGGGTGGTTCCTCCAACCTGGGTTGTATGTCTTGGCATTGGGGTCATATGGTGGTCTAGAAGAATTGTTCACATAGTTGGCTTGTTCCCATTCTTCTTCAACTTCTGGGCATTCTTCCTCTTGTGGAGATGCTTGAGCTTGGACAGCTGAGACTTGATTCTTCTCCATTTGCTTGGTCAGGGCTGCCAGTTGAGCTGTGAACATCTTATTTGAGCTAATAGAGCATCCATGGAATTGAGCTCTATTACTCCCTTCTTATGAGTCCTTTCAAAGGCATAGAAATACTCGTTGCTGGCAACAGTTTCTATTAAACATATGAGTCCTTTCAGAGACTTGATTCTTTGACTGTTTTCTTCTTGTTGAGTGAGCCTCCTGAGGAGTGGTTTAGAGCTTTTTTAGAGTCATATGACAGCCCCTCATAGAAGATGTATAGTTGCACCCACTCATTAAACATATCTGGGGGCACCTCCTTGTCAAGTCTTTGTATCTCTCCCAGACCTCATAGAGAGTTTCCCCATCTTGTTGTCTAAAAGTCTGGACCTCAGCTCTTAGTCTATTGATCCTTTGTGGAGGGTAGAACCTTGCTAAGAACTTGTTAACAACATCTTTCCAGGTGGTGAGGCTTTCTTTAGGAAATAACTCCAACCACTTTGATGCCTTATCCCTAAGAGAGAAGGGGAACATGAGTAGTTTGTAAGTGTCCGGATGAACACTATTGGATTTTACCGTGTCACAAATCCTCAGAAATGTAGTCAGATATTGACTAGGGTCCTCTTGAGCACTTCCTCCAAATGAACAGTTATTCTGAACAAGAGTTATGAGTTGTGGCTTGAGCTCAAAATTGTTGGCATTTATGTTGGGCCTCAGGATGCTACTCCCATAATTCCCACGGTTGGGGTTTATATAGGAACCTAGCACCCTCCTCTCCTGAGGAGCATGGTTGCCAACAGCTTCTTCATGATGGTTGTGTGCTTCTCCTTCCATGGTTTGAGTTGGATCTTCTTCTTCTTCTTCACCAACCACTCTTTTTCCTCTGGCCACTGCTTCTCTTCTCAGTCTTAAGAATGTTCTTTCTGGTTCAGAGTCGTACGAGATGTCAACTCCTCATCTCCCTGTCATACACAAAATAGAATCACAAAAAGGAAAATGTTAACACCCTTGGGAAAGAAGGGTGGGTAAGCCAAACTAATTGATACAAAATATCAAACAGTTAGTGTGCTCTTGTTAGTGTTAGTATGCAGGCAGTAAAAAAAAGATTAAAAAGAAATAAAACAAAAGAACTAAAAAAGATAAAAGAAATGCTTAATCTAATTGTTCATCCACTTAATCACTGTCAATTCAAATCAATCCCGCGAACGACGCCATAAAACTTGATGACTGGAATTCACTACCCCACATATATAATGAATCCATTCTTTGGCAAGCGCACCAAATATCGTCAAGTAATAACCCACGAGGAGTGGGATCGTATCCATAGAGATTGATTGATTGAGCAGTGTTAGCTAATGAGTTAATTAGTTAAGCTAATCAAATAGAGAGTATTGAGTAGTATAAATTAAATTGCAGAATTATAAAGAACATGAAAGTAAAGGAAAGTAATAAAGTGCAGGAATATAAATGGCAAGAATGTAAAGAATAGAAACATAAATGGCTGAATTGTAATTGGGAATGGGGGATTAACAGAATGTAAAAGAAAGCTATAAAGAATGTGGAAGATAAGAATAGGGGAATTCATTGGGATTAGGAGATGTTGATCTCTTTGGATTAAATTCAGTTCATCTCATCTTCAATCATGCAACTCATTGACCTCTTGGCAATCATGATTGATTAAGTCCCAATCCCTTGGTAACTCAATCTCTCAAATCTTGATAATTAGCCAATTCCTTGGTCTAATTGCTCATGAAGAGAGATATGCTTGGTCCCTGATTATACCACACATCATCATAGATCCAAATAATGGGTGGATTATATGTCACCATATCCAATCCTAAAACCCAGATTTTACTCAAGTGTGAGAAGGGATTTCAAGCATGGTTTCATGTTTCCTTTTCCAAGGTTCCCATGAAACCTATTTTGCATTCAACCTCTTTCCCAAGATGATTGAACACTAGCATGAAGAACGAAATTCCTTCTAGAAAATCAAAGAAAAGATAAAGAGAAGAAGAAATTCACTATCATTAATCCATTAAGTACAACAGAGCTCCCTCTCCCAATGAAAGGGAGTTTAGCTACTCATAGCTCAGAAAAAAGTACAAGAGATGGAAGAGATGATATGTAAAGTAAAACTAGATCTAAACTTAGCAATGCCAATCTAATACAACCTAACTTAACCCCCTTTTTCAGTACTTCCAGGGGGTATTTATACTACAACTATCACTAGAATTAAGAAAATACAAAAGATAAAAGCAAATTACAATTGGAGGGAAAAGGAAAACTCAATAAACGTGACCTTCACGCTTGGCGTGTGGCTGGTGTTTAAGTGGCGTGCCACGCCAAGCCACTAAATTTGGCTTGGTGGGCCACGCCCAGCTCTTCAAGTGGCACGCCCCATGTGTTGGCATCCTTGGTGTGCCACGCCTTTGAACCCAAGTGGCACGCCCAGGGTCTTTTTAAAGATTGACTAGCCTGGCGTGCCACGCCCTCGAGCAAAAGTGGCATGCCCAGGGTCTTCTTGGAACCTTGGTTGGCCTGGCGTGCCATGCCTTCGACCTCAAGTGGCACGCCCAGGCTCTTCTTAAAGCATTGGTTAGCCTGGCGTGCCATGCCTTGGACCCCAGGTGGCACGCCAGGCTCTTCCTTGGAGCTTTGAACTAGTGTGGCACGCCCAGGGTCTGGCGTGCCACGCCCATTGTGGGTGCTTCATCTTCTTCTCTGGAAAACATAACTGGCATGCCATGCCCATGGTGCATGCTTCTTCACGTCTCTGAAAAACATAACTGGCGTGCCACGCCCAGTATTCTTCCTTGCTCCAGTAGCTGGCGTGCCACACCCAGCATTCAAGTGGCACGCCCAGGTAAATAGTGAGAGTTGGCGTGCCACGCCTTCGATCTAAAGTGGCATGCCCAGCTTTGGTGCTTGGTCTTCTTTAGTGTTGGCGTGCCACGCCTGGGACCCAAGTGGCACGCCCAAGTGCTTGGGTCTTCAATTTCCTCTCTGGAAACTTGAACTGGCATGCCGCGCCTTGATGTTCAAGTGGGAGGCCCATCTTAAGTTGACTCCTCCAAGCTTGGCATGCCACGCCGGGGTTATCAAGTGGCACGCCCAAGTGATGGGCTAGAGTTGGCATGCCACACCTTCGATACCAAGTGGCACGCCCAAATAATGGTCCTTCTCTGGATTGATGAACTGGTGTGCCACGCCTAGCTCTTCAAGTGGCACGCCTATGGTGTGTGATGGACTTGGCGTGCCATGCCCAGCTTGGCGTGCCACGCCCCTTTTGTGGCCTTCACTATTGCTCTCTAGAATTCATTACTGGCGTGCCACGCCCTGGTGCTGGCGTGCCACGCCCACTCATTTTCATGGCGTTTGTTCTAAGTGGCATGCCCATTACACACACTGAGCTTTACTTGCTGTTTTCCTTCCCTTTTTGTTGCTCTTTTCTCCTGAAATTCAACACAAACCCATTTCAAAGCAATGTACCATAATATATATTATTTAGTTCATGAAATTGCATTGAAACAATGAATATGTGTTCTTTTTATGGTCCTTTTAGATAGGTAAAAAGGGCAAATAATGCAAGTCATCAACAACCATGCTAGAGAAGGTGCTAGTAATCATGCACCACAAAAGAGAAGAGTGCTAGGCTCCTACATTAATCCCAACCCTGGGAATTGTGGAAGCAGCATTCTAAAGCCAATCATCCATGCCAATAATTTCAAACTAAAGCCACAACTCATCACACTGGTTCAAAACAATTGTTCTTTTGGAGGAAGTGCCCAAGAAGAGCTCAACCAACATCTAACCACTTTTTCTGAGAATATGTGATACAGTAAAATCTAATGGTGTCCAACCGGATACCTATAAGCTGCTGTTGTTTCCCTTTTCCCTCAGGGACAAGGCAGCAAAATGGCTAGAGTCATTCCCTGAGGAGAGCCTCACAACTTGGGAAGATGTGGTAAACAAGTTCTTGGCAAGGTTCTACCCTCCACAAAGAGTCAATAGATTGAGGGCCGAGGTCTAAACATTCAGGCAACAAGATGGTGAGACTCTCTATGAAGCATGGGAGAGATATAAGGAGCTGACAAGGAAGTGTCCTTCGGACATATTTAATGAATGGGTACAGCTGAACATCTTCTATGAGGGTCTGTCACATGAGTTAAAGAAGGCTCTAGATCACTCTTCTGGAGGCTCTCTCAACAAGAAGAAGACTGTAGAGGAAGCCATTGATGTCATTGAAACAGTGGTTAATAATGAATACTTCTATGCCTCTGACAGAAGCAACAATAGAGGAGTGATAGAGCTGAACCACATGGATGCAATTCTAGCCCAGAATAAGATGATCACTAAGCAATTGGCAGATCTCACCAAGAAGATGGAGAAAAACCAAGTTACAACAGTCCACATTCAATCACCATCCCAAGAATAGTCGAATGGAGAGGAAGGAGGTGACTGGGAGCAAGCCAATTACATTGAAAATTCATCAAGACAATCCCATGACCCATACTCTAAAACCTACAACCCTGGTTGGAAGAACCACCCAAACTTTGGGTGGGGAAACTAACAAAACCAGAGCCAAGATCAAAGACCTCACAACTCCAACCACTTCAACAACTCCACTTACCAACACTCCAACTAAAGACCATATCAAGCCCCACAAAACACTTATCCCCAGCATCCACATTAAGTCCAAAATAACCATTATCAACCTTCCAATTCAAACTTGCCACCACCTTCTGAGGATAGGCTGTCCAAGATTGAAGCCTTGCTGGAAAATCTTTGCAAGGTGGTTGATAAACCCCTATTTTATGATATATCTTGTGCTCAATTAACTGTTTTGATCAATTCTTCACCCACTTATTCATAAGAATTGCATGGTTTACAATTCCTTCCTTATTCTATGATATGTGTGAAAATATGTTTCCTATGCTTTAAAAATATTTATTTCAATTATCTTTTATTACCATTTGATGCCGTGATCTGTGTGTTAAGTAATTTCAGGCTTCATAGGGCAGGAATGGCTTAGAAGACGGAAAGGAAACATGCAAAAATGGAAGGAACGCGCAAAATAGAGTTTTAAAGAAATTGGCAGCGACGCGAACGCATGGACGACACGTACGCGTGACTGATGCGTACACGTGACAAGGAAAAAACTCCAAATGACGCGATCGCGTGACCCATGCGCACGCGTGACGGACGTCACGTGCAGAAACATACAGAAGTCGCCCCCAGTAATTTCTGGGCCCTTTTTCGGCCCAGATCCAAGCCCAAAAACACATAATATAAGCCAGATAATGGGGGAATCAACAACAACAATTCATACAACATTCAGAATAGAGAATTATTAGGTTTTAGATGTAGTTTTAGAGAGAGAGAGGCTCTCTCCTCTCTCTTAGGTTTTAGAATCAGGATTCCTTTTACTTTACGGTTATTACTCCAAATTCCAGGTTCAATGTTCCCAAATTTAATTTTATGTTCTCTTCTACTTTTAGTTACTCTAATGCTTTTACTTGTTAATTATTTATGATGCCAAATTGGCTTGTGAATCTTTCCATGTTAGATTTGAATTTTCTATTTAATATAATTTGAGGTATTTCAGATTTACGATTGTTTTATTCTATTTATGATGCTTTCAATTTAATCTAGATTTTTCTCCTTTTGGCTTTGGTTAAGTAATTGGTAACACTTGAGTTATCAAACTCAGCAGTTGATTGAAAATTGGAATTCATTAATTGGTTTGGATCGTTCGAAAGCTAGTCTTTCCATAGGAGTTGACTAGGACTTGAGGATCAAATTAATTGGTCCACTTGACTTTCCTTTATTTAGTAAGGGTTAACTAAGTGGGAGCGATAAACAATTCTCATCACACCTGATAAGGATAACTAGGATGGGATTTCCAGTCCTCATACCTTGCCAAGAGTCTTTATAATTATTAATTTATTTTTTCTTGCCATTTAAATTACTTGTCCTCTATTTCAAAATACCCAAAAACATGCATTTTTCCATAACCAATAATAAATCATACTTTCCTGCAACTCCTTGAGATACGACCCGAGGTTTGAATACTTTGGTTATCAATTTTATTGGGTTTGCTTAAGTGACAACCAAAATTTTTGTATGAAAGGATTATTGCTTGGTTTAGAAGCTATACTTGCAACAAGAATTTATTATGAATTCTAAACCATAAATACTTCAGTTCATCAAAATGGCGCCGTTGCCGAAGAATTGCAAACGTGTGCCTTATTATTGGTTATTGTAAATATTTTCTTTTGCTGTTTATTTGTTTCTGTTTCTATTTTTTGTTTTTAATTTTTATTAGCTACTATGAGCTCTCACCCTCGTCACTTTGAGTTTGGTTCTAATGTTGTTGCAAGGAATGGGAGCTATGACAGGAACATGCATCAGAGTCAAAACAATCAAAGATGGAAGGAGCCTCGAGGATCTGATCAACCCTTTTGGCAACAACACCTTCCAAGATACCATGGACAACGACCATTCTACGATGCACACCCAGACAATAGTTACGGTGGACCTTCTCGTGACAACCTACCCCCACCAGTTTACTATGGTCAAGAGCCATTCCGAGGTGCGTGCCAAGTTGATAGATATGGTGGACCCCCTTGTGGTTACCAACAAACCCCATCATACGCCTATAAACCACCTCCTCAACATAGCTTTGAACCACCATACTAACAAGCCACCCACAACCATTCACCTCCATATGCCCCTAACTCTTATCCACCCGAATTCCAATCCAACTACTCCCAAGAACCACCACTTCCATATGCACCATATCCATGTCCATCAAACCAAGAAGCACAAGACCGTCTCAAGGACACAGTGAACAAATTTCATGCAACCCTTCATCAATTGAAGCAAGCGATAAACCGATTAGTCCCCAGTACGAAGGAGACATTAGAAGCTCCGATGGACAACACAGAACATGACTTTATACTGGAACAAGTAGAGGAAGCTGCAATTATCGAAGAAGATGAATTGGTTGAAGACTTAGGAGACACTGAACCTCCATGGGAATTAAGAATTGTGGACAATTCTGTCAAGAAATTTGAAATCGATGCTAAGGAGGATAATGCACAACCCCCAAAGCATGTATCTTATGAAGAACTGGACGGAACAAGTCAAGAAGCAAGTTTCCTTGGTAATGATGAGCACAAATCAAGTTCCTCTAGTGATGACCTCGCAGTCACAATTGAATTATTTTAGCTAGAAGATTCTTTCCCAAGTGAATATGAAGATGATGTGGAGGTAGACTTTTCTTAGCCTCCAACTTATGACTTGAGTGATGAGGAAGAAATTGAAGACTTTGATCAAGACGAGGTTGTAATTGAAGAGATTTGTCAAGAATTGGAAGAATTCACAGAGGAGTACAAGGAAGTGGAGCTTGAAGAACCACTGGAAACACCTCTCTCACGGCCATTACCACCAAATACAAACTTCAAGTGTGTAAAATCCTTAGCCTTCATCTTTACTTTTCCACTTGAATATGGCTTGCTTGAAACAGATGGTCAACTTAGAGCTCTTTGCGGCTTTAAGAGTAAGAGGGAGATGGTCAGTAATAGAAGTTGGTATCCAAGGTTCAATACAGTTCCATGCTCAAATTGGAAATGCATGGATTGGTATAGAGCTCGAATTGATAGATTTCAGAAGATGTTCGGGTATCTCAGTGGAAATCCAGGTTACATACCGCCCGGCTGGAAAAATGAAGATCAATAGAAAGACGGTTACAAAAGCAAGGTTTGGGATCCTGGGATTCATTCTAACAATCAACACCCGTGGAGCCTGAAAACCTGCTTTGATTTGCTCGAAGGCTTTACATGCCTAGTCTGGGATCCCGGAGGTTATTGGAACTGCAAATGTTGGTGGAGATTTCTGGATGAGTTCAAGCACAACCCACCATAACAAGGAGTTCATCTAATGTCCAACTTAAGGACTCTAACTAAAAGTGCTAGGTGGGAGACAACCCACCACGGTATAATCGTTCCTTTTTCAACTCTAATTTTATTTCGTTTTGTTTGTTTTTAGTTTCATTTTATATTATTCTATTTTATTTCCTAGGATCATTCAAGACATCTGCATCTTGCATATTGCATATTGCATATAAAAAAAATGCACCCCACGCGTGCGCATGTGCCATGCGTGGGCGTCGATTCGAAATCGACGTAACAATCCAACGCCCAGAAAGCTGGGCTGGAATCGTGCGGCTGTCATGCGTTAGGCACAATTTGGGCCACGCGTTCACGTTAATGACGCGAACGCATCACTTCCACTTTACACACACCACGCGAAAAGTGTGGGCGACGCGTACACGTCGCGTGAATATTATTGCCCCCTCAATAGAGACAGAGAGTTGCGCCAAAACGATGCTGGAATTGTGCATTTAGCACAATTCTGAGCGACACGTACGCGTGCCCCACGCATACGCGTCACTTTTATTATCACTCACTCATGCGATCGCGTCAATGATGCGTCTGCGTCATTGCCTTTCCGCCCCCAATCACGCGATCGCGTGATCCACGCGTTCGCGTGGATTTGAATCCACTTACCCCTTCGATGCGGAACCCTAACCCATTTCACGTCAACAACCCCCTTCCCCCTCTGCACTCTCTCTTCCCCTCTGCCACCACCGATCAACCACCACGACCCCGCCCCGCCTCGCCGTGCCCCCGCCGTCGCGCCACCCTCGCAGAACCCCCTCCCCCCATCTCTTTTTCTCCCCTTCTTCTTCCACCCTTCTCCCTCTCCTGCCCACCCGCCCCACCACCGAGCCGTCACCACCATTGCCGCGCCCCCACCGGCCACCACGACCCCACAACCCTCGCCCCTCCCTCCCTTCTCTTCTTCTTCCCCTCCCAACCTCCACCCTCCCCTACCCCACTGAACCGAGCCAACCCCGCTGCCACCACCCAGACCGCCAACCACTACCCCAACGCCACCCCACCTCCTCACTTCTATCCTTCTTCTTCTCTTCCCCTCCCTCTTTCATCCCCTGCGCCAAGCCGAACCGCCAAGGACCGCCGCCGTGCCACCCTGCCACCACCACGAAACTCCCAACGGCGCCGTGTCACCCACCCAAACCACCACCATCTCTCTGCATTCAAATTGTTACTGCGCCAACCAGGTTACGCCAAACACTAATTCCTTTTCTAGTTAGTTATTTAGTTGCATTTTTTTTTCAAATAAAATTAAATTTAGGATAGTTAGAGATGCATGATCGTAGTGGATTTTAGGTGGTTAGGTAGCTAGGATGTGGTTAGTGGATTTATGCTGATAATTGTGCCGTTCTTGTTACTTGTTTTATCTATTTCGCAATTTTGAATTTGCTATGATGACAATGCTGTTCATATGCTGTTCTTTACCATTCTTTAATGCATATTGAGTTTGTTTATTCTGAACTCATGTAAATTACTATTTGTTGCTCTACTTTATTAACATATGAACTGTTTCTGCTGCTGTTTATTACCTGGGAACGTTCAATTTTTAGCCGAAATGCTGCCCAATTTTTTTCAGCAAATTATTTCACTCAACTACCATTCATAAATTGGTTTTGGCACTTTCAAGTTTTGCACTAATTCGTTTCAACCAAACCAATTTATGAATGCACGGGCCAGCTTTCTTATTCTTTCTGATTCCCTTATTCATTAAATAACATTATTGATGATTTCAATTTCATTTTGCACTTCTTTTCTTTATATGATTTATCATCAATAATCTACAATATCTACTTGAATGTGAGTTGCTTGTTATTGAAGTTTGTGCAATTTGCGTTAATTAAAAATCACAACACCATGCCACTTACTTTAACTTCATTTTTTACCTCTTAACTACTTTAACTTTCTAACTTTTCTATTAATTTTCAACTAACCACTTTAAAACCATTTCAAGGCGTGATTACTGTTTTTCCTAATTAACAAGAATTCCGCATATCATAGATTTTGGATTGTGATTTTTCTTCTCCAATTTTTAACTTGCATAGAATCCAAAATTTTACATATATTTAACTCACTCCATGCTTATATTGCTCTTTTATTCCTCTTTTGCCCCTCTATGCTTCTATTGATTAAATCCTATTTGCTTACCTATTTTCCTGCTTTAGTTTCTTAAACTGTATCCTAGAACTTCTACTTTTCAGAATGTCTGACCCTAAAAGCAAAGGAAAGGGCAAGCAACCACAGGCAAAAGGAAAAGAGGAGAATCCTCTACCTCTATTTTGGATATCCTCCATGACGATTCCTGGCAGAAAAAGAATTTTACCCCGCAGGAAAAGGCTGATCAGTTGGTGCCTGCCACAGACCTAGTCAAGTTTTCCAACAGATACTGTGAGCTGAAGTATCCGGTCTTTGCAACTTCCAGCAACCTATACCTGGAAAAGACCCTCAAAATCCCAGAAGAACTCAAACAATACACCTCAGAACAAATTAAACAGAGAGGGTGGTTCTTCTTGGAAAGGAACTTGACTGAGGTCAATGCATCCTGGGTCAGGGAATTCTACTGCAACTACTTCAAAACGTCCCTGGATGCAGTGCAACTCAGAGGCAAGCAGATTCTGGTTACTAAGGAAGCACTAGAAGAAATCTTCAACCTCTAGCCTAAATCAGAATAGCCAGATGGTTACCAAAAGGCTGAAGAGGATATGAGATTCATGAGATTTAACTGGGACGCAGTACAGAGGACTATAGCTCTTGATCCTACCGTCCCATGGGTCATGGGTAAGACAACAACAAACCCAAAGGGAATTAAGCTTATCTATCTTAATGATGAGGCTCGGCTTTGGCAGCAGATTCTGAGTAACTACGTGATGCCGAGCACTCATGAGACAGAGGTGCCAGCTGCCATGATTACCCTCATTTGGTCTGTGATGGAGGGTAATGACCTATATCTTCCCTGCTTTATCCGGTATTACATAGCCAGGGTCCATGTCAGAGGCACTCTACCCTTTCCCTACTTGATTACTCAGCTGGGCCGCTGAGCTAAGGTGCCTTAGGAGATTGCTGATGAGAAACCACCTGCCGCCGAATGCAAGAAAATTATCCCACATAGCAGGAAATTCTAGGCTTTGGGCTACAGACCTCCATTTTTCACTGCCGCTGCTGATGCAGCCACATCTTCCGCTGCCCCTTCCGTTTCTACTACACCAGCCACCACCACAGCACCTCCACCTGCTTCAGAGCCCATCTACCACCTGGTGCGCTGACTCTTCGAGTGCCTGGATCGGATGGAGCACCGCGACAAGTGGCGTTATGAGCATCTGAAGCTAATGATCCGGTCCAGCAAGCCTGACATCCCCTCCGAGCCTGACACACCATCAGAACCTTCTGAGGAGGAGGCGAATGATCATGAGGCAGAGGCACGTGCAGAGCACCAACAGGCAGCATCTCAGCAGGTAGAGCCACAGCATGAGGAGCTTCCGCAGACACAGCCATCCGACTCACAGGCACCGATCCAGATAGAGCCTCATGTACTATCCCTGCCAGAGCCCACAAAGACACCAGCAGCACATCCTTTCGGAGATGCCACTTCCTCACACCCAGCTTGATTGAGCATCGAGGACGATGCTATTAGTTAAGTGTGGGGAGGTCGCCATCTCTGGCGTACTTTATTTTTGGTGAACCACTTTCAGACTCTCCTTATCCTATTTCTTTTTCTTTTTCTGCATTTTATTTTATTTTATCTGTCTTTCAGTACTTGTGCATTTTCCTTTTACTGTATTTCTATTTACTTTATTATATTTTATACTTTGGTTTATATATATCTTAGATATTTAGTTTAGTTTGCACTTTTAGCTTATTAGTTGTGATATAGAAAATATGGACTAATTAGTTTAGTTTACCCTTTTAGCATATGATAACTTGGTTTAATTGAGAACAAAAAGAGTAAACTAGAAATTTTAAGTTTTTCAGAATCACAACAATCCACACACCTTACATATATATAGCAATAAATGTTGGTAAATTGACAACATTTTTTCAAGAAAAATACTAAATTTTATAAGAGCCATTCTAAGATTCACATTGAGTTGAATGGAAACTCTTGATTTATACTTGCATGATATACATAACTGATATATGGTTTTTGAGCCAAAGAATACACAACCCATGAGTTTTTGAGCTTAATTGTATGGTTACATTTAACCATAAATTTCATTCCTGTCTGTTTCGCACTTCTTTTCTATGCTTGCAATCTTTACGTTGTTTCAGTCTATATGTCCAATATAGAATGTATTTACATTCTTGCATGTGATTGAGGCCATTACTTGTTTTTGCTCACTTATCCCAAATAAGTCTACCCTTTCATGTCACCCTTGTTAGCCCCCTTGAGCCTTTTATCCCCATTTATTCTGTTCTATAACAACATCACTAGCCTTAAGCGGAAAAACAAATTATAAATCCCAAGTTGAATCCTTGGTTAGCTTAAGATAGAGATTGTGTATCCACTAAGCGTGGGGAAACGTGAGAACATGGGTTGATAGGAAATGATTAAATTAATAAAATAATAAAAAATTTGGGAGCATGCTCATGTGAAACCAAAATAATTAAAATACCATGTGTATTGACATGTTTTGTTTATGCTTAAAAAAAACCCTTTTTAATTAAATAAATGAATAAGGGGACAAAATTACCCCAATAATGAATTTAGTAAAGAAATCAATGCACATGGGATAAAATCAAAAATAATTTGGTACATGAATATGTGATTGATAAACCCATATTTTATGATGTATTTTATGCTCAATTTAAGTGATTTATTCAATCCTTCACCCACTTATTCATGTGAATTGCATGGTTTTACTTTTCCTTCCTTATTATGTGAAATATGTGAAAAACATGTTTCCTATGCTTTAAAAATATTAATTTTAATTACCCTTTATTACCATTCGATGCCATGATTTGTGTGTTAAGTATTTTTAGATCTCCCAAGACAGGAATGGCTTAGAGGACAGAAAGGAAACATACAAAAATGAAAGGAAAGCACAAAAATGGAGTTTTGAAGAAAAGGGCAGCGATGCGAATGCATAGACGACGCGGCCGCGTGCCTAGCGCGAAAAGGTAGCAACGCGAACGCGTGACTGACGCGGCCACGTGCCTTGAGTAGAACGCAAATGACGCGTACGCGTGACTGAAGCGAACGCGTGACAAGGAAAACTTCCAGATGACGCGACCGCGTGGCCCACGCGGACGCGTGACAGACGCCACGTGCAGAAACTGCAGAAAATGCCTCCAGCGATTTCTGAAACCCTTTTGGCTCAGATCCAAGTGCAGAAAACACAGATTAGAGGTTATAAAGTGGGGGAATGTATCCATTCATTAAGAGGTCTTCGATTATTCACTTTTCATAATTTAGATG
The DNA here is from genome assembly GCF_059453495.1 of Arachis ipaensis. Lineage (NCBI taxonomy): Eukaryota > Viridiplantae > Streptophyta > Magnoliopsida > Fabales > Fabaceae > Arachis > Arachis ipaensis. The sequence continues at coordinate 126,309,119 of NC_142442.1, read as the reverse complement.
TAGTTTTTAGAGAGAGAGGTTCTCTCCTCTCTCTTAGGATTTAGTTTTAGGATTTAGGATTATTTCTTCTTCATCACAGGTTCAGTGTTCCTTTAATTTATTTTTCTACTTTTATTTTATTACTTTACTTGATATTTATCTTTTTAATTTAGCTTATAAACCTTTCCATGTTAGATTTGAATTTATGTTTAAACGTAATTTGAGGTATTTCAGATTTATGATTGCTTTATTCTATTTATGAATGCTTTTAATTTAATTTAGATATTTTCTTTCTTTTGGCTTTGGTTAAGTAATTGGTAACACTTGAGTTGTCAAACTCAGCAGTGGTTGAAATTGGCAGATTACTAATTGATCTAGATTGCTCTAAAGCTAGTCTTCCCACAGGGATTGACTAGGACTTGAGGATCAAACTAATTAGTCCACTTGACTTTCCTTTGCTTTAGTAAAGGTTAACTAAGTGGGATTAAAACTCAATTCTCATCACCATCGATAATGATAACTAGGATAGGACTTCCAAATTTTCATACCTTGCCAAGAGTTTTCTTAGTTATTGATTTTCTAATTCCTGCAATTTATTTCTCCTGTTCAAACCTTTTCAAAACCCAAAAATACTATTTTCCATAACCAATAATAAATCATACTTCCCTGCAATTTCTTGAGAAGACGACCCGAGGTTTGAATACTTCGGTTTATAAATTTTATTGGGTTTGTTACTTGTCGCAACCAAAACTTTTGTAAGGAAGGAATTCTTGTCGGTCTAGAAACTATACTTACAACGGGAATTTATTTTTAGAAAATTCTAGATCGTGCGAGAGTTTCTCTCTTTTAAAAATGGCACCGTTGTCGGGGAATTGCAAACGTGTTCCTTATTATTGGTTATTGTAAATATTTTTCTTTTACTTGTTTATTTGTTCCTGTTTTCATTTTTAATTCTTATTAAGCTACCATGAGTTTTCACCCCTCTCGTTTTGAGTTTGGTTCTAATATTGTTGAAGGGAATGAAAGCTATAGTAGGAACATGCATCAAGGTCAGAACAGCCAAAGATGGATGGAGCCACGAGGACTTGATCAACCCTTTAGGCAACAACACCCTCCACAGTATCAAGATGACGACCATTCTACAATGCATGCCAAGGCAATAGATACGGTGGATCATCTTGTAGTTACCAACAAGTTCCACCCTGTGCTTATGAACCACCCTCTCAACATAGCTTTGAACCACCAAAATCACAAGTTCCTTTTCACCATTCACCACCGTATGACCCTTATCCACCACAACCCCAATCCAATTACTCCCAAGAACCACCACATTCTTATTATGAACCCTCTCTCCCAACCAATGAACCCTCATATCCACCCCAATATCCAATGGATGACACCCTTCGCGTTCTTCTTCAAGGGCAAGCGAAGATGCAAAGGGGCGTACTGGAACTCGCTACTGCCTTAACCGAGGTAGTAAATAAATTAGCTTCCAGACATCTGAGCACTCAAAGTACTCTCATGGATACATGTGGAGAATCAAAAGAAGATCGTAGCATGAAGGAGACACAAGAAACTTCGGTGGACAATGAGGAGCATGGCTTTGTATTAGAACAAGTGGAGGAAGCCATAATAGTTGTAGAGGAAGAAGTGGTTGAAGATTTAGGAGATGCTGAACCTCCATGGGAATCGAGAACTATAAAGGATTCCGCCGAGAAGTTCGAATTTGATGCCAAGGAGGATAGTGCACAACTTCCAAAGCATATACCTTGTGAAAAATTGGACGGAACAGACCAAGAAATTGATTCCATAGGCAGTGATGATCATGAATCAAGCTCTCCTAGTCATGAACTTGCATCTGCAACTGAACTCCTTGAGCCTGAAGAACCTTATCCAAGTGAATACGAAGATGATGTCGAGGTAGATTTCTCTCAACCTCCAACTTATGACTTGAGTGACGAGGAAGACATAGAAGACTTTGATCAAGAAGCAGTTGCAGTTGAAGAACTTTGCAAAGAAGTGGAGGAATTCACAGAAGAATACAAGGGAGTAGAGCTTACAGAACCACTGGAAACACCTATCCCAAGGCTATTACCACCTAATACAAGCTTCAAATGGGTACAATCCTTAACTTTTATCTTTACTTTTCCACTTGAATATGTTTTGCTTGAAACAGATGGCCAGCTTAGAGCTCTATGCGGCTTTAAGAGTAAGAGGGAAATGGCTCGTACTCAGAGCTGGTGTGCAAGATTCAATAAGGTTCCACACTTCAATCTGAAGTGCAAGGATTGGTGTCAAGCTCAATTGAATGGGTCTCGGAAGGCGTTTGGTCATCTTGGTGAGAATACAATTTCTAAACCACCTGGATGGAAGAATTTAGATCAAGACAAAGGCGGATTTAAAAGCAAAGTTTGGGATCCTGGAATCTATTCTGACATTCGCCACCCCGGGAGCCTGAGAATCTGTTTGAAGCTGCTCAAAAGCTTTACATGCCTAGTTTGGGACCCCGGAGGCTGTTGGCATTCCAAACATTGGTGGAGATTTCTGGATGAATTTAAGCATAAGCCACCATAACAGGAAGGTCATCTAATGTCCAACTTAAGGACTTTAACTAAAAGTGCTAGGTGGGAGACAACCCACCACGGTATGCGTTTCTTTTTCAATTTTATTTCGTGTTGTTTGTTTTTATTTTATTTTATTTTCATTGAACCTGGAAGTATTCATAGCATCTACATTAGTACTGCATATTGCATACTGTATAATTGCATTAAAAAAAAGAGAGAGATCACCCCACGTGAGCGCGCCGGCCACGCGTGGGCATGAAATGAAAATCGGCGTAAAGATCCAACGCCCAGAAAGTTTGGCTAGAATCGTGCGGCTGGTGTGCGTTTAGCACAAAACGGCCCACGCGTTCGCGTCCCTGACGCGAACGCCTCCCTCGCAAAACACTCATCCCACGCGAAAGCGTGAGCGACGCGTCCGCGTCGCATGGATATAATGGCCCCCTAAATGGAAACAGAGAGTTGCGCTGAAACGATGCTGGAAGTATGCGTCTAGCACAATTTACAGCGACGCGGTCGCATGCCTCACGCGTCCGCGTCACCCATCTTTTACCCAACCCACGCGACTGCGTCGACCACGCGACCGCGTCAAACCCATTTCACCCTAGTCACGCGATCGCGTTCCCCACGCGTTCGCGTGGATTTGAATCCACTAACCCCAAGTCACGGGAACCCAAACCCCATCGCGTCGCCCATTCACCCCCAGCCCTTCTCTCACCCCTTCATTCTCTGCACTCACCACCGTCCCAGCTGCCCATCTCCGACCACCGCACCACCCCCAACCACCCAGACCACCCCGCGACACCCCTCCTCTGTTTTTTCTCTTCTTCCTCTACCAGTCTCTTCCACCCCTCTCACCCACCGCCACCCCCATCACCAAGCCGCCACCACCGCGCCACCTACACAGAACCGCCGGCCAACCCCCCTCCAACCCTACCCTCTTACCCCTTCATCCCCTTTTCCAACATTAACCCTCATCCACCCAGCCCCACCGAACCACCCTTTCCGTCACTGCACAACGCCGCCGCACCACCCTGCCATCACCGCTGCATCACCACCACCATCTCTCTGCCCTCACTTCTGTTCATTCACATACCAGGTTCTGCCAAACACCGATTTCTCTATCTTTCGTAGTTAGTTGCATATTTTTCAGATTCTATTCAAATTAGGATAGTTAGAGATGCATGTTTGTAGTAGATTCTAGGTGGTTAGGTAGCTAGGATGTGGTTAGTGGATTTAGGCCTGATAATTGTGCCGTTCTTGCTACTTGCTTTATCTATTTCGCAATTTTGATTTTGCTGTGATGATCATATTGTTCATACACTGTTCTTCCTTGTTTCTTGATGTTGTTACACTACTCTTTCATGTTCATGTTATTTGTGTTTATTTGCAGTTTTATTTAAAACTATATGAACTGATTTTCCCTGCTGTTTATTTCCGGGAACACCCACTTTTAGCCGAAATGCTGCCCAATTTTCTGCAACTTGTTTTATTTTTCCATTCATGTATTGGTTTTGGCATTTTTGATTTTGCATTACTTGGCTACAACCAAATCAATTCATGAATGCACGGGCTCGCATTCTCATTCTTTATGGTTCCCTGAGTCTCCAACTGCTTATTGATGATTTCATTCTCATTTTACACTTCCTTCATCCATATGAATTATCATCAACAACTTGCAATCCTTGCCTGAATATGATTTGCCTATTCTTCAAGTTTTTGTAAATCTTGTTAACTAAGAAACCATTCTCATGCCACTTACTTTAACTCCTCCTTTTTCAATCCTATCCAATCTAACTTTCAAACTTCTCTTTCTGATTTTTAACTAACTACTTTATCTTTCTAACTCAAGGCATGATTATTGTTTTTCCTAATTAACATGTATTATACTTATAATATATTTTGGATTGTGATTTCTCATCTCGGATTTTTAACTCAAATACAGTCCAAAATGTACATATATTTAACTCATTTCATAATTCTACTGCTCTTTTACCACTCTGTGCTTATATTGCTATTATTCTATTTGCCTACTTGTTTTCCTGCTTTTGTTCTTCAATTATATCCTGAAATTTCTGCTTTTTAGAATGTCTGACCCTCAACGCAAAGGAAAAGGCAAAGCAACCACTGGCAAAAGGAAAAGAGGCGAATCCTCTATGACCATCCTCGACATCTTGCATGACGACTCCTGGCGGGAAAAGCACTTTACCCCGCAGGAGAAGGCTGACCAGCTCCTCACTGCCACAGATCCAGTTAAATTTGCAAACAGACACTGTGAGCTAAAGTATCCAGTGTTTGCCACTCCAGGAACCTGTACCTGGAGAGAACTCTAAAAATTCCAGAAGAACTACAGCAGTACACCTCCGAATAGATAAAACAGCGAGGCTGATTCTTCTTGGAACGAAACTTGACAGAGGTCAACGCTTCCTGGGTCAGAGAATTTTACTGTAACTATTTCAAGACTTCCCTGGATGCAGTGCACCTCGGAGGGAAACAGATTTTGGTCACTGAGGAAGCTATTGAGGACATCCTCCACCTTCAGCCTAAGTCAGATCAGCCTGACGGTTACCAAAAGGCTGAAGAGGATATGCGATTTATGAGATTTGACTGGGATGCTGTCAAGCAGAGATTAGCCCTTGATCCTACTATCCCATGGGTCATGGGTAAGAACACAGTGATGCCTAAGGGAATCAAGCTGATATATCTGAATGATGAGGCTTGGCTCTGGCACCAGATTCTGAGCAACTATGTGATGCTAAGCACTCATGAGATAGAGCTGCCCGCTGCTATGATCACCCTCATCTGGTGCATGATGGAGGGTAAGGACCTGTATCTTCCACGATTCATTCAGTATTATATGGCCAGGGTCCATGTCAGAGGTGCTCTCCCTTTCCCTTATGTGATCACCCAGCTAGGCCGCCGAGCTGACGTGCCTTGGGAGCTGGCCGATGTGAAGCTGACTGCTGTAGATTGCAAGAAGATCATTCCTCACAGCAGGAAGTTTCAGGCTTTAGGCTACAGATCCCCCATTCCTCACCGCTTCTGATGAGGCAGCCACACCTTCAGCTGCCCCTTCACGATCCACTGCTGCACCAGCCTCATCCACTACACATCCACCTGCTCCTGAGCCCATTTATCATTTGGTGCATTGACTCTTCACCCGCCTGGATCATATGGAGCGTCGCAACAAGCGGTGCTATGAACACCTTAAGTTGATGATCCGATCCGGCAGTGACACCCCCTACGAGCCTGACACTCCTTCTGATACATCTGAGGCAGAGGCGAGCGATCATGTGGAGGAGGCACATACCCAGGCCGAGCAGGGAGGACCCGAGCAGGCTGCGCCACAGCATGAGGAGCCACACCAGATCCAGGCCGCAGACCCGGAGATTCTTCTACAGTCAGTGCCCCCACTACATCAGACAGATCCCACTACCCTCATAGAGACTGCAGACCCTTAGACCACCACAGAGACACCAGCAGCCCCTCCTTCCGGTGATGACACTTCTTCACACCCAGCTAGAGTGAACATCGAGGACGATACTATATTTTAAGTGTGGGGAGGTCGCCATCCCTGGCGTATCTTTTTGGTGAACCACTGCAGACTCTTCTATCTTATTTTGTTTATTTTTCTGTTTTTTTTTTTTATTTTTATTTTTTTAAGTACTTGCACATTGTTCTTTTGCTGTATTTTTACTTTATTTCCACATTTTGCACTTTAGTTTATATCTTAGAAATTTAGTTTAGTTTGCAACTCTAAACTTATTAGTTATAGAATATGTGGATTAATTAGTATAGTTTACCCTTTTACAATATAATAGTTTGATTTAATTGAAAACAAAAAGAAGTAAACTAGAGACTTTAACATAATCAAACATCCACACACCTTGTATATATAGCATTACATATTAGTTAGTTAACAACATTTCTTCAAGGAGGAACATTAAGATTTTAAGGGCCACCCTAAGATTTACATTGAGTTGAATGGGAACTCTTGATTTCTACTTGCATGATATGTATAACTGATATATGATTTCTGAGCTGGAGAACACACAGCCTATAAGTTTTGAGCTTAATTGTAAGGTTACATTCAAACCATAAATTTTATTCCTGTGTGTTTTACCCTTATTTTTTATTCTGGTGTTCTTTACTTTGTTTTAATCCATATGACCAATATAGAATATAGATACATACCAAAAGATGATTGAGGCCATCATTTGAATCTTTCCTCACTTATCCCAAATTAGCCTACCTTTTACATCACCCTTGTTAGCCCCCTTGAGCTTTTTAATCCCCTCTCGTTCTATAACCACATTACTAGCCTTAAGCAGAAAAACAAAATAAAAATCCCAAGTTGAATCCTTGGTCAGCTTAAGATAGATATTGTGTATTATTTAAATGTGGGAAATTTTATGGGAACATGGAATGATAGAAAAAGTGGAAAATTAGATTTGAAAAAAAATTATTTGAATATTTGGGAAGCATGCTCATGTGAAACCAAATTAATTAAAATAACATGTGCATAAAAAAAACTTTTAAGTAATTAAATAAGGGGATACAAAAATTACCCCCAATGAAAAATCCCAAGAATCAATGCACATGGGACAAAATTTAAAAGTAAATTTGATACATGAGCATGTAACACAAGTGGGAAGAAGTTTGGGTAGCTAGGTAAAGCGCTTTAAATTATATAAAGTATGTATGTTAGGTGAGATCTTAGACTAATCAGGGATTCACTTTGTTAGCTCACTTAGCCTTATACATATTCCCTTACCTTTACCTTGGCCCCATTACAACCTTGAAAAAGACCTCATGATTTTTGCATGTATGTATTCCATAGTTGTTGATTGGTTAGATGAAGAACAAAGTTTTAGAAAGCAAGGATAGAAAAAGAATAGAGTGATTAACCCAATAAACACTGAGTGACTAGAGAGTAAACACAAAGTCCAGTGAGGGTTCAATAGCTCATTCCCATATATATATGTTTAAATTGTCAAATTGTCTTGCAAGTCTGTGAAATATTTTAACCCATCTCAATTGTGAACATGTTTTAAATTGGTTTGGCCTTACTTGTACATATATGATTCCTTGAAAATATGAAACAACTAACTACATGTAAGCTTTATATACAAGTGAATAATAACTAGAATTGCATGACTCATTTAGGTAGTTTGCATTTAGAATAGAATGCATTGCATGAGATCCCACCATTCTAACTCTACCCTTTCTCTTGGATTTAGCATGAGGACATGCTATTGTTTAGGTGTGGGGAGGTTGATAAACCCATATTTTATGATGTATTTTGTGCTCAATTTAAGTGATTTATTCAATCCTTTACCCACTTATTCATGTGAATTGCATGGTTTTACTTTCCCTTCCTTATTGTGTGAAATATGTGAAAACATGTTTCCTATGCTTTAAAAATAATAATTTTAATTACCCTTTATTACCATTCGATGCCATGATTTGTGTGTTAAGTATTTTCAGATCTCCCAAGGCAGGAATGGCTTAGAGGACAGAAAGGAAACATACAAAAATGGAAGGAAAGCACAAAAATGGAGTTTTGAAGAAAAAGGGCAGTGACGCGAACGCATTGACGACGCGGCCGCGTGCCTTGAGCAAAATGGAAATGACGCGTACGCGTGACTGAAGCGAACGCGTGATAAGGAAAACTCCCAGATGACGTGACCGCGTGACCCACGCGGACGCATGACAGACGCCCCGTGCAGAAACTGCAGAAAATGCCCCCAGCGATTTCTGAAACCCTTTTTGCAGAAAACACAGATTAGAGGTTATAAAGTGGGAGAATGCATCCATTCATTAAGAGGTATTCGATTATTCACTTTTCATAATTTAGATGTAGTTTTTAGAGAGAGAGAGGTTCTCTCCTCTCTCTTAGGATTTAGTTTTAGGATTTAGGATTATTTCTTCTTTATCACAGGTTCAGTGTTCCTTTAATTTATTTTTCTACTTTTATTTTATTACTTTAATTGATATTTATCTTTTCAATTTAGCTTATAAACCTTTCCATGTTAGATTTAAATTTATGTTTAAACGTAATTTGAGGTATTTCAGATTTATGATTGCTTTATTCTATTTATGAATGCTTTTAATTTAATTTAGATATTTTCTTCCTTTTGGCTTTGGTTAAGTAATTGGTAACACTTGAGTTGTCAAACTCAGCAGTGGTTGAAATTGGCAGATTACTAATTGATCTAGATCGCTCTAAAGCTAGTCTTCCCATAGGGATTGACTAGGACTTGAGGATCAAACTAATTAGTCCACTTGACTTTGCTTTGCTTTAGTAAAGGTTAACTAAGTGGGATTAAAACTCAATTCTCATCACCATCGATAAGGATAACTAGGATAGGACTTCCAAATTTTCATACCTTGCCAAGAGTTTTCTTAGTTATTGATTTACTAATTCCTGTAATTTATTTCTCCTGTTCAAACCTTTACAAAACCCAAAAATTATGTTTTTCATAACCAATAATAAATCATACTTCCCTGTAATTTCTTGAGAAGACGACCCGAGGTTAAAATACTTCGGTTTATAAATTTTATTGGGTTTGTTACTTGTGACAACCAAAACTTTTGTATGAAAGGACTTTTGTTGGTTTAGGAACTATACTTGCAACGAGGATTTATCTGCGAATTTCTAGACCACGCAAAAGTCTGATCGTTAGTGATAAAAAAGTGGGAAAATTATGGGAAGACTAGGCATCATTTTAAATTATATAGAGTATGTATATGTTAGGTGAGATCTTAGACTAATCAAGGATTTAATTTATAGCTCACTTAACCTTATATATATCCTCACCTTTACCTTGGCCCCATTACAACCTTGAAAAAGACCTCATGATATTTGTATGTATGCATTAGATATTTGTTGATTGGTTAGATGAAGAACAAAGTTTTAGAAAGCATGACTAGAGAAGAATAGAGTGATTAACCCCAAACACTGAGTGACTAGAGAGTAAACACAAAATCCAGTGAGGGTTCAATAGCTCATCTCCATATATCCAAATTTACCTTAATGAATTCCTTTAACTCAACTCAATTGTGAAGGTGCTTTAACATGATTTAGGCTTGCCTATGCATATATGATTTCTTAAAAATATGAATCAATTTAACCACATGTAAGATCTATATATATAGGTGGATAGTAATTAGAATTACATGATTCATTTAGGTAGCTTGCATTTAGAATAGATTGCATTGCATAAGATTCCACCATTCTACCTTCACCTTTTTCTCTTGGATTTAGCATGAGGACATGCTAATGTTTAAGTGTGGGGAGGTTGATAAACCCCTATTTTATGATATATCTTGTGCTCAATTAAGTGTTTTTATCAATTCTTCACCCAAATATTCATAAGAATTGCATGGTTTTACGATTCCTTCCTTATTCTATGATATGTGTGAAAACATATTTTCTATGATTTAAAAATATTTATTTCAATTATCTTATATTACCATTCGATGCCGTGATCTGTGTGTTAAGTAATTTCAGGCTTCATAGGGCAGGAATGGCTTAGAAGACGGAAAGAAAACATGCAAAAATGGAAGAAACGCGCAAAATGGAGTTTTGAAGAAATTGGTAGCAACGCGAACGCATGGACAACGCGGATGCGTACCTAGCGTAGAGCACAAACGACGCGTACGTGTGACAAGGAAAAAACTCCAAATGACACGATCGCATGCCCCACGCGCACGCGTGACGGACGCCATGTGCAGAAACATGCAGAAGTCGCCCCCAGCGATTTCTAGGCCCTTTTTCGGCCCAGATCCAAGCTCAGAAACACAGAATAAAAGCCAGAGAATGGGGGAATCAACAACAACAATTCATACAACATTCAGAATAGATAATTATTAGGTTTTAGATGTAATTTTTGAGAGAGAGAGGATCTCTCCTCTCTTTTAGGTTTTAGAATCAGGATTCCTTTTACTTTATGGTTATTACTCCAAATTCCAGGTTCAATGTTCCCAACTTTAATTTTATGTTCTCTTCTACTTTTAGTTACTCTAATGCTTTTACTTGTTAATTATTTATGTTGCCAAATTGGCTTGTGAATCTTTCCATGTTAGATTTGAATATTCTACTTAATATAATTTGAGGTATTTCAGATTTATGATTGTTTTATTCTATTTATGATGCTTTCAATTTAATCTAGATTTTTCTCCTTTTGGCTTTGGTTAAGTAATTGGTAACACTTGAGTTATCAAACTCAGCGGTTGATTGAAAATTAGAATTCGCTGATTGATTTGGATTGCTCTAAAGCTAGTCTTTCCACAGGAGTTGACTAGGACTTGAGGATCAAATTAATTGGTCCACTTGACTTTCCTTTATTTAGTGAGGGTTAACTAAGTGAGAGCAATAAAAAATTCTCATCACACCTGATAAGGATAACTAGGATGGGATTTCCAGTCCTCATACCTTGCCAAGAGTCTTTATAATTATTAATTTATTTTTTCTTGCCATTTAAATTACTTGTCCTCTATTTCAAAAAACCTAAAAACATACCTTTTTCCATAACCAATAATAAATCATACTTTCCTGCAATTCCTTGAGATACGACCCAAGGTTTGAATACTTCGGTTATCAATTTTATTGGGTTTGCTTAAGTGACAACTAAAATTTTTGTATGAAAGGATTATTGCTTGGTTTAGAAGCTATACTTGCAACGAGAATTTATTATGAATTCTAAACCATAAATACTTCAGTTCATCAGTGGTTCAAGACAACAGAACATTCAAGGACAAAGTATGGGCTAGTATGAAAAGTCGAGGAGAAACCATCAAGAAGATTGAATCCCAAGTAGGATATTTTTCTCAGAAAATTCCTAAGCCTACTGATAGGTTCCCAAGTGACACTGAGAAGAATACAAGAGGAGGAACAAAAAATGTGAGATGGAAAGAATGCAAGGCAATTACCCTCGCAAGTGAGGAGGTTTTGGAGGAAGAAATTAGCAATTCAACAGAACATACCCAAGGAGTTCTTGAGGATAAGATGGAAGAGATAGAACAAGGGACTAGCCTTGTACAAAGGAAGGAACCAAAAGAGAAAGAATTCCTTAAACCTTATGTTCCACAAGCACCATTCCCCCAGAGACTCATGGGTAGTGAGAAGGAGAAAACATACACTAGATTTCTAGATGTGTTTAAGTATCTTCATGTCAACATCCCCTTCCTTGAGGCTCTCCAACAGATGCCCACATACATTAAATGTATGAAGGAGTTATTGACCAAGAAAAGTACCCTGAAGGGAGGACAAATAGTAATGATGAATAAGGAATAAAGTGCCCTCATCCAAAAGGACTTGCCTACAAAGAAGAAGGATCCAGGGAGTTTTCACATCCCCTATACCATAGGAAACACAACAATTGATAGAGGGTTTTGTGATATGAGAGCAAGCATAAATGTAATGCCTCTATCTCTCATGAAGAAGCTGTAAATTAATGAGTTAAAACCCACAGATGTGATCCTTCAATTGGCTGACAAGACCCAGAAACTAGCACTAGGAGTGGTTAAAAATATACTGGTGAAAGTTGGGAAGTACTTTCTTCCTGCAGATTTTGTTATTATTGGAATGGAAGAAAGCTACCTTCATCCAATCATTCTGGGGAGACCATTCTTAGCCACTGCCAGAGCACTCATAGTTGTTGAGCAAGGCGAGTTGATATTGAGAATACATGATGAACAACTCGCCTTCTATGTCTTCAAACCCTCACACGATCCAAATCAAGAGAAGGAATGCATGATGATTTATTCTGGTGATACAGACCTGAAAGAAGCACCTAATGAATCATCCCCAGAGAATCTGAATTCGTGCTTGGTAGAAAAATGAGAAGTCTAAATAATATCACAATCAAAGGAATCCAAAGAAGATCAGAGACCACAAGATTCACAAGAAATAATCAACAGACCTTCCTGACTTGAGAACCACGGAGGCACAACTTGAAGAAGAGAAGAGAACTGGGAAGAAGATCCCAAGGAGATGAAAGAACAAAAAGATCCCTACAGAGAATTTTTCCCCAGGGGATCAAGTGATATCAGTCCACCATCCATTAATTCCACCTCATCTTCCTACCATTCTATCTCAACTGCCTCAGGTATATACAGTTAATGGGATCCTATCCTTGGAGCATATAGAAATTCTCAAGAAGGCAAGCAGAGACAAATTCACTGTGAGGGGAGAAGACCTGAGACATTACAACCCTCCCTAATAGAAAACCAATGTCAAGCTAGTGACAATAAAAGAGTGCTCCATGGGAGGTAGCCCATGTTTTAGAATTCTTGTTTTTACTGCTTTAATATCCATAATCAATGGTTTCCTAGCATGAAGTTGAGCTTTATGAATAAATTTGACACTTGCAGTAAACATTTAGCATATGTTTGTTCTCTAAGTTTGGTCTGCCTAAGGGCACTCTAAGATGGCTTTATAAGCATAATGATCATGTTGCCATCTTGGAATGTATTCTCACTCATTTTTCTTGAAGTATATAGCCAAACATTAAGTTTGGTGTTATGACATATGCTATAAGATCAAGGAAGGTCAAACTTGTTTTAAGGCTAAAATTTCATGAAAGGTGAACCATGTCATGCATTAGTTTGAGCTATTTTTTTTCTAAAGCTTAGAAGAGGTGATCCTTATGAGGCATGAATCAAAGGTGACAAGAAGTTTCATTGATTCTCACATAAATTATTTGGTGGAATTAAATTTTTTTAGCCACATTGCCAAACACTAAGTTTGGTGCCCACCAAGGCTACGTAAGTGCATAAAAAGAGTCACGGTTGATTGATGTGTCATAAGGAATACTTAGAAGTTTTTCTTAGTCACAGCTTTTGTTTTATTTTACCACCATCTCTTTTAATTCAATTTTGTCTTGTTTAGGCATAGGAAAGAGAAGATGAAGGGAACGGACAAAAAGGGACGGGGTACGACTAGCATGAAGAAGAAAAGCGGGTAACATGACTTTGGAAGCTATTCCTTGAAAGTGCAAATCTACACATTGTTGGGAGAATCACCTAGAAGACGGACCCCACATGCCCAATGAAGAGGTAATCTTTGTCCTCATTCAACATTACATGCATACCATTCATTCTCACCCTTTCAAAAAGCATTCTCACCATCCATTCTTTATCAATGTTGCTACATATAGCTTCACTTGGACCGTGCCTCATATTTCAATCCTTCACCTTCTTGCATTCATACATTCAGTTTTGTGTTCCTCAATGGTCAATTCCACCAACCGTGTTCTCTGGTGCTACAAATCACTCTTGTTCTATTTGCTTTCATAACCTTACTTTACCCTCAAGCTATATTCTCATCCTATATTTCATAACACCACCCATCCCTCCTCACCATTTCTCTACCTTTATTCGGCTAATAATTAAGGCAGCTATTGCATCTTCATCAAGTTTTAAAAGAAGGAGAGGGAAAGAACCTGTTGTTGAAGAGGATGAAAACAACTATGATAGATGGAAGTTCAAATAACTGTTCCACCAGATTCAACTTGAATGGATGAGACCCAAGGGGATACTGCCAAAAATCCCTTTTTAGCTTCCTGAAGATGAATGCCCAGAGATTAGAGAGAAGATCAGGAAAACGAAATGGGAGCTCCCCACTAACCCAATTACCAGAATCAATGCTAGCATTATAAGGGAGTTTTATGCCAATACAGTGAGGCCGGATACAACCATTAACCCAACTTACAAAAGTTATGTAAGGGGTGTGGAGGTTGACTTTAGTCCCAATACCTTCATGAAGGTCCTAGGCCTGAAAGCAGCACACTTTGATAAACCTGGCTACCAGGAGAGAATAAATGGCAATCCAGATTCTGATGAGATTGCTAGTGATATTTGTGTAATTTATACTGACTAGGAGAGGGACCTCCATGGAAAGCCAAGGTTTATAAAAAGAGGGGATCCCATCCCATAAGCCAAAGGGTGGTATGAACTTATAAGGAGATCAATCCTAGGCACTGCAAACACTTTAGAAGTGAACATCAAAAGAGCCACCATGTTGTACTGCATCATGGTAGGAGGGGAGATAAAAGTCCATGAGATCATTGCAAAAAACATTCAAAAGATCTCTGAAAAAAGTTTTGCTGAAGCCTAGGTCCACTACCCAAGCACTATCATGTGGTTATGCATAAAAACTAGGGTGACACTAGAGGATGCAAATCCTATTTGGCTGAACCTGGGCATGCCAATGACCTTGGAGAGAATGATGAATATCATAGTTGCCCAGCAACGGAGGAGACCCCAAAGGAGGCAAAGGAAGGAAGAACCACAAGGAGAAGAGCAACAGGAAGAAGAACAAGAAGAAGAGCAACAATTCCCATCACAAACCACCATGGGCATGAGCCAAATGCAAGAAGCTATTGAAAGGCTATCCCAACAATACACAGAAGCTCAAGAAAAACAAGAAGAGTTCCAGTTACAATACATGAGAAGGCAAGAAAAGCAGAAGGAGCTCCAGTTGAGGATAATAGACCAGCAAAGAGATTTCCAAGCAAGATTTTTGGATTTACAAAGAGAGCAATTTGCCCAATTCCAAGAATCTTTCAATAAATTGTCTGAACAACAAGCTGAGCAACAAACTACATCCTGAACGTGTATAAATGGAAGAATGTATACCATACAGTTGGAGAAGCTAGGCATATGATATAGACATTCAAGCACAGCTTAGCTATCTAGTGGCTAGCATACCTGTCATGAATCAAGAAATCCCACCATACAAAACGGTCACTCAACCAAAGGACGCAAAAATGATAAGAGGTAGAAGAAACATAGAAAAGATGAAGTAAATGTTGAAAGATGCTGGACTGTGGGATGAGGAGAAGTTTGGGACTGAAAAACAGCTAGAAGAAAGAAGAAGCAAAAAGAAGCAAGAGCCGAAGAAAAGAAGGGAATCAAGCAAAGAAAAGCAACCAAAGAATTGAAAGGCAGTGTTGCTCTTTGTTTATCAATAAGAAAGAACATGCTTTCATTTTACTTTTAATACATTTGAAGTTGTTGCTTGCTTTCTTTAAATTTCAATCAAGTGTGCTGGTCTAAGTGCTTGGTTTAACTTCATCTTGCTAAAATGTATGTCTTGTCTCCTTCTTTTTAAATTCAATGAAAGAATATGTTTGAAATAGAGAAGTAAAATTGTCCCAATTGGTAGGAAACAGAATAAGGTTGAGTGGTGGTATATGCTTGATTGTGTAGCTAGTTCACTAATAAAATTAACGGTGGAATATCTTTTTCTAGTATAATCTTGGCTGCTGTTTATGGAACCTTAGTGAATAATTATCCTTGGAAGAAAGAAAACAAATAAGAAGGAAAGGAAGAAAAGCCAAAGGTGGCAACAAAAATGAAAGAAACAAAGAATAAGCTAGACACCAATAGCTTGAACCTTAAGACATATGCCTGTGGTGCCTTTGTACTAGGATCTGCTTGGATGAATAGGTTCTAAAGAGTGTTTCAACAGTTGGTAACTTGGGTTAACTAACCCAGGATTATCAACCAAAAGTTCACTATCAAGAGCAACCTAGTTACAAGACATTTAGTGACCCAAAGAGGTGTTGGGCACCAATGTCTTAAGATGATTTGTGAGCCAAGTGTCTGTGGTGTATATGTGTTGACTGAAAAATAAGCTAAAAAGCTGCTGTAACACATAACACTAAGCTGCAATGAAGAATAAGTTCTCAGCAAAAGAAAAACAAAGAAATCAAATACCAAGGATTAGTGAATAATAAGGATTCATGACAGCACCTTAGTTAAGAATAAAATGGACATTTCTCACTTAGAAACTAATAAAAGTTGAGCTGTAACATATCCTGCATGAAACCTCATCAATCAAACTTAATTACTTTCTAATAAGGACATGTATTGCCTTCTGTTTGCATTCAATTCTTCTCATAATTCACTACTTGCTTGGGGACAAGTAAGATTTAAGTTTGGTGTTGTGATGCCAAGGCATCTTAGGCTAGTTTCACTAGCCTTTTTCTATTGTTTTTATTAGGTTTTATGCACTTTCTTGGGCAATAAGTTAGTGTTTGGATGAAAAGTTCATGCATACCTTGATTAATTAATTTGATGCAATAAGTTAGTGTTTTGATGCATTATGTGTCTGTTAAGATTAATGCAAACTCTTGTGAATCTAGCAAAGCTTTGATGCATATATTGACTGATGATAGGTAAAGAGAAGCAAGGAAGAAGCATGGAAGGCAAGGAAGAATGGCCATGAAAGGAAGAAGAGGAAGCAACGTTGGTGGCCAAAGTTGGCTCACCAATGTTGCCTCAAATGTGGATGGAGGGCAAGGAAAAGCAATGTTCTAGTGCCAACGTTGGAGGGAATGTTGGTACACCAACGTTACCCCTAACGTTATGTTCTCTGAAAATTGAAAAACACAATCCACGTGTACGCGTAGGTGATGCACATGCGTGGATAGGCCAACGTTGGAGGGAACATTGCCAAGCCAACGCTGAGGCCAACGCTCGCAATACATGGCTCAAATCTGGAGTTGAGAAAAAAGCATCGACGCGCACACGTAGGCAACGCGTACGCGTGGGCGTGAAGTTTGACAATCCACGCGCATGCGTAGGTGACGCGCACGCGTGGGTAGACCAACGTTGGAGGGAACGTTGCCAAGCCAACACTAAGGCCAACGTTTACGATAAGCTTTCAAAAAACTGGAGTTGGAAACTTTGCAGCGACGCGTACGCGTCGATGACGCGTACGCCTGGACGGGCATTTCATTCCAACCTCGCAGACGCATATGGAATGTAGATGCGTGGAATGGCAAATCGACCATTTACGTGTACGCGTGGGCCACGCATACGCGTGAATAGGTGAACGTTAGTGCCCCAACATTGAGTCAAACGTTGCTTAAAAGACCCAGAATCTATTTTCTTTAAAAGAATGTTCGACCCAACGTTTGCTTAAAAACGTTGACCCCAACGTTGATACCAGAACTATGCAATTGAGCACCTCTCTCCTCAACATCATGGAGATCCACTTCAATCTGCTTCAACAAAAGGCCAAGGCCCACATCCAAGACTTGAAGACCAATTGAAGAAAGTGTTTAAATAGCAGAGAGTCTAAGTTAGAAGGGGCTTTTTGGCTAACTGAGATCTAGATCTAGAATTAGACTCTACAATAATTTCTTTTGTACTTTCTACACTTCTCTGTACTTTTCTTTCATTTTGATTTGATTTGAGCTATGAACAACTAAACCCATCTTCATTAGGTTAGGAAGCTCTGTTGTAATTCAATGGATCAATACTAGTTTTCATTCTTCTTCTTCTTTCTTTTCTCTTGATTTTGCTAGAAAGCTTTCAGTCTTCATCCAATTGGGTAGTTGTCTTGGAAGAGAAGCTATCCATAATTGGATTTCCTCTGAACCTTGGTAGAGGAATGAGGAGATCATGCTAGAATTACTTTCTCATGTTGGACCGGATTGGGATTCGGATGGATATTGTGACATTTAATCCTACCAATACTTTGATTTGGAAATACATGTGGTATAATCAGTGACCATACTTCATCTCTTCCAATGAGCAATTAAATCAAGGAATTGGGCAATTGTTCAAGCTTAGAGAGAGTGGATTGCCAAGGAATTAGGATTCATTCACCTAAGATTGCCAAGGAGATCAATGAATGCATTGATTGAGGAAGAGATGAAAATGAACTTGATCCGGAGGATTATAACATCTCCTGACCCCAATGAGCTTCCCATTTCTGATCTCACATATTCTTTAAATTCTGCTGTTACATTTATGCTTAACAATCCCTATTCCCATTTACTTTCTTGCAATTTAAGCTTCTGCACTTTAATTCCCTGCAATTTCTCTTTTGCAATTTAATTTCTGTCATTTACAATCAGTTATTTACATTTCTTGCAATTTAAGTTTTCTGCCAATTTAAATTCTACAAACCTAAATTCAAATTCTGCTTTAGTTCAACTAGAACAATTCTCTAATCAAAATTAATCAACCAACCAATCCCTGTGAGATTCGACCTCACTCTATTGTGAGTTTTTACTTGACGACACTCCAGTATACTTGCCGGTGGAAATTTGTTGAGAGACAAGTTTTTGGGTATTAATGACTGATACATAAAAATTAGTTTTCACGTAATTAACTGGAGAGTATACCGGGTCGCATCAAGTAGTAAAACTCACGTGAGTAAGGTCGATCCCACGAGGATTGATGGATCAAGCAACTTTAGTTAGATGATTAGTCTAGTCAAGCTAACAATGGGTGAATTGAGTGAAATTGGATCAGTAGAAAATAAATTGCAAGGAATTTCAAGTGCAGAATGTAAATTGAATCAAATGTAAAGGGGAATTGGGTGCTGAAAAATGAAAAGAAGTAGTAAATTCAAAGAAATTAAATTAAAGAACAACCAAAAAGAAAGATTCATCAGGGATTGGAGATATCATAATCCATCATGAATCAAATGAATCTCAACTCCTTTAACAATCATATGAGTAGATCTATGACAGATTGAAATTGATTAGATCCCAATTCCTTGGCAACCCAATCTCTCTCTTCACAATCAATCTTGCCAATTCCTTGCTCCAATTGTCATAATAAGAGGTTAAGCATGTTCTCTTATTTATGAGCCACACAAATTCTCAAGACCTCAATTTCTCCCGAATAGTGTTGGTCAAGAGAATTGTGAAGGATAGAGCTCCAATTATAATGCCCATAATTCCCCTTCCGAGGCTCACACAAGCATTCAACAGATTCAAACCCCCTTCCGGAGTGAATGAATCTCACCCAAAACAGAAAATATCCTATAGCTACACAAATGAATTGAGAAGAAGAAGAAGTTCACTCAATCATGTGAATTATAATAGAGCTCCTCCCCTAATGAATTGGGATTTAGTGAATCATAGCTTAAAGAACAAGTGCATAAAAATTAAATTGCATGAAAATGAATCAAACTCAATATGAACAGAAAGGTAAACTTGGCAGAAGAGAAGATTAGAAGTGCAGGAAATTGAAATTGGATAGAAATTAAACTCAATACAAGTTGAAATGTAAAATTGTAGAAAATAAAAGTGTATCTAAACTATGCTAAGCTCTCTGGAGTCTCTAATCCTCCAAGAGAGCTCTGGAGTCTCTAATCCTCCAGCCTGAGCCCTTTTCTACTCATACTCCTACTACAGCCTTCCCTTTTTTCTATGAAAGTAACACCTATTTATAAGCTAGTCTAAATAACAAATTGAAATGAAATTAAAAACAATTACAATCAAATGAAAATTAACTATTCTAGATGATTCTTGTGGCCTTGATTGGTTGACAATTGTGGGCTTGCTTACTTGCAGTTTAAATAGGCTCGAAGTGATGTAAATTGAGCCAAAGGGGCTGCTTCAGAGGAGCGTAGCGTTTTTTAGGAGAGCGTAGTGCTTGGGTACCCACGCGTACGCGTTCCTTACGCGTACGCGTTGTTCAGCATTTGGCACATCCACGCGTACGCGTGCTACACGCCTACGCGTCCATTGCAGTGCTCTCCTTGAGAGCATAGCATTTGCGCCAAAAGCGCTCTCCCACGCGTACGCGTCACCCACGCGTACGCGTCACTCACGCGTACGCGTGGCCCTTCAAAAATGCCACTTTCACGCTGCGTTTCATTCACGCGTTTGCATGCTTCTTCTAATATGTTACATTGACGCGTACGCGTCATCCACGCGTACTTGTCGCTAGCCAAATTTTTCTACTCCGTTATCGCAGGCGCTCTTGGGTGAAGAATGTAGCGCTCTTGCCTAAGAACGCTCTTGGTCATGTATGGTGCTATGGAGATGAACGTAGCGCTCTTAGAGAAAAACGAAGCGCCAAGCTTCCTTGATTTAATCTTGGTCCACGCTTTTAAAAGCGTAGTCTAAGATTCCAAAGCGTGCTCAAACTTAAAAGTGTGCCCCAAAATTTCTTCTTTTCTTCTTTTGAGCTTAATTTGTGCTTTTTGCTTCTTTTTTCATCATTTTCTATAAAGTAGATCAAAATCAAAACATCAAAGCAATATACTATTTAAGCACTAAAACACTCAATAATTATACATTAATCATTTATGAAAAAGCATAGAAAAATAGAACATGATGCGCTGTCATCACAACACCAAACTTAAACCTTGCTTGTCCCTAAGCAAGAAAAGAATCATGCAATAAAGTTTTAACAATCCAAGGTGAGAAGAATAGCAAGTGATGTTCATGGTTGGCTAGCTTTCTATGCATGCTATAATCACAAAAGAAATTCAAATGATTGATGCTTCTATCTAGCTCATTTTATAAAATCTTTTCTTTATGTTCCTTCCTTGAAACAAGCTTTTAATTCTCTTCTTAGCTTATCCTCTTGGGTGCTTTGCACCATGAGAAAAGCTACGACTCTAAATGCTTTGTTTTCAAGTATTACCACTTGAAACATAAGCACCACAAGCATTTAATTAGAGGACTCTTTTAGCTCAATTGTTTCTTTTCTTTATTCTCTAATCATTGATGCTCAAAGCCTTGAGCTTTGAGGGAGTGCTTTTGCACTTGAGCCTAACCTTGACTCTAAGTGTTTTATTTTCAAGCTTTTTGCTTGATACATAAACACCATAAGTACTTGACAATTGTCATTGGTACTCAGAGCCTTCAGCTTTCTCATTCTTTCCCCTTTTTCTGTCCTTGCCTTAACTGCATTTGCTTTTTCAAGGTTTTGATGATTTCAAAGATTTCATAAAATGTCCTAGATGAAAACTTCAATTAAACAAAATTCAATTGCAATTGAGCAATAGTTAATCATACTAGCCTTCCAATACTTATATGCCCATGCTAAGTTCTTTAATGACCTTGTTTGTTTATGATCATGAAACTAAGTTGCTTTGAACTCACAAAATTCAAAATGGCAGTCATAATATCACAGCAACATGTTACAATTCAAAATTCAATCTATGCTTATTCATAACACACATGCATACAGAGAAAATAAGAGACAATCATGCAATTGAATGTACTAAAAATAAATAAGAGGAAAATGAACTTTACCACCTTGTAGTTCATCTTAACTGTTATTGTCATTTTCCTCCTATTCTTCCCCTTCCCACACCAGACTTAGAATGATTGCTTATCCTCAAGCAACAATTAAAATAGTGGTGATGGGACTGGTGATGAGTCATGAGTGTCTTACACAATGAAATGTGAATAATGCATATGCTTAAGCAAGCAAAATTAAGGATACAATAAAGGCACAAGAAGTAAAACAGAGACAATATGATTGTATGAATAAGTGGCGTGCATGATACATTGCATGGAACATGAGTGGCACACTAGACTTAGTGTGACACTTTCACTTGGAATTGATGCAAGTATCTAGTAAAGATTGGAAAGAATTTTGTTGCATAGTAACACCAAACATAGAATGCAATCATATGCCAATTTATTTGAAAGAAAACTAAGTAAAAGAAAGAAACTGTTCTATGTTAATAACACAGTCACCAAGAGCATGAGATGCCACGAGTAAGGATTTCTTGGTGAGGCATTAACACAAACAGTTGGGGACAAAATAAAAGAAATTATATATAAAAAAAAGAAATGACTAAAACAAAGGGAAAGAAAATGTGTCACACCAAAACAAAGATAACACTGCATGCCTAAGAAGCAAAGGCATTATGATTGTACAACCAAGTGCTGTTTCTGGACTCATTGTATAGAAAAATAAGTGGCACACCAAACTTAGTGTGATACTTTCTCTTGGAATTAATGCAATCATCCAAAAAGATTGAAAATAGATTGTTGCAGGGCAACACCAAACTTAGAATGCAATCATATGCCAACTTATTTGAAAATAAACCAAGCAAAGAAAAGAAATGTTACCTACAGTTGGGTTGCCTCCCAACAAGCGCTCTTTTAATGTCATTAGCTTGACATGTTGTTCTCAACTTTCTTCCTCTTCTTCCAGTTTGTTAAGAGGAATGACCTCAAGGGGAAGGAAGAGCAAGTTGATGCCCCCTATTTTAGCCTCTTCCCAGCAAGCTTTATTTTGTTATTTGCTTGATTTGCTTTGCTTGTTGGCGCAGCAGGGGTTGGATTGCTTGTGGTTGACCTTTTCTTCTTCATAAGTGTGGTCCCTTGTTGCTTGGTCACAATCCTTCTTTCAGTGCTTTTGTTAGTTGCCTTCACTTCTTTGACATCAAGACTTGGTTGTTGTGTGATTGTTGGAGTATCCTCTTCATCAAAAGCCTCTTGAGTTGGTGGTTCAATGAACCCTTTATCTATGTAGCTCTCTGCTTCAATTGAGTGTGAACTTCCTTGATTGGCTTCCTCCCTTTCTTCTATATGATCTTCCATTGAGTCCTTTGGGAGCAAATTTTCATGTTCCTCTGTCACCTCAAGTAGCCTCTGTGGATATGGAATCCTAGGCTCATATACCTCCACAACCTCATTCTTTAGTGAAATTTCACTTGATATAGGGGCCTCTTCTTCCACTTCCCCACTCACAGATTGGTCCTCATTCTCCTTGCTTAGCACTCCTAAGTGCTTCCTTGTTTGCTCTAAGTGCCCATCCATCTTCTTGAAGAGGATTTCTCGTTCTTTCCAGGATTGTTCTTGACTTTCCAATAATTGTTCATCTTTCCAAGAGTTCTCTAGCTCTTTCCTAAAATTCTATGGCACTTTCAAGGCATTGTTCTGCTTGTAGCAAGAGAGAAGAAGGTTGGGGCAGATTTTGTGGGCTTGTGGGTATTATGGTGAAATTGTGTTGAGAGATATGGAATGAATTTTATGGGTAATCAGATGTTTTTTGTGGTTGGTGAAATGAATCATATGGATTTTGGAAAGAATTTTGTGTTGAGCCATATTCAAGTGATGAAGAATTTTCAAATGAAAAACTGGGAGGTGAGGTTGGACAATTTTGCATAAATGAATTGAAGGCACGCTCAAGTGATGATAGCTCTTGATCAATGGAGTATGGAACATTGAGTGCTCTTTGATTTTGATCCTCCCACCCACAACTTGAGTAATTGTCGAATTCATCACAATGTGGATCATTTTGTGGTCCTGGGGAGCAATCTTGCATGAATGTATTGAAGGCACAATCAAGTGACGATGTCTCTTGATAAATAGAATATGGAGCACTAACATCTCCTTGGTTTTGACACTCCCAGCCACAACATGAGTAGTTGTTAGATTCATCAAAATATGGGTCATCTTGTGTCTTTGAGAGGTGTTCATACTCTATCATTCCTTGTTGATACTCCCATCTACCATTAGCATAATGACATGAATTATTTTGTGGTGGTGGGCAATATCCCATGAAATTTTCTTGATAATTTTGTGGCTCTAGAGCATATCCCCACTGGGTGGATTGCTCATAATCTGTCATTTCTTGGGGATATTCCCAGCCACCATTAGAATAGTCATTTTGTGATGGTGGACAATATCCCATGAAATTTGTTTAATCAAAAGATGAGGTGAACTCCATTTGAATTTTGTAAAACACAATCACCAATGAAAAGTGAAATTCCTCATGTCACAGAGGATAATTTCTTAGTGAGGCAATAATACAAACACCTTAGTCTCAGAAGAAAATAGAAAATTAACAGAACTTAAAATGACAAAAACAAAGAAAATGCTTAATCTAGACTTATCATCTACTTAATCATTGTCGATCTCAATTAATCCCCGGCAACGACGCCAAAAACTTGATACGTAAAAATTAGTTTTCACGTAATTAACCGGCAAGTATACTGGGTCGCATCAAGTAGTAAAACTCACCTGCGTAAGGTCGATCCCACGAAGATTGATGGATCAAGCAACTTTAGTGAGGTGATTAGTCTAGTCAATCTAACAATGGGTGAATTGAGTGAAATTGGATCAACAGAAAATAAATTGCAAGGAATTTAAAGTGCAGAATGTAAATTGCATCAAATGTAAATGGGAATTGGGTGCTGAGAAATGTAAGGAAGCAGTAAATTCAAAGCAACTAAATGAAGAACAACTAAAAAGAAAGATTCATCAGGGATTAGAGATATCATAATTCATCATGAATCGAATGAATCTCAACTCCTTTCTCAATCATATGAGTAGATCTATGGCAGATTGAAATTGATTGGATCCCAATTCCTTGGCAACCCAATCTCTCTCTTCACAATCAATCTTGCCAATTCCTTGATCCAATTGTCATGAGAAGAGGTTAAGTATATTCTCTTATCCATAAGCCACACAAATTCTCAAGACCTCAATTCCTCTCGAATAGTGTTGGTCAAGAGAATTGTGAAGGATAGAGCTCCAATTCTAATGCCCATGATTCCCCTTCTGAGGTTCACACAAGCATTCAACAGATTCAAACCCCCTTCTGGAGTGAATGAATCTCAACCAAAATAGAGGATATCCTATAGATACACAAATGAATTGAGAAGAAGAAGAAGTTCACTCAATCATGTGAAATATAATAGAGCTCCTCCCCTAATGAATTGGGGTTTAGTGAATCATAGCTCAAAGAACAAGTGTAGAAAAATTAGATTGCATGAAAGTGAATCAAACTCAATATGAACAGAAAGGTAAACTTGGCAGAAGAGAAGAATAGAAGTGCAGGTGATGAGCGGATAATTTATACGCTTTTTGGCATTATTTTTAGGTAGTTTTTAGTATGTTTTAGTTACTTTTTATTATATTTTTCTTAGTTTTTATGCAAAAATCACATTTCTAGACTTTACTGTGAGTTCATGTATTTTTCTGTAATTTCAGGTATTTTCTGGCTGAAATTGAGGGATCTGAGCAAAAGTCTGATTCAGAGGCTGAGAAAGGACTGTAGATGCTGTTGGATTCTGACCCTCCTGCACTCGAAGTGGCCTTTCTGGAGCTACAGAAGCCTAATTGGTGCACTCTGAATTGTGTTAGAAAGTAGACATCTTGGGCTTTCCAGTAATATTTAATAGTCCATACTTTGCCCGAGATTTGATGGTCCAAACTGGCGTTTAAACGCCCACTAGAGACCCTTTTCTGGCATAAAATGCCAGAACTGGCATCAGAACTGGATTTCTGCACGTGTATAGCTCAATGCTCAGCCCAAGCACATACCAAGTGGGCCCCGAAAGTGGATTTCTACACTATCTATACTTAGTTACTTATTTTCTGTAATCCTTAGTAACTAGTTCAGTAAAATAGCACTTTTTACTATTGTATTCACATCTTTGGACTTATAGGCTTATGCAATTTTTCATTTGGGGAGGCTGGCCATTCGGCCATGCCTAGACCTTTTTCTCTTATGTATTTTCTACGGTGGAGTTTCTACACCTCATAGATTAAGATGCGGAGCTTTGCTGTTCTTCATGAATTAATTCAAGTACTATTGTTTCTCTTTTAATTAACGCGTACTTCTTCTCCAAGATATACTCTCATACTTAATTCAGTTAAGTCAGAATGAAGGGGTGACCGTGACAATCACCCACTATCTTCGTTACTCGCTTAGCCAATATCTGCGTTTCTGACAACCATAAGCGGTTTACATGATGTTCAACGTAGTCATTAGACGACAGCCGGAGTATAGTCTCTTGGGTCTCTGATCCACGGATTTGACTTGCCTCTCCTAACAATAAAGCATTCGAATCTGTGAGATTAGAACCTTCGTGGTAGAGGCTAGAACCAATTGGCAGCATTTTTGAGATCCGAAAAGTCTAAACCTTATCTGTGGTATTCCGAGTAGGATCTGGGATGGGATGACTGTGACGAGTTTCAAATTCACGAATGTTGGGCGCCATGACAGTGTGAAAAAGGATAGAGAGATCCTATTCTGACACAAGTGAGAACCGATAGATGATTAGCCGTGCGGTAGCTGTGCCTAGTATTTTTCATCCGAGACGAGAGATCCGACAGTTGATTAGCGATATAGAAACTGTACCTAGACCATTTTCACTGAGAGGACTGATGGTAGCCATTGACAACGGTGATCCACCAACATACAGCTTGCCATGGAAGGGAGCACGCATGATTGGATGAAGACAATAGGAAAGCAGAGGTTCAGAAGCAACAAAGCATCTCCAAACACTTATCTGAAATTCCCACCAATGAATTACATAAGTATCTTATTTTATTTTATGTTTTATTTATCTTTTAATTATCAAAACCTCATAACCATTTGAATCCTCCTGACTAAGATTTACAGGATAACCATAGCTTGCTTCAAGTCGGCAATCTTCGTGGGATCGACCCTTACTCGCGTAAGGTATTACTTGGACGACCCAGTGCACTTGCTGGTTAGTTGTACCGGAGTTGTGAAAAGTGTGATCACAATTTCGTGCACCAAGTTTTTGGTGCCGTTGCCGGGGATTGTTCGAGTTTGGATAACTGACGGTTCATCTTATTGCTTAGATTAGGTAACCTTCTTTCTTGTTTCAACCTTTATTTTCTTTTCAAAAAGCTTTTAAAAAAATATTTCGAAAAATTTTTTTTGAAAAATCATTCAAAAAAATTTTTTGAGAATGAATTCTAGAGCTTCATAATGATATGTGAAGCCTGGCTGGCTGTTAAGCCATGTCTAATCTTTTGGATTGAGGTTTCCACTTTCCGTTGTAGAAAGGTCGTCATTATATTTGTTATGCTAAAGTTTGGCTGGCCATTTGGCCATGTCTAATTCTTTTGGACAGAAGCTTTAGACTAACATTGCATGAATCCTAGAATTCTTATTAAAAATTTTGAATTTCTTTATTTTCTTTTTCCAAAATAATTTCAAAAAAATACAAAAAGTTTAATAAAATCATAAAAACCAAAAAAATTTTGTGTTTCTTGTTTGAGTCTTGTGTCAAATTTTAAGTTTGGTGTCAACTGCATTTTTTTAATTTAATTTTCTTAAAATTTTTGAAAATTCATGCATTATGTTCTTCATGATCTTTAAGTTGTTCTTGATGATTTTCTTTGTTGATCTTTACATTTTTTTGTTTTGTGTCTTTTCTTGTTTTTCATATGCATTTTCAAATTGTTAGTGTCCCTTGTACAAAAGTTCTTAAGTTTGGTGTCTTGTATGTCTTTCTTTTCTTAAAAATTTTCAAAAATATGTTCTTGATGTTCATCATGATCTTCAAAGTGTTCTTGGTGTTCATCTTGATATTCAAAGTGTTCTTGCATGGATTATTTGTTTTGAACTTAAATTTTTATGTTTTGTTTTATTTTGTTGTTTTTCTCTCTCCTCATTAAAAATTCAAAAGTAAAAAAAATATCTTTTCCTTATTCTTCTCATAATTTTCGAAATTTGGAGTTGACTTGGTTAATAATTTTTAAAATTTAGTTGTTTCTTGTTAGTCAAGTCAAAATTTTAATTTAAAAACTTTATCTTTTCAAATCTTTTTCAAAATCAATTCTTTTTCATTTTTTTATGATTTTCAAATTTCATTCTTAAAATTTTTCAAAATCTTTTTCATTTTTCTTTTAATGTTTCCAAAATTTTAAAACTAATTTTTTCAATATCCTTTTCTTAATTTTATTTCATATTTTCGAAAATCCCTGCTAACAATTAATGTTTTGATTCAAAAATTTCAAGTTTGTTACTTTCTTGTTAAGAAAGGTTCAATCTTTAAATTCTAGAATCATATCTTTTAGTTTCTTGTATGTCAAGTCATCAACTTTAATTTTAAAATCAAATCTTTTTAATTTTTTTTCAATTCTTTTTCAAAATAAATTTCATTCATATTTTTTTAAAATTTTAATTTCAAAATCTTTTTCTAACTTCTTATCTTTTCAAATTTTATTTTCAAATATTTTTCAACTAACTACTTGACTTGTTTGTTTTAATTTAAAAAAGTTTACTATTTCTTATCTTTTTCAAAACCACCTAACTACTTTTCCACTTCTAATTTTCGAAAATCACTAACCACTTTTTTAAAAATCTTTTTAATTAACTAATTGTTTTAGTTTTTAATTTTCTTGTATTTCTTTTTCAAATTTTCGAAACTAACTTAATTAATTAAATAAAAATAAAAGTATTTTTCTTTTCCCTCTTCTTAAAATTCAAATACTCTCTCTCTCATCTCTTTCTATTTATTTTATTTATTTACTAACATTTCTCCCTCTCTCTATGTTCGAATTCTTTTTATTCTCTCTCAACCTCATTCTTCTATTCTTCTTTTCCTCTGACACATAAAGGAATCTCTATACTGTGACATAGAGGATTCCTCTTCTCTTTTTGTTCTCTTCTTTTTCATATGAGTAGGAACAGGGATAAAGACATTCTTGTTGAAGCTGATTCTGAACCTGAAAGGACTCTGAAGAGGAAGCGAAGAGAAGCTAAAGCACAACACTCCGGAGAGGACCTTACAAAAAATTTTGAAAAAGAAGCAGACATGGCATCCGAACCCAACAACAATGCTAGAGATGCAAAGAAGATGCTTGGTGACTTTACTGCACCAACTTCCAACTTCTATGGAAGAAGCATCTCAATTCCTGCAATTGGAGCAAACAACTTTGAGCTTAAGCCTCAATGAGTTTCTCTAATGCAGCAGAATTGAAAGTTTCATGGACTTCTATTGGAAGATTCTCATCAGTTCTTAGCTGAATTCTTGTAAATCTGTGACACTGTTAAGACCAGTGGGGTTAATCCTGAGGTCTACAGACTTATGCTTTTTCCCTTTGCTGTAAGAGACAGAGCTAGGATATGATTGGACTCACAACCTAGAGAAAGCCTAAACTCTTGGAAAAAAGTTGGTCAATGCTTTCTCAGCCAAATTCTTTCCACCTCAAAAGATGAGCAAGCTTAGAGTGGAAGTCCAAACCTTCAGACAGAAGGAAGGTGAATCCCTCTATGAAGCATGGGAAAGATACAAGCAATTGATCAGAAGGTGTCCTTCTGACATGCTTTCAAAATGGAGCATCTTAGGTATATTCTATGATGGTCTGTCTGAATTGTCCAAGATGTCATTGGACCACTTTGCTGGTGGATCTCTTCATCTGAAGAAAACACCTGTAGAAGCCCAAGAACTCATTGAAATGGTTGCAAATAACCAGTTCATGTATACTTCTAAAAAAATCCTATGAATAATGGGATGACATAGAAGAAAGGAGTTCTTGAGATTGATACTCTGAATGCCATATTGGCTCAGAATAAAATATTGACTCAGCAAGTCAATATGATTTCTCAGAATCTGACTGGAATGCAAGCTGCATTCGGCAGTACTAAAGAAGCTTCCTCTAAAGGAGAAGCTTATGACCCTGAGAATCCTACAGTGGAAGAGGTGAATTACATGGGAGAATCCCATGGAAACACCTATAATCCATCATGGAGAAATCATCCAAATTTTTCATGGAAGGATCAACAGAAGCCTCAACAAGGCTTCAATAATAATAATGATGGGAGAAATAGGTTTGACAATAGCAAGCCTTTTCCATCATCTTCTCAACAACAGACAGAGAATTCTAAGCAGAGCCTCTCTGACTTAGCAACCATAGTCTCTGATCTATCTAAAACCACTCTCAGTTTTATGACTGAAACAAGGTCCTCCATCAGAAATTTGGAGGCACAAGTGGGTCAGTTGAGTAAAAAAGTTACTGAAATCCCTCCTAGTACTCTCCCAAGCAATACAGAAGAGAATCCAAAAAGAGAGTGCAAGGCCATCAATATATCCAAAGTGGCCGAACCTATAGAGGAGGAAGAGGCAGTGATTTCCAGTGAGGAAGACCTCAATGAACGTCCAATGACCACTAAGGAGTTCCCTAATGAGGAACCAAAGGAATCTGAGGCTCATACAGAGACCATAGAGATTCCACTGAACTTACTATTGCCATTCATGAGCTCTGATGAGTATTTTTCCTCTGAAGAGGATGAAGATATTGTTGAAGAGCAAGTTGCTCAGTATCTAGGAGCAATCATGAAGCTGAATGCCAAGTTATTTGGTAATGAGACTTGGGAGGATGAACCTCCATTGCTCATCAATAAATTGAATGCCTTAGTTGAACAGAAATTACCTCAGAAGAAACCAGATCCTGGAAGGTTCTTAATACCTTGTACCATAGGCACCATGAACTTTGAGAAGTCTCTGTGTGACATGGAGTCAGGTATAAACCTCATGCCACTCTCTGTAATGGAGAAACTAAGGATCTTTGAGGTACAAGCTGCAAGAATCTCACTAGAGATGACAGACAAATCAATAAAACAGGCTTATGGACTTGTAGAGGATGTCTTAGTGAAGGTTGAAGGTCTTTACATCCCTGCTGACTTTATAATCCTAGACACTGGGAAGGATGGGGATGAATGCATCATCCTTGGAAGGCCCTTTCTAGCCATAGCAAGAGCTGTGATTGATGTGGATAGTGGAGAGTTAGTCGTTAATTGAATGAGGACTACCTTGTGTTTAAGGCTCAAGGATCTTCTTCTGTAACCATGGAGAGGAATCAGGAAAAGCTTCTCTAAATACAGAGTCAAGCAGAGCCCCCACATTCAAACTCTATGTTTGGTATTGGGAGGCTACCATCACGCTCTGAGTGTCTGTGAAGCTCTCTAAGAGCTCACTGTCAAGCTATTGACATTAAAGAAGCGCTTATTGGGAGGCAACTCAATGTTATTTAATTATATTTATTTTTTATTGACATTTTTTTCCATTGCCATGTTATGTTTTCTTTAGGTTGATGATCATGTGGAGTCACAAAAATAGCTGCAGAATTAAAGCAAAATCAAAAACCAGCATAAAAATAGCACACCCTGGAGGATAGGCCTACTGGCATTTAAACGCCAATAAGGATAGCAGAATGGGCGTTTAATGCCCAGTCTGGCAGTATTCTGGGCATTAAACCCCAGAATTGGTAGACAGACTGGCGTTTAACCTCAGAAAAGGGTGTCTGGCTGACGTTAAACACCAGAATTGGCAGACAGACTGGCGTTTAACGCCAGAAAAGGGTGTCTGCCAAGCGTTAAACACCAGAAAGGGGCATCAGCCTGGCATTTAATGCTAGGAAAGGCAGTAGAGCTAGCATTAAATGCCAGAAATGGCACACAGAGGGCGTTTAAATGCTAGAAAGGTGCAGGGAGCAGAATTCCTTGACACTTCAGGATCTGTGGACACCACAGGATCCCCACCTACCCCAACTCTTTTTCTCTCCTTTTCATACCTTTCCATAACACTCTTCCCCAAAATAACCTCCGTCAATCACCTCCATTTCTCCTCCAAAACCATCATACAACCCACCTACCACCACCTATTCAAATTGAAACCATCTCCCTCCCAAACCCAACCCCTATTACAAGAATTCCCTCTCCATTCCACTCCTATATAAGCCCCTCATCACTCCTTTATTTTCACACATCATAACCACCTAAAACCCCCCTTGGCTGAACCATTCACACACCTCCATCTCCTTCATATCTTCTTCCTCTAATCCTTTCTTTCTTCTTTTGCTCGGAGACGAGCAAACCTTTTAAGTTTGGTGTGGAAAAAAAGCTCTGCTTTTTATTTTTCCATAACCATTAATGGCACCTAAGGCCAGAGAAACCTCTAGGAAGAGGAAAGGAAAGGCAGTTGCTTCCAACTCTGAGTCATAGAAGATTGAGAGATTCATCTCAAAAGCCCATCACTAGAAAGAGGATGGAGCAAACAAGAGAGCCCACTCATGGACCTCAACAAGAGCATGAGGAAGTCCCTCATCAAGAAATCCCTGAGATGCCTCAAGGGATGCATTTCCCTCCACACAACTATTGGGAGCAACTCAACACCTCTTTAGGAGAATTGTGTTCCAACATGGAGCAACTAAGAGTGGAGTACCAAAAGCACTCCATCATCCTCCATGAAATCAGAGAGGACCAAAAGGCCATGAGAGAGGAGCAACAAAGGCAATGAAGAGACATAGAGGAGCTCAAGAACTCCATTGGTTCTTCAAGAGGAAGAAGAATCCACCATCATTAAGGTGGACCCGTTCTTTAATCTCCTTGTTTATTTTCTTTTCTATTTTTGGTTTTTATGCTTTATATTTTGACTATGTTTGTGTCTTCATTACATGATCATTAGTGTTTAGTGTCTATGTCTTAAAGCTATGAATGTTCCATGAATATTTCACCTTTCTTAAATGAAAAATGTTTTCTGAAAAAGAAAAAAAAGTACATGAATTTCAAATTCTATCTTGAAAATAGTTTAATTATTTTGATGTGGTGGCAATACTTTTTGTTTTCTGAATGAATGATTGAATAGTGCATATTTTTGATAGTGAAGTTTATGAATATTAAAATTGTTGGCTCTTGAAAGAATAATGAAAAAAGAGAAATGTTATTGATAATCTGAAAAATCATAAAATGGATTCTTGAAGCAAGAAAAAGTAGTGAAAAACACAAAGCTTGCGAAAAAAATGGCAAAAAATAAAGGGAAAAAAAAGAGAAAAGCAAGCAGAAAAAACCAGTAACCCTTTAAACTAAAAGGCAAGGGTAAAGAGGATCCAAGGCTTTGAGAATCAGTGGATTGGAGGGTCCAAAAGGAATAAAATCCTGGCCTAGGCGGCTAAATCAAGCTGTCCCTAACCATGTGCTTGTGTCATGAAGGTCCAAGTGAAAAGCTTGATACTGAGTGGTTAAAGTCGTGATCCAAAGCAAAAGATTGTGCTTAAGAACTCTGGGCACCTCTAACTGGGGACTCTAGCAAAGCTGAGTCACAAT
This sequence comes from Arachis ipaensis, assembly GCF_059453495.1. NCBI lineage: Eukaryota > Viridiplantae > Streptophyta > Magnoliopsida > Fabales > Fabaceae > Arachis > Arachis ipaensis. The sequence continues at coordinate 126,275,985 of NC_142442.1, read as the reverse complement.
CTGAAAAGGTTCACCAAGTTATGTGTCTGTGGCATTTATGTATCCGGTGGTAATACTGGAAAACAAAATGCTTAGGGTCATGGCCAAGACTCATAAAGTAGCTATGTTCAAGAATCAACATATTAAACTATGAGAATCAATAACACTATCTGAATTTTGAGTTCCTATGGATGCCAATCATTTTGAACTTCAAAGGATAAAGTGAGATGTCAAAACTGTTCAGAAGCAAAAAGCTACTAGTCCCGCTCATCTAATTTAAACTAATCTTCATTGATATTTTTGAAATTTATTTTATTTTCTCTTCTTTTTATCCTACTTTTTTTAGTTGCTTGGGGACAAGCAATAATTTAAGTTTGGTGTTGTGATGAGCAGATAATTTATACGCTTTTTGGCATTATTTTTAGTTAGTTTTTAGTTTGTTTTAGTTACTTGTTATTATATTTTTATTAGTTTTTATGCAAAAATCATATTTTTAAATTTTACTATGAGTTTGGGTGTTTTTCTATAATTTTAGGTATTTTCTGGCTGAAATTGAGGGATCTGAGCAAAAGACTGCAGATGCTGTTGGATTCTGACACTCCTGTACTCGAAGTGGCTTTTCTGGAGCTACAGAAGCCCAATCGGCGCGCACTCAATTGAGTTGGAAAGTAGACATCTTGGGCTTTCCAGCAATATATAATAGTTTATACTTTGCCCGAGAATTGATGGCCCAAACTGGCGTTTAAACGCCTACCAAAGACCCTTTTCTGGCATAAAACGCCAGAACTGGCACCAGAACTGGTGTTAAACGCCCAAACTGGCATCCAAGCTGGCGTTTAACTCTAGAAAAGGCCTATGCACGTGTAAAGCTCAATGCTCAGCCTAAGCACACACCAAGTGGGCCCCAGAAGTGGATTTCTGCACTATCTGCACTTAGTTACTTATTTTCTATAATCCTTAGTAACTAGTTTAGTATAAATAGCACTTTATACTATTGTATTCACATCTTTGGACTTATAGGCTTATGCCATTTTTCATTTGAGGAGGCTAGCCATTCGGCCATGCCTAGACCTTTTTCTCTTATGTATTTTCTACGGTGGAGTTTCTACACCTCATAGATTAAGGTGCGGGGCTTTGCTGTTCTTCATGAATTAATTCAAGTACTATTGTTTCTCTTTCAATTAACCCATACTTCTTCTCCAAGATATACTCTTGTACTTAATTCAGTTAAGTCATAATGAAGGGGTGACCCGGGACAATCACCCACTATCTTCGTTACTCGCTTAGCCAAGATCCGTGTGCCTGACAACCACAAGCGATCTACATGATGTTCAACATAGTCATTGGACGACAGCCGGAGTATAGTTGGTGCACGAAATTGTGATCATCAACAATGGCGCCAAAGGACTTGGAGCTCTCAAACATGAATCACACTTTGTCACAATTCCGCACAACTATCCAGCAAGTGCACTGGGTCGTCCAAGTAATACCTTACGTGAGTAAGGGTCGATCCCACGGAGACTATCGGCTTGAAGCAAGTTATGGTCACCTTGTAAATCTCAGTCAGGCAAATTCAGATGGTGATGGAGAATTGATAATTAAAAGATAAGTAAAACATAAAATAAAGATAGAGATACTTATGTAATTCTTTGGTTGGAATTTCAGATAAGCGTATGAAGATGCTTTGTTCCTCCTGAACCTCTGCTTTCCTATTGCCTTCTTCCAATCATTCATACTCCTTTCCATGGCAAGCTTTATGTTGGGCATCACCATTGTCCATGGCTACTTCTCGTCCTCTCAGTGAAAATGTTCTACGCACGCTGTCACCGCACGGCTAATCATTTGTCGGTTCTCGATCATGTTGGAATAGGATCCATTGATCCTTTTGCGTCTGTCACACGCCCAACAATTGCGAGTTTGAAGCTCGTCACAGTCATCCTTTCCCAAATCCTACTCAGAATACCACAGACAAGGTTTAGACGTTCCGGATCTCAGGAATGGCCGCTGATAATTCTAGCCTTTACCACGAAGGTTCCAATCTTAGATTAGAAACCCAAGAGATATGCATTCAAGCTTGTTTGCTTGTAGAACGGAAGTGGTTGTCAGTCACGCATTCATAGGTGACAATGGTGATGAGTGTCACATAATCATCACATTCATCATGTTCTTGGGTGCGAATGAATATCTTGGAGAAGAATAGACTTGAGTTGAATAGAAAAACAATAGTACTTTGTATTAATTCATGAAGAACAGCAGAGCTCCGCACCTTAATCTATGGTGTGTAGAAACTCCACCGTTGAAAATACAAAAGTGATAATCGTGTAAGCATGGCCGAATGGCCAGCCTCCAAGGTCTAGGGACTAAACGTCCAAAGATAGATTAAAATACAATAGTAAAAGGTCCTATTTATAGAAAATTAGTAGCCTAGGGTTACAGAAATAAGTAATTAATGCAGAAATCTTCTTCCGGGACCACTTGGTGTGTGCTTGGGCTGAGCATTGAAGCTTCTATGTGTAGAGATTTTTCATGGAGTTAAACGCCAGCTTTTGTGCCAGTTTGAGCGTTTAACTCCAGCTTTTGTGCCAGTTCCGGCGTTAAACGCCAGAATTCTTGAGCTGACTTGGAACGCCTGTTTGGGCCATCAAATATTGGGCAAAGTATGGACTATTATATATTGATGGAAAGCCCGGGATGTCTAATTTCCAACACAATTGAGAGAGCACCAATTATGCTTCTGTATCTCCAGAAAATCCACTTTGACTTCAGGGAGGACAGAATCCAACAGCATCTGCAGTCCTTTTTCAGCCTCTGAATCAGATTTTTGCTCAGGTCCCTCAATTTCAGCCAGAAAATACCTGAAATCACAGAAAAATACACAAACTCATAGTAAAGTCCAGAAAAGTGAATTTTAAATGAAAACTAATAAAAATGTAATAAAAACTAATTAAAATATACTAAAAACATACTAAAAATAATGCCAAAAAGCGCATAAATTATCCGCTCATCACAACACCAAACTTAAATTGTTGCTTGTCCCCAAGCAACTGAAAATCAAATAGGATAAAAAGAAGAGAATATACAATGAATTCCAAAAACATCTATGAAGATCAGTATTAATTAGATGAGCGGGGCTTTTAGCTTTTTGCTTCTGAACAGTTTTGGCATCCCCCTTTATCCTTTGAAGTTCAGAATGATTGGCTTCTATAGGAACTCAGAATCCATATAGTGTTATTGATTCTCCTAGTTAAGTATGTTGATTCTTGAACACAGCTACTTTATGAGTCTTGGCCGTGACCCTAAGCATTTTGTTTTCCAGTATTATTACCGGATACATAAATGCCACAGACACATAACTGGGTGAACCTTTTCAGATTGTGACTCAGCTTTACTAGAGTCCCCAATTAGAGGTGTCCAGAGCTCTTAAGCACACTCTTTTTGCTTTTGGACCACGACTTTAACCGCTCAGTCTCAAGTGTTCACTTGACACCTTCACGCCACAAGCACATGGTTGGGGACAGCTTGGTTTAGCCGCTTAGGCCAGGATTTTATTCCTGTGGGCCCTCCTATCCACTGATGCTCAAAGCCTTGGATCCTTTTTATTTTACCCTTGCCTTTTGGTTTAAAGGGCTATTGGCTTTTTCTGCTTGCTTTTTCTTTCTCTCTCTTTTTTTTCTTTTTCTTTTTTTTCGCATTTTTTTTGCATATATATTATTTTTTTTTTGCAAGCTTTTCACTGCTTTTTCTTGCTTCAAGAATCAATTTTATGATTTTTCAGATTATCAAATAACATTTCTCCTTTTCCATCATTCTTTCAAGAGCAAATAATTTTAACATTCATAAACAATCAAATTCAAAAATATGCACTGTTCAAGTATTCATTCAGAAAAGCAATAGTATTGCCACCACATCAAAATAATTAAACTGTTTTAAAATTTGAAATTCATGCACTTCTTTTTCTTTTTCAATTAAAAACATTTTTCATTTAAGAAAGGTGATGGATTCATTTTTATAGCTTTAAGGCATAGACACTTAGACACTAATGATCATGTAATAAAGACACAAATATAAATAAACATAAAGCATAATTTTCGAAAAAACAGAAAATAAAGAACAAGGAAATTAAAGAACGGGTCCATCTTAGTGATGGCGGCTTGTTCTTCCTCTTGAAGATCTTATGGAGTGCTTGAGCTCCTCAATGTCTCTTCGTTGCCTTTGTTGCTCCTCTCTCATGGTTCTTTGGTCTTCTCTAATTTCATGGAGGAGGATGGAATGCTCTTGGTGCTCCACCCTTAGTTGTCCCATGTTGGAACTTAATTCTCCTAGGGAGGTGTTGATTTGCTCCCAATAGTTTTGTGGAGGAAATTGCATCCCTTGAGGCATCTCAGGGATTTCATGATGAGGAGTTTCCTCATGCTTTTGTCCATGAGTGGGATCTCTTGTTTGCTCCATCCTTTTCTTAGTGATGGGCTTGTCCTCATCAATGAGGATGTCTTCTTCTATGTCAATTCCAGCTGAATTGCAGAGGTGAAAAATGAGATGAGGGAAGGCTAACCTTGCCACAGTAGAGGACTTGTCCGCTACCTTGTAGAGTTCTTGGGATATAACCTCATGACCTTCTACTTCCTCTCTAATTATGATGCTATGAATCATGATAGCCCGGTCTATAGTAACTTCAGATCGGTTGCTAGTAGGAATGATTGAGCGTTGGATGAACTCTAACCATTCCCTAGCCACGGGCTTGAGGTCATGCCTTCTTAGTTGAACCGGCTTCCCTCTTGAATCTCTCTTCCATTGAGCGCCCTCTTCACAGATGTCCATGAGGACTTGGTCCAACCTTTGATCAAAGTTGACCCTTCTAGTATATGGGTGTGCATCTCCTTGCATCATGGGCAAGTTGAATGCCAGCCTTACATTTTCCGGGCTAAAATCTAAGTATTTCCCCAGACCATTGTAAGCCAATTTTTAGGGTCCGGGTTCACACTTTGATCATGGTTCTTGGTGATCCATGCATTGGCATAGAACTCTTGAACCATTAAGATTCTGACTTGTTGAATAGGGTTGGTGAGAACTTCCCAACCTCTTCTTTGGATCTCATGTCGGATCTCCGGATATTCGCCCTTTTTGAGCTTAAAAGGGACCTCGGAGATTTCCTTCTTCTTGGCCACAACTTCATAGAAGTGGTCTTGATGCACCCTTGAGAGGAATCTCTCCATCTCCCATGACTCGGAGGTGGAAGCTTTTGCCTTTCCTTTCCTCTTTCTAGAGGTTTCTCCGGCCTTTGGTGCCATAAATGGTTATGGAAAAACAAAAAGCTTTAGCTTTTACCACACCAAACTTAGAAGGTTTGCTCGTCCTCGAGCAAAAGAAGAAAGAAGAGAGTAGAAGAAGAAGAAATAGAGGAGATGGAGGGGGCTTAGTGTTTCGGCCAAGGGGGAGAAGTAGTGTGTATGTTGTGTGAATATGAAGGAGTGAAGATGGGTTTATATAGGAGTGGAGAGAGGGTTAGGTTTCGGCCATTATGGGTGGATTTGGGTGGGAAAGTGGTTTGAATTTGAATGGTGAGGTAGGTGGGGTTTTATGAAGGATGGATGTGAGTGGTGAAGAGAATGGTGGGATTTGATAGGTGAGGGGTTTTTGGGGAAGAGGTATTGAGGTGATTGGTGAATGGGTGAAGAAGAGAGAGAGAGGTGGGTAGGTGGGGATCCTGTAGGGTCCACAGATCCTGAGGTGTCAATGATATCTCATCCCTGCACCAAGTGGCGTGCAAAAATGCCCTTTTCTGCCAATCCTGGCGTTAAACGCCAGGCTGCTGCCCATTTCTGGCGTTTAACGCTAACTTCTTGCCCATTCCTGGCGTTAAACGCCAGTCTGGTGCCCATTTTTGGCGTTAAACGCCCAGAATGGTGCCAGACTGGGCGCTTAACGCCCATTCTGCTACCCTTATTGGCGTTTAAACGCCAGTATGTTTCTCCTCCAGGGTGTTCTGTTTTTCAGTCTGTTTTTGCTTTTTCAATTATTTTTGTGACTTCACATGATCATCAACCTACAGAAAACATAAAATAACAAAAGAAAATAGAAATTTAACATAGATAATTTAAAGATTGGGTTGCCTCCCAATAAGCGCTTCTTTAATGTCAATAGCTTGACAGTGGCTCTCATGGAGCCTCATAGATGTTCAGAGCAATGTTGGAACCTCCCAACACCAAACTTAAAGTTTGGTTGTGGCCTCCCAACACCAAACTTATGGTTTGACTGTGGGGGCTCTGTTTGTCTCTGTATTGAGAGAAGCTCTTCATGCTTCCTCTCCATGGTTACAGAGGGATATCCTTGAGCTTTAAACAAAAGGGAGTCTTCATTCACTTGAATGATCAATTCTCCTCTGTCAACATCAATTACAGCTTTTGCTGTGGCTAGGAAGGGTCTGCCAAGGATGATGGATTCATCCATACACTTCCCAGTCTCTAGGATTATAAAATCAGTAGGATGTAATGGCCTTCAACCTTTACCAAGACATCCTCTACAAGTTCATAAGCCTGTTTCTTTGAATTGTCTGCCATCTCCAGTGAGATTCTTGCAGCTTGTACCTCAATGATCCCTAGCTTCTCCATTACAGAGAGAGGCATGAGGTTTATGCTTGACCCTAGGTCACACAGAGCCTTCTTAAAGGTCATGGTGCCTATGGTACAAGGTATTGAGAACTTTCCAGGATCTTGTCTCTTCAGAGGTAATCTCTGCCTAGTCAAGTCATCCAGTTCTTTGATGAGCAATGGAGGTTCATCCTCCCAAGTCTCATTACCAAATAACTTGGCATTTAGCTTCATAATTGCTCCAAGGTACTTAGCAACTTGCTCTTCAGTAACATCTTCGTCTTCTTCAGAGGAAGAATACTCATCAGAGCTCATGAATGGCAGAAGTAAATTTAATGGAATCTCTATGGTCTCTGTGTGAGCCTCAGATTCCCATGGTTCTTCATCAAGGAACTCCATGGAGGTCAATGGACGTCCATTGAGGTCTTCCTCAGTGGAGATCACTGCCTCTTCCTCCTCTCCAGGTTCGGCTGTGTGGGTTGTGGTTATGGCCTTGCACTCTCTTTTTGGATTCTCTTCTGTATTGCTTGGGAGAGTACTAGGAGGGAGTTCAGTAATTTTCTTACTCAGCTGACCCACTTGTGCCTCCAAATTTCTAATGGAGGACCTTGTTTCAGTCATGAAACTTTGAGTGGTTTTGATTAGATCAGAGACAATGGTTGCTAAGTCAGAGTGGCTTTGCTTAGAATTCTCTGTCTGTTGCTGAGAAGATGATGGAAAAGGCTTGCTAAACCTGTTTCTTCCACCATTATTGTTATTGAAACCTTATTGAGGTCTCTGTTGATCCTTCCATGAGAGATTCGGATGATTTCTCCATGAAGGATTATAGGTGTTTCCATAGGGTTCTCCCATGTAATTCACCTCTTCCATTGCTGGGTTCTCAGGATCATAAGGTTCTTCTTCAGAGGAAGCTTTCTTAGTACTGCCTGTTGCTGCTTGCATTCTAGACAGACTCTGAAAAATTATATTGACTTGTTGGGTCAATATTTTATTCTGAGCCAATATGGCATTCAGAGTATCAATCTCAAGAACTCCTTTCTTCTGAGTTGTCCCATTATTTACAGGATTCTTTTCAAAAGTGTACATGAATTGGTTATTTGCAACCATTTCAATGAGTTCCTAAGCTTCTGCAAGCCTCTTCTTCAGATGAAGAGATCCTCCAGCAGAGCTATCCAATGACATCTTGGACCATCATAGAAAATACCTATGATGTTCCATTCAGAAAGCATGTCAGAAGGACACGTTCTGATCAATTGCTTGTATCTTTCCCAAGCTTCATAGAGGGATTCTCCTTCCTTCTGTCTGAAGGTTTGGACTTTCACTCTAAGCTTGCTCAATTTTTGAGGTGAAAAGAACTTTGCCAAGAAGGCATTGACTAGCTTTTCCCAAGAGTTCAGGCTTTCTTTAGGTTGTGAGTTCAACCATGTGCTAGCTCTGTCTCTTATAGCAAAAGGGACGAGCATAAGTCTGTAGACTTCAGGGTCAACCCCATTGGTCTTGACAGTGTCACAGATTTGCAAGAATTCAGCTAAGAACTGATGAGGATCCTCCAATGGAAGTCCATAAAACTTGCAATTCTGTTGCATTAGAGAAACTAATTGAGGCTTAAGCTCAAAGTTGTTTGCTCCAATGGCAGGGATTGAGATGCTTCTCCCATAGAAGTCGGGAGTAGGTGCAGTAAAGTCACCCAGCACCTTCCTTGCATTGTTGGCATTGTTGTTTTCAGCTGCCATTGTTTCTTCTTCTTTGAAAAGCTCTGTTAGGCCCTCTAGAGAGAATTGTGCTTTAGCTTCTCTTAGCTTTCTCTTCAAGGTCCTTTCAGGTTCAGGATCAGCTTGAACAAGAATGCCTTTATCTTTACTCCTGCTCATATGAAAGAGAAGAGAACAAGAAAGTAGGAAATCCTCTATATCACAGTATAGAGATTCCTTGAGGTCTCAGAGGAAAAGAAGAATAGAAGGAGGATGTAGATAGAAGAGAATTCGAACTTATCAAGAGGGATAGAGTTCGAATTGCACCTTGAGGAGGAGTGTTAGTCCCTTAAATAGAAGGATGTGAGAAGAGGGGAAGAAATTTTTGAAAATAAATTAAAAAGATTTTGAAATAATAAAAAGAAATTTGAAAATTTGATTAAGATTTTCAAAAATTAAGATTAGGAAAGAAATTAAGTGATTTTTGAAAAAGATTTTGAAACTAGAAATAAAAAAGATATGATTTAGAGTTAATTTTGAAAAAGATGTGATTGAAAAGATATAATTGAGAAGATATGATTGAAAATCAATTTTTAAAAAAAGAAAGTTTTAAAATTAAAGTTGATTACTTGACTAACAAGAAATTAAAAGATATGATTTTTAAAATTTAAAATTCGATCCTTTCTTAATAGGCAAGTAACAACTTGAAAATTTTGAAGTAAATCATTAATAGTAGCAAGGATTTTCGAAAATTAGAAAAATGGAAAGAAATTGATTTTGAAAGGATATGATTGAAAAGATATGATTTGAAAAAGAATTTATTTTGAAAAATTATGAAAATTTGAAAAAGATTTGAATTAAAAACAAAATCTTCCCTCTTGTGTCCTTCTGGCGTTAAACGCCCAGAATGGCATCCATTCTGGCGTTTAACGCCCCAAATCCTACCTTTTTGGGTGTTAAACGCCCAGCCAGGTACCCTGGCTGGCGTTTAAACGCCATTTTTCCTTCTTCACTGGGCGTTTTAAACGCCCAGCTTTTTCTGTTTGATTCCTCTGTTGAATGTTCTGAATCTTCAATTCTCTGTATTATTGACTTGAAAAAACATAGTTTTGAAATTTTTTTTGAATTTTTCAATGATGAGAAACAATCAAAATACAACTAATCTTAGCAAACTCAAATCAAACAAACAATGCATGCAGGACACCAAACTTAACAATTTTTATATAAGAGACACTAACAAATTGAGAATGCATATGAGAAACAACAAAACTCACAAAACAAGAAAATTTAAAGACCAGAGCAATGAAATCATCAAGAACAACTTGAAGATTAATGAAGAACATAATGCATGTAATTTTCGAAAATTAGAGGCATGCAATTGACACCAAACTTAAAATTAGACACTAGACTCAAACAAGAAACATAAAATATTTTTGATTTTTATGATTTTATAAATTTTTTTGTGGTTTTTTGAAAATTGAGTGGAAAAGAAAATAAAGGGATTCAAAACTTTTAATAAGAATTCCAGGAATCATGCAATGTTAGTCTAAAGCTTCAGTCTAAAAAGATTAGACATGGCCATCCAAGCTTCAGCAGGACATTACATTCAGCAGCTAAATTGATGAGAATCAATCAGCTTTTGTGATGATAAGAACATCACCTTGAAACTCTAGAATTCCTTCTTAAAAATTCTGAAAAATAAAAAGAAAAGTACCTAATCTAAGCAACAAGATGAACCGTCAGTTGTCCAAACTCGAACAATCCCCGGCAACGGCGCCAAAAACATGGTGCACGAAATTGTGATCATCAACAATGGCGCCAAAGGACTTGGAGCTCTCAAACGTGAATCACACTTTGTCACAATTCCGCACAACTAACCAGCAAGTGCACTGGGTCGTCCAAGTAATACCTTATGTTAGTAAGGGTCGATCCCACGGAGACTGTCAGCTTGAAGCAAGCTATGGTCACTTTGTAAATCTCAGTCAGGCGAATTCAGATGGTGATGGAGAATTGATAATTAAATGATAAATAAAACATAAAATAAAGATAGAGATACTTATGTAATTCTTTGGTTGGAATTTCAGATAAGCGTATGAAGATGCTTTGTTCCTCCTGAACCTCTGCTTTCCTATTGCCTTCTTCCAACCATTCATACTCCTTTCCAAGGCAAGCTTTATGTTGGGCATCACCGTTGTCAATGGCTACTTCCCGTCCTCTCAGTGAAAATGTTCTACGCACGCTGTGACCGCACGGCTAATCATCTGTCGGTTCTCGATCATGTTGGAATAGGATCCATTGATCCTTTTGCGTCTGTCACACGCCCAACAATTGCGAGTTTGAAGCTCGTCACAGTCATCCCTTCCCAGATCCTACTCAGAATACCACAGACAAGGTTTAGACGTTTCGGATCTCCGGAATGGCCGCCAATAATTCTAGCCTTTACCACGAAGGTTCCAATCTTAGATTAGAAACCCAAGAGATATGCATTCAAGCTTGTTTGCATGTAGAATGGAAGTGGTTGTCAGTCACGCGTTCATAGGTGACAATGGTGATGAGTGTCACATAATCATCACATTCATCATTTCTTGGGTGCAAATGAATATCTTGGAGAAGAAATAGACTTGAGTTGAATAGAAAAACAATAGTACTTTGTATTAATTCATGAAGAACAGCAGAGCTCTACACCTTAATCTATGGTGTGTAGAAACTCCACCGTTGAAAATACAAAAGTGATAATGGTGTAAGCATGGCCGAATGGCCAGCCTCCAAGGTCTAGGGACTAAACGTCCAAAGATAGATTAAAATACAATAGTAAAAAGTTCTATTTATAGAAAATTAGTAGCCTAGGGTTACAGAAATAAGTAACTAATGCAGAAATCTTCTTCCGGGCCCACTTGGTGTGTGCTTGGGCTGAGCATTGAAGCTTCTATGTGTAGAGACTTTTCTTGGAGTTAAACGCCAGCTTTTCTTGGGCAAAGTATAGACTATTATATATTGCTGGAAAGCCCAGGATGTCTACTTTTCATTGCAATTGAGATCGCACTAATTGGGTCTCTGTAGCTCCAGAAAATCCACTTCGAGTGCAGGTAGGTCAGAATCCAATAGCATCTGCAGTCCTTTTTCATCCTCTGAATCAAATTTTTGCTCAGGTCCCTCAATTTCAACCAGAAAATACCTGAAATCACAGAAAAATACACAAACTCATAGTAAATTCCAGAAATGTGATTTTTGAATAAAAACTAATAAAAACATAATAAAAACTAACTAAAATATACTAAAAACATACTAAAAACTATGCCAAAAAGCGTATAAATTATCCACTCATCACAACACCAAACTTAAATTGTTGCTTATCCCCAAGCAACTGAAAATCAAATAGTATAAAAAGAAGAGAATATACTATAAATTCCAAATTATCAATGAAACTTAGCTCCAATTAGATGAGCGGGACTAGTAGCTTTTTGCCTCTGAATAGTTTTGGCATCTCACTCTATCCCTTGAAGTTTAGAATGATTGGCATCTTTAGGAACTCAGAATTTAGATAGTGTTATTGATTCTCCTAGTTCAGTATTTGTTGATTCTTGAACACAGTTACTTTTTGAGTTTTGGCTGTGACCCTAAGCATTTTGTTTTCCAGTATTACCACCGGATACATAAATGCCACAGACACATAACTGGTGAACCTTTTTAGATTGTGACTCAGCTTTGTTAGAGTCCCCAATTAGAGGTGTCCAGAGCTCTTAAGCACACTTTTTTTGCTTTGGACCACGACTTTAACCGCCCAGTCTCAAGTTTTTACTTGACACCTTCACGCCACAAGCACATGGTTAGGGACAGCTTGGTTTAGCCGCTTAGGCCATAATTTTTTTCCTGTGGGCCCTCCTATCCACTGATTCTCAAAGCCTTGGATCCTTTTTTACCCTTTGCCTTTTGGTTTAAAGGGTTATTGGCTTTTTCTGCTTGCTTTTTCTCCTTTTTCTTTCTTTTTCTTTTATTTTTTTCGCCTTTTTTTTGCAAGCTTTTCACTGCTTTTTCTTGCTTCAAGAATTAATTTTATGATTTTTCAGATTATCAATAATATTTCTCCTTTTCCATCATTCTTTCAAGAGCCAACAATTTTAACATTCATAAACAACAAATTCAAAAGACATATGCACTGCTCAAGCATTCATTCAGAAAATAAAAAGTATTGTCACCACATCAAAATAATTAAACTAATTTCAAGGATGAATTCGAAATCATGTACTTCTTGTTCTTTTGTGATTTAAAACATTTTTCCTTTAAGAAAGGTGATGGATTTATGGGACATTCATAGCTTTAAGACATAAAATTTAAATTTTATTAATCATGGAAAATAAAAATAAGACTCAAAAATAAATATAAGACCAGACCAATAATAATAGAAGACAGAAAATTAAAAACAGAAAAATAAATGCAAAATATAATAAAAAATGCATCAAACAACAAATAGTTGTGAATAACTGCTTTTTCTTGCTTCAAGAATCAATTTTATGATTTTTCAGATTATCAATAACATTTTTCTTTTTCATCATTCTTTCAAGAGCCAACAATTTTAACATTCATAAACTTCACTATCAAAAATATGCACTGTTCAAGCATGCATTCAGAATCACAGAAAATACCACCACATTTAAGTAAATAAGACTATTCTAAAAATTAAACTTAAATTCTCATGCACTACATCACTTCTTTTTTTCTTTTCTTTTTGATTTCAAGCTTAGTGGGTAATACATGAGACATCTTTTCAGAATTAAGCAATTAAGAGAAAACTAAACTAGTCCTAGGATTCTAACTAATAAAGGATCATGCAATAAACAAGACAAAGTAGCAGGAAACCGGAACATAACATAGAAAAAGAGGGGAGGAATAATAAAAATGAAAGGAACTCAACCACCTTAATTATCCTAGCGGTCGCTTTATTCTTCAGGTTGTGCTCCTTCGCGAAGATGATTCGCCTCCCTTTTGTACTAGAAAACCTATAAGCGCAGCATCAACACCAAACTTAAAGGTTTGCTTGTCCTCAAGCAAAAGAGAACTGAAAATAGAAAAGACAAATATTAAAATGAAAGAAAAAATAAAAGGATAAGAGAATAAGAGAGAAGTAGGATTGGGAGAGAGAGAGAAAGAAAAATGGGCGGCACAAGCGACGCGTTCGCGTCAATGACGCGATCACGTACGTCGCGCGTTCTTCATAATGACGCGTTAGCATCAGGCACGCATCCGCATGCCCTTGATTTTGTGCGATTCGCGCGAAGCCAGCCGGGCGCCCGCGTGACTTTCTGTTCGAATGGCTTGGGAACTAAATCTTCATACGACGCGTTCGCGTGAGCGACGCGGATGCATGGATGGCTGTTTGGTCAAATGACGCGTACGCATGGGTGACGCGTCCGCGTGGGCAATTTTGTGCTTGTAGCACATTTTCAGCCCCAAGCCAGCACAACTCTCTGCCAAAACACCTTTTACGTCGATTCTGCAGGTCACGCGTTCGCGTGAGCGACGCGGACGCGTGGGTGGCGAAAAATCACAAGCGACGCGAACGCGTGGGGCGCGCGTTCGCATGGGATCATTTGTGCGAAAGGCATAAGTCCAGCGCCACTCCCGCGCAACTCTCTATAACTTTTTAGTTTTTCTCGCACCCCTAGATGACGCGTTCGCGTCAGCGACGCTGGCGCGTTGGCTATTTTTTTTTTTTTTGAAATATAGCTTGAGGTGTTCGGTTCCTGGAAGAACATAGCTGCAGGATCAGAAAATTAGTAAGAACTCAATAAAAATAAAATAACTAAGAAAACTACTACTACGAAAATTAGCTAAGGATACGAAATTATCGGGTTGCCTCCCGACAAGCGCTTCTTTATCGTCACTAGCTTCACGGTCAGCTCCTCTAAGGAGGAGGATCATAGGGGCTCAGCTCTTCACCCCTTACTTTGAACTTCTTTCCTGTATCTCCATAACGTAGCTCAATATGCTCCAGAGAGAGGATTCTGATTACTGTATAAACCCATGCTGGATTGCTGGTGAACACCACCTTCATTCCTGGGGAGAAACCTTCAGTGGGGATCTTTTTGTTTCTCCATCCTCTGGGTATTTTTTTCTTTTTGGGGACCTCCTCCTTGGTGGATGATGCAGTTCCAACACCAAACTTAGGTTTGATGTCAGGCAGAATTTTATCGGTTGTCACCACAGGAGGTTTGAGTTGCAAATTCTGCTGTGCATCATCAGGGGGTTCTTGAAGGTTTGGATCAATGAGCTCAGCCTGCATGCACCTCTCTTCTTCATCTGTTGAATGTACATCTTTGAAGACATGAAAGACTAGTTGCTCATTATGCACTCTAAGCACTAATTCACCAACTTCTACATCAACCAGAGCTCTTCCAGTGGCTAAGAATGGTCTTCCTAGAATTATAGAGGCATTCTCATCCTCCCCTGTATCAAGAATCACAAAATCTGCTGGGAGGAAGAACTTACCCACTTTGACCAAGATATTCTCCACTAATCCGTATGCAGGCTTCATAGATTTGTCTGCCATCTGTAATGCTATCTTTGTGGGTTGTGCCTCTTGGATATGCAGCTTCTTCATCACACATAAGGGCATTAGATTTATGCTTGCCCCTAGATCACATAGGGCTTTCTCAAAGGTTGTGCTCCCAATGGTGCATGGAATTTGAAAGCTCCCTGGATCTGGCATCTTCCTTGGCAAGTCATTTTGAATGACAGCACTACATTCCTTAGTCAGGACTACTGTCTCATCTCCCTTTAAACGCTTTTTCTTTGACAACAGCTCCTTCATGAACTTGACATAGATAAGCATTTGCTTCAAAACCTCAGCAAAAGGAATATTGATTTGTAACTTTCTGAAGATTTCCAAGAACTTTGAAAACTGCTTGTCCTTGGTCTCCTTTTGAAGTCTCTGAGGATACGGCATCTTAGGCTTGTACTCAGGAGCCTTTGGCAGTGTAGGATAAGTGTCAAGAGAGTCTGGGAATGGTTTGTCTGCACGCTTTGGAGGGGCGTGCTCCACTTCTCCTTTCTTTTCCTCTGGAGCTTCCTTTTCAACTAGCTTTTCATTGGCCTTGGCCTCAGAGCCAGCTACTTTACCACTTCTCAATTGAATTGCCTTGCAATCTTCTCCTGGGTTCACCACTGTAGCCCCTTGAAATGTACTTGCAGACCTCTCAAGTATTTGCTTGCTCAGTTGGCCTACTAGCACCTCTAAGTTTCTAATAGGGGCTTTGGTTTCCTGTATAACTTGTGCTTCTGTACTTGCCACTTGTTCACTTATTACAGTGATAGCCTTGCATTCCTCTCTTGGATTTGGAATTGTGTTACCAGGAAGGCTGTTAGTGGTCCTCTGATCAATTTCATTAACCTTTGTGGCTAATTGACCCATTTGAATTTCCAGGTTCTTGATGGATGCTCTGGTTTCCTGTCTAAAACCTGTTAATATTGCTTCTAAATCATTGTTCTGCTGGAAACCGCCCTGAGAACTATTGTTGAAGTTCTGAGGTCTCTGAGGTTGGTCCCTCCACCCAAAGTTTGAGTGATTTCTCCATCCCGGGTTGTATGTCTTAGAATATGGATCATTGTTGGGATTCCTAGGACCACTCCCCATGTAATTCACCTGTTCATAAGAAGGTTGAGCATAATCATGATTATTATTTTGAACAAAATTACCTGCCATGTCATAGGAGATTTCTTGGGGTAGATTTTGAATGTTGATAGCTGAGACTTGCATGCCACCCATCTGTTGAGTAAGTAGATTTATCTGCTGAGACATAAGCTTGTTCTGAGCAAGAAGAGCATTAACAACTTCTACTTCCAACATGCCTCTCTTCTGAGAGGTCTCAGAGTTCACAGGATTCCTGTTAGATGAGTACAGATATTGGTTGCTTGCAACCAATTCAATCAGCTCAATAGTCTCCTCTGGTGTCTTCTTCTTGTGCAATGAACTGCCTGCAGAAGTGTCTAGGCTCATCTTTGATATCTCTCCTAAGCCTTCATAAAAGATATCCAGTTGAGTCCACTTGGAGAACATGTCCGAAGGGCATTGCCTAGTCAGCAGCTTGTACCTTTCCCAAGCTTCATAAAGAGTTTCACCTTCCTTTTGCTTGAAAGTCTGAACCTCCAACCTAAGCTTAGTCAACTTCTTTGGTGGGAAAAATTTAGTGAGAAATTCCGTGACAACCTTTTCCCACGTATTCAGACTTTCTTTTGGTTGGGAATCTAGCCAGAGCTTTGCTTTATCCCTCAGAGCAAACGGGAAAAGTATTAGTTTGTACACCTCTGGGTTCACTCCATTTGTCTTCACAGTATCACATATCTGCAGAAAATCAGATATAAATTGATTTGGGTCTTCATGAGGAAGACCATGATACTGGCAATTTTGTTGCACCAGGGTGACCGATTGTGGCTTCAACTCAAAGTTGTTTGCAGTTATAGGAGGCACCACAATACTTTTTCCATAAAGATCCGCAGTAGGGGCAGAATAAGAGCCAAGCACTCTCCTTTGTTGATCATCTCCATTCGGATTTACCACATTGGCATTAGCATTATTTGCCATAGTGGATTCTGCAGCCTTGCAAAGTCTTGCTTGTTGTAAATGTTGCCTGAAAGTTCTTTCAGGTTTAGGATCAAAGTCTAAGAGATGTTCTTTGTCTCTATTCCTGCGCATACACAAGCAGAAAACAAGAAAAATTGGGACTCTCTACGTCAGAGGGTAGAGAAGTCCCTGTGAGGTAACCTGTGTAAAATAATAAAATAAAAAATACTAAATAAATAAATAACAAAAATTCAAAAATTAAAAAGAAAAAATAAACAGAAAAATTTAAAATAAAATTAATTGAGTGACACCAAACTTAAATTCAATAAATCAAAATATATATTTTTATTTTTATTATTTTTTTATTTTTATTTATTTTTTTTAATTTTTTAATTTTAATTTTTAATTTTTTTTATAATAAAAAAAGAATGAAAAACGAAACAGGGGAGGGGGGATATAAGGAAAAGAAAGTAAATAACGTAAAGAAAAAAAAATTTTAACGAAAAAAAATTAACTTAAAAAAATGCAAAAT
The DNA here is from genome assembly GCF_059453495.1 of Arachis ipaensis. NCBI lineage: Eukaryota > Viridiplantae > Streptophyta > Magnoliopsida > Fabales > Fabaceae > Arachis > Arachis ipaensis. Next base: position 126,258,639 of record NC_142442.1, on the reverse strand, counting down.
AAAAATTTATACTAAAATAAAATAAAAAATATAATAAAAAAATTATCTAATCTAAGCAATCAAACAACGAATAGTTGTGAATCACAGTCAATCCCCGGCAACGGCGCCAAAAACTTGATGTGGTATTTTTACAACCACGCTTACTAACCGGCAAGTGCATCGGGTCGTACCAAGTAATACCTTACGTGAGTAAGGGTCGATCCCACGAGGATTGATGGACTAAGCAACAATAGTGTTTGATAGGCTTAGTTAGACAAATAAAAATTGATGTTGAGATACAGCATAAAAGAGATTAAACAATATAAAAAATATTGAAGAAGGGCAAGTAATTAAGTTGGGAATAATATATGGAGAAGGCAGTTAAGGCTTCAGAGTTATCTATTTTCTGGATTGACTTTTCTTATTAAGTATTTTAATTATGCAAGATTTAATTCATGGCAAACTATTTATGACTAGACCCTAATTCCTTAGACCTTCCTAGTCTCCTCTAAAATTCATCAACTGCCAATTCCTTGGTCAATTAATTCCAATTAGAGGGTGATGATCGAATCCTAGTTTATATGCCACAAGAATCCTAATTATTCAAAGATAAAGGGATTATATGTCACGTATCCCGTTAAATACAAACAATTAGAAATTCAGGATAATATGTTTTCAAGCTATTGTTCAAGTAAAGAGCTTTTCCAAGTTTTACAAGAACTCAAATAGAACATGGGTCATACTTCCGTTCCACCCAAATTCATAAAATAAAGAACGAAAACAATTATTGAAATATAAATCAAAACATGAATTAAAATAGAAAAATAATATTATCAATCCATACAATAGACAGAGCTCCTAACCTTAAAAATGGAGTTTAGTTGCTCATGGAAAAGAGAAAATAAGGATTCCGATAAAAATGTACAGAGTTTCAATCTGATGGCCTCAGAACCATTTTTATAACTAATCCTAATAAATTTTTAAATCTAATATTTAAAATTAAACTTAAAATAATATCTTTTCCTAATTTAAGATTTGAATTTAAATTTGAATTAATTTAAATAATCAAATCTTCAATGGATGGATGGGGACCACTTGAATTGTCCATTATGCAGATCGTTCATGTGATGCGTCCGCGTCGTCCCCGCGTTCACGTCATTTGTGAAGATTCCAGTCCACGCGATCGCGTCAGGAACGCGATCGCGTCATTGCGATTTCCTCCATTCCGCGCGGTCGCGTGAGCCATATGTCCGCGTCGGTATTCGCTGGTTATCTCCTTGGCTTCTTCTCTTTCTCTGCAGAAACTCCATCAAATTCCGCCAAATGCTACCTAAAATAAACAGTATTGTACAAAACTCAAAATAGCATCCATAGTGGCTAAAATATAATTAATTCTTAATTAAATTCAATAAATTAGATGCAAATTCACTAGGAAAAGATAGACAAGATGCTCACGCATCAGCTCATGCACCCTCCTTTTGATGGAGTTATCTTGCACTTGTTGTCCTTCCATTGACTTCTTGGTGATTGGATGTTCGATTGGGATGAATTCATCTACTCCCATCCTCACCCCAGCATCTTTACATAGCAGAGAAATTAAGCTTGGGTATGCCAGTTTGGCTTTAGTGGAGTTCTTGTTTGCAATTGTGTAAATCTCACAAGAAATCAGATGATGAATCTCCACTTTATTTTCCAGCATAATACAATGAATCATCACCGCTCTTTTGACAGTGACCTCAGAGCGGTTGCCAGTGGGCAATATAGAATGCCCAATGAAGTCCAACCAGCCTCTTGCGACTGGTTTGAGATCTCCTCTATTGAGTTGGTTTGGGACACCTTTTGAATTGGTTATCCACTTAGTTCTAGGGAGGCATATGTCCTTTAGAACTTGGTTCAACCCCTTATCTACTCTCACCATTCTCCTATTAAAGGATTTTGGATCATCTTGTAGTTGAGGCAGTTTGAAGACCTCTCTTATTTTGTCCAGGTGGAAGTAAATAATCCTCCCTCTGACCATAGTTCTGTAGGTATGAAAGGCGGTTCCAGTTATTCTCTGCTTATCTGTCAGCCACAGATTTGAGTAGAATTCCTGAACCATGTTTCTTCCAACCTTTGTCTCAGGATTACCTAGAATTTCCCATCCTCTATTTCAAATTTGCTCTTAGATCTCAGGATTAACTTCTGGAATCACTGACCTCAGACCCATTATTTTGTGGTAATGGTCTGCATGTTCTTTGGTTAAGAACCTCTCTTGATTCCAAAGACTCTTTGGAGTATTCTCTTTCTTGCCTCTTGAGTTGGTTTGTTTTCCTGTAGGAGCCATGATCTTAATGAGTCTTAGCTCGGTGATCACGAAAAAACACACCAAATTTAGAGGTTTGCTTGTCCTCAAGCAAAAGAAGGGAAAGGAGAGAGATAGGAGGAGAGGCAAATTCGAATGGTGGAGAGGTGGGGATGGCCGAATGTGTATTTATAAGTGGAGGGGAGGGATTTCGAAAATTTGAAAAAGATATGACATAAAGATATGATTGGTTAAAAAATAGAACCATGACATGAAAAAGATGAGATTTTTAAATGAAAAAGATATGAAGATGTTAAATCTGAAAATTTGTTGATGCATCTAAGAATTAAGAGATGATATGATGAGTTAGAAAAGAGTTGGAAAGAAATTGAGAAGATATTTGAGTTTTTGAAGAATATTTGGGAAAGATTTGAAAGAAATTTGAAAAGGGATTTAGAAAATTGTTGAATTTTTGAAAATTGAAGGTGAATGATGAAAATTTGTAACAGGTTTATGCAGAAAATTATGAGTCAAAACATGAAAATTTGAAAACTTTTGAAGTGGAAAACAAAATCCTCTCCCCCTGCCTTTCTGGCGTTAAACGCCCAGAATGGTATCCATTCTGGCGTTTAACGCCCATATATTGGCCATTGTGGGCGTTTAACGCCCAGCCAGGTACCCTGGTTGGCGTTAAACGCCAGAAATCTTTTGTTACTGGGCGTTTTTCTGAACGCCCAGGATGCTGCAATTCTGGCGTTAAACGCCCAAAATGGTACCTATTCTGGCATTTAACGCCCAAAATGGTATCTTTACTGGCGTTAAACGCCCAGAATGGTATCCATTTTGGCGTTTAACGCGCAAAATGCCCCTTACTGGCGTTTTCTTGCCAGTGAGCTCCTTTTCTCTGCTTTTTGCACTGAATCCTTCTGTAACTCTGTGAATTCCTACAATTTGATGATTAATCTTGAAGAAAATTTATATCAAACTTCTATAAGTATTAATTAAAACAAATAACTTGCTAATGGCAGGGTTGCCTCCCAGTAAGCGCTTCTTTATTGTCTTTAGCTGGACCTTGACTGAGCTTTATTCTAGTATCAGTTTTGAGCATTCTTTCTCAAAATTACTTTCAACATAATGTTTGATTCTCTGTCTATTAACAATGAACTTTTTGTCAGAGTCAATATCCTAAAGCTCAACATATCCATATGGTGACACACTTGTAATCACATATGGTCCCCTTCACCGGGATTTCAATTTCCCGGGCAATAGTCTGAGCCTAGAGTTGAACAGCAGAACCTTCTATCCTGGTTCAAAAACTCTATATGACAGTTTTTTGTCATGCCACCTTTTTGCTTTTTCCTTATAAATTTTTGCATTTTCAAAAGCATTGAGTCTAAATTCCTCTAGCTCATTTAGCTGGAGCAATCTTTTCTCTCCAGCTAACTTAGCATCCAGGTTTAGGAATCTGGTTGCCCATTAGGCCTTATATTCCAGTTCCACGAGTAGATGACAGGCCTTGCCATACACAAGCTGGTATGGAGAGGTTCCTATGGGAGTCTTGAATGCTGTTCTGTATGCCCACAGAGCGTCATCCAAGCTTTTTGCCCAATCTTTTCTACGGGCAATTACAGTCTGTTCCAGGATTCTTTTTAGTTCTCTATTAGAGACTTCAGCCTGCCCATTTGTCTGTGGATGATATGGAGTTACTACTTTATGGCTAATTTCATATCGGACCATAGTAGAGTAAAGCTGTTTATTGCAGAAATGAGTGCCCCCGTCACTGATGAGTACTCTGGGAACACCAAATCTGTTGAAGATATATTTCTGGAGGAACTTCAGTACTGTCTTAGTATCATTAATGGGTGTGGAAATTGCTTATACCCATTTAGATACGTAGTCTACTGCCACCAGAATGTAAGTGTTTGAGTATGATGGTGGAAAAAGACCCATGAAGTCAATACCCCATACATCAAATAACTCAATCTCTAAGATCCCTTGTTGAGGCATGGCATAACCATGAAGTAAGTTACTAGCTCTCTGGCAACTGTCACAGTTACACACAAACTCTTGGGCATCTCTATGGAGAGTAGGCCAGTAAAACCCACATTGGAGGACCTTAGTGGTTGTTCGCTCACCTCCGAAATTTCCTCCATACTGTGATCCATGGCAATGCCATAGGATCTTCTGTGCCTCCTCTCTAGGTATGCATTTGCGGATCATTCCGTCTGCACATCTCTTAAAGAGATATGGTTCATCCCACAAGTAGTACTTTGCATTAGAGATTAGTTTTTTCGTTTGCACCCTGATGTACTCCTTGGGTATGAACCTCACAGCTTTATAATTTGTAATGTCTGCAAACCATGGTGCTTCCTGAATGCCGAAGAGTTGCTCATCCGGAAAGGTCTCAGAGATCTCAGTAGGAGGGAAGGACGCCCCTGCTACTGGTTCTATCCGGGATAGGTGATCAGCTACTTGGTTCTCTGTCCCTTTTCTGTCTCTTATTTCTATATCAAACTCTTATAGAAGCAATACCCATCTTATGAGCCTGGGTTTAGAATCCTGCTTTGTGAGTAGATATTTAAGAGCAGCATGGTCAGTATACACAATAACTTTTGAACCTACTAAATAGGATCTAAACTTGTCAATGGCATAAACCAGTGCAAGTAACTCGTTTTCTGTGGTTGTGTAGTTTTTCTGTGCGCTATTTAGAACACGGTTGGCATAGTAAATGACGTGCAGAAGTTTGTTATGCCTCTGTCCTAATACTGCACCAATGGCATGGTCACTGGCATCACACATTAGTTCAAATGGTAATGTCCAGTCTGGTGCAGAAATAACTGGTGCTGTGACCAGCTTAGCTTTCAGAGTTTCAAACGCCTGCAGACACTCTGTTTTAAACACAAATGGTGTGTCAGCAGCTAGCCGATTACTCAGAGGTTTTGTAATTTTCGAAAAATCCTTTATAAACCTCCTATAGAATCCTGCATGCCCTAGAAAGCTTCTGATTGTCTTAACATTGACAGGTGGTGGTAATTTTTCAATTACCTCCACTTTAGCTTGATCCACCTCTATTCCCTTGTTTGAAATTTTATGCCCAAGGACAATTCCTTTAGTCACCATAAAGTGACATTTTTCCCAGTTTAAAATTAGGTTGGTCTCTTGGCATCTTTTCAGAACAAGTGCTAAATGGTCAAGGCAGGAGCTGAATGAGTCTCCAAATACTGAAAAGTCATCCATGAAGACTTCCAAAAATTTCTCTACCATATTAGAGAAGATAGAGAGCATACACCTCTGAAAGGTTGCAGGTGCATTGCACGGACCAAAAGGCATCCTTCTATAGGCAAATACTCTAGAAGGATATGTGAATGCTGTTTTCTCTTGGTCCTGAGGATCTACTGCAATTTGGTTGTAACCTGAATAGCCATCCAAAAAGCGGTAATAGTTATGACCTGCTAGTCTCTCTAGCATCTGGTCTATGAATGGTAGAGGAAAATGATCCTTTCGGGTGGCTGTATTGAGCCTTCTGTAGTTGATACACATACGCCACCCTGTAACTGTTCTTGTAGGAACCAGTTCATTCTTTTCATTGTGAACCACTATCATGCCTCCCTTTTTGGGTACAACTAGGACAGGGCTTACCCAGGGGCTATCAGAAATAGGATAAATAATCCTAGCCTCTAGTAACTTAGTGACCTCTTTCTGCACCACCTCCTTCATGGATGGATTTAGCCGCCTCTGTGGTTGAACCACTGGCTTAGCATCATCCTCCAATAGGATCTTGTGCATGCATCTTGTTGGGCTAATACCCTTAAGATCACTTATGGACCACCCAAGAGCTGTCTTGTGTGTCCTTAGCACTTGAATTAGTGCTTTCTCTTCCTTTGGATTTAAAGCAAAGCTTATGATCACTGGAAAAGTGTCACCCTCTCCTAGAAATGCATATTTCAGGGATGGTGGTAGTGGTTTGAGCTCGGGTTTAGGAGGTTTCTCCTCTTCCTGAGGGATTTTCAGAGGTTCTTTTATTTCCTCTGATTCCTCCAGATCAGGCTGAACATCTTTAAAGATGTCCTCTAGCTCTGATTCAAGACTTTCAGTCATATTGATCTCTTCCACCAAAGAGTCAATAATATCAGCGCTCATGCAGTCATTTGATGTGTCTGGATGCTGCATAGCTTTGACAGCATTTAACTTGAACTCATCCTCATTGACTCTCAGGGTCACTTCCCTTTTTTGTACATCAATAAGAGTTTGTCCAGTTGCTAGGAAAGGTCTTTCTAGAATGAGAGTTGCACTCTTGTGCTCCTCTATTTCTAGCACTACAAAGTTAGTGGGAAAGGCAAATGGCCCAACCTTGACAATCATGTCCTCAATTATGCTTGACCGATATTTAATGGAGCCATCAGCAAGTTGAAGACATATCCGGGTTAGTTTAACTTCTTCAGTCAAGCCAAGCTTTCTGATAGTGGATGCAGGTATTAGGTTGATACTTCCTCTGCAAACGGAATTTTTATCTCAAGAGTCCTGAGATAGTCTGCAAAGCCGGCAAATTATTTATCCTGTTTCGCTTGGCAGAGTTTCTGAGGATAAGGCATCTTGGCTTTATATTCTTCAACCTTAGTTGCTGCAGGTTTATTCCCTACAAAAGTGGTTGGAGAAGCCTTCTTAGAGGGGTTACTATCAGCACTTGCAGGTGTCTGATCCCTCATTGGCGTTTGAACGCCAGGATTGGGAGCTGGATGGGCGTTTAACGCCAGCTTCCCACCCTTTTCTGGCGTTTGAACGCCAGAATTATTCCTCTCTAGGTTCTTGCTATCCTCAGAGGGATTTTGCGCAGTGGTTTGGTTATCCTCTGTCAGTTGTTCCTTTCTTGGCTTTCTGCTACTTTGAGCTGAATTATTCAATGTCTTCCCGCTCCTTAGTTGAATAGCTTGGCATTCTTCTGTTATCTATTTAGATAGCTGCTGTCTTGTCTGATTCAATTGTGCTTCTATATTCTTGTTAGCATTTTTAGTGTCTTGGAGCATCTCTTTAAATTCTGCTAATTATTTTGTCATAAGGAGTAATTGCTGATTAAGTTCAACAATCTGTTCTTGAGGATTAGGATCAGTAGTTACTGCCCTAGCCTCTTCTTTTATGGAGGACTCACTGCTTGAGTACAGATGTTGATTTCTAGCAACCGTATCTATGAGTTCTTGAGCCTCTTCAATTGTCTTTCTCATGTGTATAAACCCACCAGCTGAGTAGTCTAGAGACAATTGAGCTCTTTCTGTAAGCCCATAGTAGAAGATGTCTAACTGTACCCACTCTGAAAACATTTCAGAGGGGCATTTCCTTAACATCCCTCTATACCTCTCCCAGGCATTATAAAGGAATTCATGATCCTCTTGTTTAAAGCCTTGGATGTCCAGCCTTAGCTGTGTCATCCATTTTGGAGGGTAAAATTGATTCAGGAATTTGTCTGATAATTGTCTCCATGTTTTCATGCTTGCTGTGGGTTGGTTATTTAACCACCTCTTAGCTTGATCTTTTACAGCAAATGAAAACAGTAATAATCTGTAGACATCCTGATCTACTTCTTTATCACGTACTGTGTCAGCAATTTTTTTTACACTTATGTCCATGATGGAGAAAAGGGAATTGATATGAATTGCAATTAAATTATATTTTTAATTTTTTTTGTTTACCGAAATTAAAATAAAATAAAATAAAATAATTGAAAAATTGAATATAAGTTCGAAAATTAGAAGAAAATGAAATAAAAGCAAATTGAAAACTAAATTAATTAATTAATTAAAAAGATTTTGGAAAAAGAATGCTTAGTTAATTTTGAAATATGAAAGAGAAAAGTAGTTAGGTGATTTTTTTGAAAAAGATTTTGAAATTAGCAATCAAAAAGATATGATTGAAATTTATTTTGAAAAAGATATGATTGAGAAGATATGATTGCAACTTATTAAAAAAAAGATATGATTGAAAAGATATAATTGAAGAAATTAAAAAGATTTGATTTTTGAAAAAGATTTGAAAGGATCAATTTTTTTTTGAAATTAGAATTTTGACTTGACTAAAAAAAAGATATGATTTTGAAAATCTTTGACTAATTTAATGCGAAATTTCAAAATTTATGAGTAAAATAAGGAAAAGATATTTTTTTAATTTTTGAATTTTAATGAGGAAAGAGAAAAACAACAAAATGACACTAAACTTAGAAATTTTAGATCAAAATAAAGAGAACAAACAAGAAAACTTTGAATGTCAAGATGAACACCAAGAACAAATTTTTGAAAAATTTTTAAGTAAATAAAATCACAAGGGACACCAAACTTAAAATTTTTAGAAAATCAAACACAAATTTTCGAAAATTTTAAAGGAAAACACGAAGAAGACACCAAACTTAGAATTTTTAAAGATCAAGAAAGAACTAAGAACATGCAAATTCGAAAAATTGAAAGAAATAAAATCATGCAATTAACACCAAACTTAAAATATGAAACTAAACTCAAATAAAAGACTCAAATTTAGTGACTCTAAACCAACAAAAATAAATTATTCCTAATCTAAGCAACAAGATAAACCGTCAGTTTGTCCAAACTCGAACAATCCCCAGCAACGGCGCCAAAAACTTGGTGCACGAAATTACAATCACACTTTTGCAATTCCGCACAACTAACCAGCAAGTGCACTGGGTCGTCCAAGTAATACCTTACGTGAGTAAGGGTCGATCCCATGGAGATTGTCGGCTTAAAGCAAGCTATGGTTATTTTGTAACTCTTAGTTAGGATATCAGTAATTCTCAGATTTAATTGTAAAAAGTAAAAGAACATGAAATAAATACTTGTTTTGCAGTAATGGAGAACAGGTTGAGGTTTTGGAAATGCTCTGTCTTCTGAATCTCTGCTTTCCTACTGCCTTCTTCTTCACACAGGCACGGCTCCTTCCATGGCAAGCTGTATGTTGGTGGATCACCGTTGTCAATGGCTACCATCCGTCCTCTCAGTGAAAATGGTCCAAATGCGCTGTCATCGCACGGCTAATCATCTGTCGGTTCTCACTCATGTTGAAATATGATCCATTGATCCTTTTGCGTCTGTCACTACGCCCAGCACTCGCGAGTTTGAAGCTCTTCACAGTCATCCCTTCCCAGATCCTACTCGGAATACCACAGACAAGGTTTAGACTTTCCGGATCTCAGGAATGGCCGCCAATAATTCTAGCCTATACCACGAAGGTTCTAATCTTAGATTAGAAACCCAAGAGATATGCACTCAAGCTATTACAGATAGAACGGAGGTGGTTGTCAGGCACGCGTTCATAGGTGAGAATAATGATGAGTGTCACGGATCATCACATTCACCAAGTTGAAGTGCGAGTGAATATCTTATAATAGAAACAAGCGTGATAGAATGGAAAACAGTGATAATTGCATTAATTCATCGAGACACAGCAGAGCTCCTCACCCCCAACCATGGGGTTTAGAGACTCATGCCATCAGAAATACAATATGAAATGTGTCAAGTGTCATGAGGTGTCCAAATACAATAGCAAAAGGTCCTATTTATAGAAAACTAGTAGCCTAGGGCTTACAGAAATGAGTAAATAATGCAGAATACACTTCCGGGCCCACTTGGTGTGTGCTTGGGCTGAGCATTGAAGCTTTCACATGTAGAGACTTTTCTTGGAGTTAAACGCCAGCTTTTGTGCCAGTTTGGGCGTTTAACTCCAGCTTTTATGCCAGTTCTGGCGTTTTGACGCCAGAATTTTTATGCTGACTTGGAACACCAGTTTTGGGCTATCAAATCTCGGGCAAAGTATAAACTACTATATATTTCTGGAAAGCCCAGGATGTCTACTTTCCAAAGCAATTAAGAGCGCGCCAATTGGGTTTTTGTAGCTCCATAAAATCCACTTCGAGTGCAGCTAGGTCAGAATCCAACAGCATCTGCAGTCCTTTTTCAGCCTTTGAATCAGATTTTTGCTCAGGTCCCTCAATTTCAGCCAGAAAATACCTGAAATCACAGAAAAACACATAAACTCATAGTAAAGTCCAGAAATGTGATTTTTGAATAAAAACTAATAAAAACATAATAAAAACTAACTAAAATATAAAAAAACATACTAAAAATAATGCCAAAAAGCATATAAATTATCCGCTCATCAGTACTGCCACCACATCAAAATAATTAAACTATTTTAAAATTCAAAATTCATGTACTTCTTTTTCTTTTTCAGAAAACATTTTCTTCATTTAAGAAAGGTGATGGATTTATGGAATAATTCACAACTTTAAGACATAAACACCAGACACTAATGATCATGTAATAAAGACACAAACATAGATAGAACATAGAGCATAATTTTCGAAAAACAAAAAAAATAAGAGCAAGGATATTAAAGAACGGGTCCACCTTAGTGATGGCGGCTAGTTCTTCCTCTTGAAGATCCAATGGAATGCTTGAGCTCCTCTATGTCTCTTTCTTGCCTTTGTTGCTCCTCCCTCATGGCCCTTTGGTCTTCTCTAATTTCATGAAGGAGGATGGAATGCTCTTGGTGCTCCACCCTTAGTTGTCCCATGTTGGAACTTAATTCTCCTAGAGAGGTGTTAATTTGCTCCCAATAATTTTGTGGAGGGACGTACATCCTGATGGATATTTTGGAAAACGAATTCCAAACACACAAATCTAACCGGCAAGCGTACCGGGTCGCATCAAGTAGTAATAACTCACAAGAGTGAGGTCGATCCTACAAGAATTGATGGATCAAGCAACTTAGTGGGTGATTAGTTTAGTCAAGCTAACATTGAGTGATTGGGTGAAATTGATCAACAGAATGTAAAATTATAATGAATTTAAATTGCAGAAAGTAAATGGAACTGAAACTTAAAGAGCAAGCAATGTAAATTACAGAAACTTAAATGACAAGAAATGTAAATTGCATCAAATGTAAAGGGGAATGGGAGCAGGGAAATTAAATGAAAGCAGTAGATCAAATCTTAGAACAATTGCAAGGAAATTAAAATTGCATAAAAAGTAAATTCAGATCATAGTGGCTCAAATGTAAAGTGCAGAGGAACACACGTGCAGGAAAGTAAATTGGGAGCAATATGAGCAGAAAGTAAAAATTGCAGAGAAGGAAATTGTAGTAGAAAAGGAAATCGGCAAGAAGACTTAAATCAATTTTGAAATCTCAAAGAGCACTCAACAATTTTAATGAAACAGTAAAAAAAAATACAGCAAATCAAAATTTCTTGAGAAAGCTAAACAGAGATGAAATTCAGCTTAATTGCAAAATGAAATTGAAGATCTCAGGAAATCAAAGAGACTAGAAAACAAGTCTAGATCTCAATTCCTTCCTTGATCCAACAGCAACCAGATTGAAGAATAAAGACAAATGGAAGCAGTAAATGAAAGCTTTCATTCAAATCACAATTTCTTGAATTATGCAGAAAAATAACAAGAGAAGTTGCAGATGGAGAATGAAAACAGAATTCCTTCCAATCTCAATCCAAAATTTTAAAACAGAAAAGAAAACTAAGAGAGAAAGCAAAATGAAAACTAAAGAGTGCAAAACTCCCTATTGGAGCTAGCCTTCTCAATGGAGCTCCCCCAAAGAAATGAAGCAGATGCCTTTTTATAGGCTTTTCACAAAATGAAAATGAAAATGAAAAATGAAATTCTAAACAAATTACAATTAAAAATAAATTGCTAAGCTAACTTGTTCTTGTGCCTTGAAGTGATGTCCATGGGCTTTTAAATTTTGATGCAGGATTGAATTAATTTGATTTTTTGGATCATGGGTCACACTCCCAGGGCAAAACTCTCCCCAAGAGCTTTAAAGCTCTCCGTAAGAGCTCTATTAGAAGCACCCCTTTGTTTTGGAGAGAAACTCCAAGTTCGAACCATGATGGAAGCATTTTGTGAGCCCTTTTTCTTACATTTTCATGAGGAGAGCGCTACTTCCTTGCTTCCCTTGGTCTCCCTCTTCGAATCCTGGTGAAGCCACTTTGATTCATTTTTGTTTGTTTTTGGTCCTTAAAGATGCCTTTCACTCGTGCCTCAATTTGATGCCAAATATAGATTTCCATATATCGTTGGAGAGCTCTGAATGTCAGCTTTCCAACGGAACTAGAAGCACTTCAATCGGACTTCTGTAGCTCAAGTTATGGCCCTTTGAAGGAGGCATGGTCATGTTATAAACGCCGAGATTTTAACTTAGCGAAAATTCTTGCCTCCCTCCCCCTTGGTCTTGGGTTCAAGCCTTGGTGAGTGCATTGTTGAGCTCTTTTTCCCTTGATTTTTCCTTGAAGCAGCCCGAAAAAGCTCTTGGGCAAAGCTCTTGGCAAGAGATTTGCATGTGAGCTTGCCTTGCTTCCTTCTTCCATGTGCTTTTGATAAAGCTCTTGGCAAGAGCTTGGCTTTTGATTATTTGAAGTAAAGCTCTCCACAAGAGCTTTAAGCTCTTGGCAAGAGCTTTGTGCTCTTGCTCCTTGTTTTGAACCACGCTTTTCTTCCTTTGGGCCACGCTTCTCTTCCTTGATTTGGTCATGGGCCACGCTTTTAAAAGCGTGGCCTAAGCCTCCAAAGTGTGCTCCAACTTCATAGTGTGCCCCAAAGCTCTTTTTTTTTCTTTTTAGCTTATTTTGTGCTTCTTTGCTTCTTTTTCTCCTTATTTCCTACAAGATTTATAAAATTAAAAGATCAAAGAAATATACTAATTAAGTACAAAAGCATTCAATATTTAAGCACAATTCATCAATTTCTTGTATGAAAAAGCATAGAAAAATATGACATGGTGACATGTCATCACAACACCAAACTTAAACCTTGCTTGTCCCCAAGCAAGAAAAGAATCATGCAATTAAGATTGACAATTCAAGGTAAGAAGAATAGCAACTCAATGTTCATGGTAGGCTAGTTTTCTAAGCATGCTACAATCACAAAAGAAATGTAAATAATTAATGCTTCTATCTAGCTCAATTTATGAAATCTTTTCCTTATTTTTCTTCCTTGAAACAAGGTTTTGATTTTCTTATTAGCTTCTCCTTTTGGGTGCTTTGTCCCATGAGTTGATAACAAAGCTACGACTTCTAAATGCTTTATTTTCAAGTATTACCACTTGATACATAAGCACCACAAGCATTTAATTAGAGGACTTCATTAAGCTCATTTGTTTCTTTTCTTAACTCTCTAATCATTGATGCTCAGAGTCTTGAGCTTTGAGGGAGTGCTTTTGCACTTAAGCCTAGCCTTGACTTCTAAGTGTTTTATTTTCAAGCATTTGGCTTGATACATAAACACCACAAGTACTTAACAAATAAATTGCCATTGGTACTCAGAGCCTTCATCTTTCTCATTCTTTCCCTTTTTCTTTCTTGCCTTATTTGTATTTGCTTCTTCAAGGTTTTCATGATTTTCAAAAGATTTCACAAAATGTACTAGATGAAAACTTCAATTAAATAAAATCCAATGCAATTGAGCAACAATTAATCATACTAGCTTTCCAATACTTGTATGCACATGCTAATTTCTTCTTTAATGCCTTGTTTGTTTATGATCATGATGCTTTATTGCTTTTGAACTCACAAAACTCAAGTTGGTAGTCATAATGCCACAGCAACATGTTACAAATCAAGATTCAAGCTATGCTTTATTCATACACACATGTAAACAGAAAAGATGAAGACAATCATGCAATTTAAGTGCTGAAAACAAATGAGAAGAAAAGGAACTCTACAACCTTGTAGTTCATCTTCATTATTGTTGTCCTTTTTCCTCTATTCTTCCTCTTTCCCTTGCCAAACTCAGAATGCTTGCTCATCCTCAAGCAACAATTAGAACAATGGCTATGGGGCTAAGATGGATCATGAGTGTCTCACACAATGAAATGTTAGTAGTACATGTGTTTAAGCAAGAAAAAATTGAAGAATAACTATCAAGGCACAAAGGACAGAGACATTGTGATTGCAAACTTAAGAAGGTGAGCATAATACATTGCATAAAAGATAAGTGGCATACCAAACTTAGTGTGACACTTTCACTTGGAATTAATGCAAGTATCTTGTAAGAATTGGAACCAAATTTTGTTGCATAACAACACCAAACTTAGAATGCAATCATATGTTAATTTATTTGAATTTAAACTAAGCAAGTGAAATTGTTATTTGTTAAGTACAATCACCAAGCCAAGAATCTATCATGAATAAAGCTCTCTTGGTAATGTATTAACAAACACAGTAAGTAAGCAAACTAAAATGAAAGCATTTAAAAACAGAAAAATGACTAAAGAAAGTAGAATGAAAAAGTGTCAAATTAAAAGAGAAAAATAAAACTGCAGAGGCATTATGATTATGCAGACAAGTAGTGTTGCTTGAATGAATTGCATAGAAAATAAGTGGCACACCAAACTTAGAATCTTGGTGTGTCACTTTCAATTTTTGATTTGATGCTATCATCCAAAAAGATTGAAAACAATTTGTTGCAAGGCAACACCAAACTTAGAATGTAACCATATGCCAATTTATTGAATTTAAACAAAATAAAGAACGAAAACAAAGCAGAGAAGAGAAATTATACCTACAGTTGACATGTTGTTCACTTTCTTCCTCTTCTTCCAGTTTGTTAAGAGGAATGACCTCAAGGGGGGAGAAGATTCAGCTAGTGTCCCTTGCCTTGGCCTTTCCTCAGCAAGCTTTCTTTTACAAATGGCTTGATTGATCTTGCTTGCTGGATTAGGGACAGAATTGGTGCTCTTGCTAGTTGCCTTCACTTCCTTGAATTCAAAACTTGGTTGCTGTGTGATTATTGGAGTTTTGTATTCATCCAAAGCCTTTTGAATTGGTGGTTCCATGGGCTTTTCCTCTATGTACTTCTCTGCTTCACTTGAGTTTGGAATTCTTTGGTTGTCTTCCTCACTTTCTTGCTCTTCCACTTCCTCCCTTGCACTCAACATTTGACTTAATAGCTTTTTCATGGAGGAGGTTTGTTGATTTTCCCAACATTTCTTCATCTCCTCTTCATATCTTTTAATCTCAAATTCAGTTATTGAGACTTTATGGTCCAGGAGAGTTTATGAGGGTTGTGAATGTTCATGTTCCGTTGTCACCTCAAGTGCAGATTCATTTTCAACCACCTCATTCTTCTTTGCAATTTCACTTGACACAGGGACCTTGTGTTCTTGTTTTTCCACTTCCTCACTCACAAATTGGTCTTCATCCTCACTGTTTGATGGTTCTAAGTTCCCCCTTGTTTGCTCTAAAGGCCCATTCATCTTCTTAAAGATGATTTCTTTTCAGGATTGGGATTGTGTGTATTTTTCCACGAGTTTTCTGTGTATTTCAATGGCTTGGCATTGGCTTTCTAAGGGTTCTTTGGACCATTGAAGGTAATCCTCATCTGCTGGTTCAAGAGATGAAGGTTGAGAGTAATTTTGGTGACATGGATGTGTTGTGGTGAAGTTTTATTGAGGGGTGTGGAATGAGTTATATGATTGATGGGATGACTTGTATGAATTTTGAAGGAAACTTTGTGTTGAGGCATAATTAAGTGATGAAGAACCTTTTCAACTGAGAAACTAGGAAGTGAGGGTGGATGCTCTTTCATTCCTTGGTGATACTTCCATCCACCATTAGAATAATGACTTGCATCATTTTGTGGTGGAGGAAAATATCCCATATGATTCTCTTGCTCATCTTGTGTCTCTGAAGCAAATCTCCATGAATTGGAGTGCTCAGAATTTATATTTTCTTGGTGATATTCCCAGCCATCATTAGAGATTGGTGATGATGGGTGATATCCCATAAAATTTTGTTTGACCATAAGATGAGTTGTACTCCATTTGTATTTTGTAAACATCAATGAAAATTGAAATTCATGTCACAGAGAAAGAATTTCTTAGTGAGGCAATAGCTCAAACACCTTGCTATTAACTTAAAACAGAGAACAAAAACAAAGAAAATGCTTGATCTAGACTTCTCACCCACTTAATCATTGTTGATCTAATCAATCCCCGGCAATGGCACCAAAAACTTGATGGATATTTTGGAAAACGAATTCCAAACACACAAATCTAACCGGCAAGTGTACCGGGTCGCATGAAGTAGTAATAACTCACAAGAGTGAGGTCGATCCCACAGGGATTGATGGATCAAGAAACTTTAGTGGGTGATTAGTTT
Source organism: Arachis ipaensis (assembly GCF_059453495.1). NCBI lineage: Eukaryota > Viridiplantae > Streptophyta > Magnoliopsida > Fabales > Fabaceae > Arachis > Arachis ipaensis. The sequence continues at coordinate 126,242,212 of NC_142442.1, read as the reverse complement.
AGTCAAGCTAACATTGAGTGATTGGGTGAAATTGATCAACAGAATGTAAAATTGCAATGAATTTAAATTGCAGAAAGTAAATGGAACTGAAACTTAAACAGCAAGCAATGTAAATTACAGAAACTTAAATGACAAGAAATATAAATTGCATCAAATGTAAAGGAGAGTGGGAGCAGGGAAATTAAATGAAAGCAGTAGATCAAAGCTTAGAACAATTGCAAGGAAATTAAAATTGCATAAAAAGTAAATTCAGATCACAGTGGCTCAAATGTAAAGTGCAGAGGAACACACGTGCAGGAAAGTAAATTGGGAGCAGTATGAGCAGAAAGTAAAAATTGCAGAGAAGGAAATTGTAGCAGAAAAGGAAATCAGTAAGGAAACTTAAATCAATTTTGAAATCTCAAAGAGCACTCAACAATTTCAATGAAACAGTAAAAAAAAAACAGCAAAGCAAAATTTCTTGAGAAAGCTAAACAGAGATGAAATTCAGCTTAATTGCAAAATGAAATTGAAGATCTCAGAAAATCAAAGAGACTAGAAAAAAAGTCTAGATCTTAATTCCTTCCTTAATCCAATAGCAAACAGATTGAAGAATAAAGACAAATGGAAGCAGTAAATGAAAGCTTTGATTCAAATCACAATTTCTTGAATTATGTAGAAAAATAACAAGCGAAGTTGCAGATGGAGAATGAAAACAGAATTCCTTCCAATCTCAATCCAAAATTTCAAAACAGAAAAGAAAACTAAGAGAGAAAGCAAAATGAAAAATAAAGAGTGCAAAACTCCCTATTGGAGCTAGCCTTCTCAATGGACCTCCCCCAAAGAAATGAAGCAGATGCCTTTTTATAGGCTTTTCACAAAATGAAAATGAAAATAAAAAATGAAATTCTAAACCAATTACAATTAAAAATAAATTCCTAAGCTAACTTGTTCTTGTGCCTTGAAGTGATGTCCATGGGCTTTTAAATTTTGGTGCAGGATTGAATTAATTTGATTTTTTGGATCATGGGTCACACTCCCAGGGCAAAACTCTCCCCAAGAGCTTCAAAGCTCTCCGTAAGAGCTCTATTAGAAGCACCCCTTTATTTTGGAGAGAAACTCCAAGTTCGAACCATGATGGAAGCATTTTGTGAGCCTTTTTTCTTACATTTTCATGAGGAGAGCGCTACTTCCTTGCTTCCCTTGGTCTCTCTCTTCGAATCCTGGTGAAGCCACTTTGATTCATTTTTGCTTGTTTTTAGTCCTTAAAGATGCCTTTCACTCGTGCCTCAATTTCATGCCAAATATGGATTGCCATATATCGTTGGAACGCTATGAATGTCAGCTTTCCAACGGAACTAGAAGCACTTCAATCGGACTTCTGTAGCTCAAGTTATGGCCCTTTGAAGGAGGCATAGTCATGCTGTAAACACCCAGATTTTAACTTAGCGAAAATTCTTGCCTCCCTCCCCCTTGGTCTTGGGTTCAAGCCTTGGTGAGTGCATTGTTGAGCTCTTTTTCCCTTGATTTTTCTTTGTGCTCTTGCTCCTTGTTTTGAGCAACGCTTTTCTTCCTTTGGGCCACGCTTCTCTTCCTTGATTTGGTCATGGGCCACGCTTTTAAAAGCGTGGCCTAAGCCTCCAAAGTGTGCCCCAAAGCTCCTTTTTTTTTTCTTTTTAGCTTATTTTGTGCTTCTTTGCTTTTTTTTCTCCTTATTTCCTACAAGATTTATAAAATTAAAAGATCAAAGAAATATACCAATTAAGTATAAAAGCATTCAATATTTAAGCACAATTCATCAATTTCTTGTATGAAAAAGCATAGAAAAACATGACATGGTGACATGTCATCACATCCCTTGAGGCATCTCAGGGATTTCATGATGAGGAATTTCCTCATGCTCTTGTTGAGGTCCATGAGTGAGCTCTCTTGCTTACTCCATCCTTTTCTTAGTGATGGGCTTGTCCTCATCCATGAGGGTGTCTTTCTCTATGTCAATTCCAGCTGAATTGCAGAGGTGACAAATGAGATGAGGGAAGGCTAACCTTGCCAAAGTAGAGGACTTGTCCGCCACCTTGTAGAGTTCTAGGGATATAACCTCATGAACTTCTACTTCCTCTCCATTCATGATGCTTTGGATCATGATAGCCCAGTCTATAGTAACTTCAGAACGGTTGCTAGTGGGAATAATTGAGCGTTGGATGAACTCCAACCATCCCCTAGCCACTGGCTTGAGGTCAAGCCTTCTTAGTTGAACTGGTTTCCCTCTTGAATCTCTCTTCCATTGAGCGCCTTCCACACAAATATCCATAAGGACTTGGTCCAACCTTTGATCAAAGTTGACCCTTCTAGTGTAGGGGCGTGCATCTCCTTGCATCATTGGCAAGTTGAATGCCAACCTTACATTTTTCGGACTGAAGTCTAAGTATTTCCCCTAGACCATTGTAAGCCAATTCTTTGGGTCTGGGTTCACACTTTGATCATGGTTTTTGGTGATCCATGCATTAGCATAGAACTCTTGAACCATTAAGATCCTGACTTGTTGAATGGGGTTGGTGAGAATTTCCCAACCTCTTCTTCGAATCTCATGTCGGATCTTCGGATATTCACTCTTTTTGAGCTTGAAAGGGACCTCAGGGATCACCTTCTTCTTGGCCACACCTTCATAGAAGTGGTCTTGATGGACCTTTGAGATGAATCTCTCCATCTCCCATGACTCAGAGGTGGAAGCAATTTCCTTCCCTTTCCTTTTTCTAGAGGTTTCTCCGGCCTTAGGTACCATAAATGGTATGGAAAAACAAAAAGCGACGCTTTTACCACACCAAACTTAGAAGGTTTGCTCGTCCTTGAGCAAAAGAAGAAAGAAGGGAGTAGAAGAAGAAGAAAATGGAGGAGATGGAGAGGTGTGAGTGGTTCGGCCAAGGGGGGGAAAGAAGTGTTTATGATGTGGGAAAATGAAGGAGGGATGAGGGATTTATATAGGAGTGGAGAGAGAAGTAGGGTTCGTGTATTAGGGTTTGGGTTTGGGAGAGAAAGTATTTGAATTTGAATTGTAAGGTGGGTGGAGTTTTTGGGGAAGAGTGGGTGGAGGTGATTGGTGAAGAGGTGATGGGGAAGAGAAATGGAGGTGATTGGTGAAGAGTATTTGGAAAAGGGTGTTATGGAAAGGTGGGAAGAAGAGAGAGAGAGAGAGTTGAGGTAGGTGGGGATCCTGTGGGGTCCACAGATCTTGAGGTGTCAAGGATTTCTCATCCCTGCACCATGTTGGCATGTAAACGCCCCTTGGAGTGCCAATCCTGGCGTTAAACGCCAGGTTGCTACCCATTTCTGGCGTTTAACGCCAGCTTTTCTTCCCTTTTTAGCGTTTAAACGCCAGCTTGTTGCCCTTTTCTGGCGTTAAACGCCAGCTTGTTGCCCCTTTCTAGCGTTAAATGCCAGTCTGGTGCCCTTTTCTGGCGTTAAATGCCCAGAATGGTGCCAGACTGGGCGTTTAATGCCCATTCTGCTACCCTTACAGGCGTTTAAATGCCAGTAAGATCATCCTCCAGGGTGTGCTATTTTTAATGCTATTTTTCATTCTGTTTTTGCTTTTTCAGTTGTTTTTGTGACTTCACATGATCATCAACCTAAAGGAAATATAAAATAACAATGGAAAATAAATAGATATAATTGAATAAAATTAGGTTACCTCCCAACAAGCGCTTCTTTAATGTCAATAGCTTGACAGTGGGCTCTCATGGAGCCTCACAGATACTCAGAGCATGATGATGGCCTCCCAAAATATAAAATTAGAGTTTGAATGTGGGGGCTCTGTTTGACTCTGCATTGAAAGAAGCTTGTCATGCTTCTTCTCCATGTGTGCATAAGGAGATCCTTGAGTCTTAAACACAAGGCAGTCCTCATTCACTTGAATGACCAGCTCTCCTCTGTCAACATCAATCACAGCTTTTGCTGTGTGTAACAACCCCGATTTTCGAGTACGTGAGATCTTTTCTGAAAGTACGGATTTCTCCAAAAGATCAGTAAAGAGAACACCTCTGTTATATCATCAAGCATCTCAATCCTCATTATCATTATGTCATCCTTACGATAGAACCTCTTTTGAGGCAAGCTCGATAACGCAATCGGGAAGAACCTAGTTTTTGAACCGTATCGGTTAGGAGTTTTGATTCTAATTTTTGTAAATAGTCTCTGTTTGATGAACTGGACTCGATTCATGAGAGAAGAGAGATAATAGTATAATATTATCATTATATTAGTATTAGAAGGTGATTGAATGATATTATAAGGTTACCTGGTCTGTTTTAGTTAAAAACAGGAAATCGGTTTAACCGAGTTCACAGTTTACTGGTGCAGCTTAGCACCAGCACTCTCTGATGAGTTTAGCAATGCTAATGCCTCATCATACATGACATATTCTCATATTAAATATGTTACTAGTGTCATTTATGCTAGTAGCTCAGAAAAGAAATTTTAGAGATGTTTTTACAAGTGTTCCGATACATCTAGTTTTAGTAGTTATACACCTGAGATATTTTAATATTATTTTAACCCACCTCCAAGACAACCAATCACAACTCACCCTACACCCCCAAGACACTCCAAGGCTGTCTCATTTCTTCATTTTGGACGAAAATAACAAGAGAGAAAAGAAAGAAACTTTCATGAACACTTAATCTTCAAAGCTTGATTTCTTCTGAACTAAAACTCAAATCAAAACTCTGATTTCACCAAAATGATCCTCTCTTCTTCCTCTACATAACCATGTAACTTATCAAGGCTTGAAATAAGGTGAGATGGATGTCTCCCACCATCTTCAATTCGGTTTTCAAGGAAATATGCTTAAACATGTGTTTTCTTGATGTTCTTCCTCAGGAATCATGTTTAACTTGACTTGAGGGCCAAGAAACATTTATTTCCAGAAAGTCTAAGGTGAGATATCTCTTCCTAATGTGCTGAGAGAGATTTGGTCAGTTGAGAGTTTGTGGATTTAAAGTTGTTCTTGATGTGATTTAGGAGGAAAAAGTGCTTAATGACCACCTGAAAGTATAACTGAATTTGGAGCAGCAAAACCAGGTAGGGTGTGACAAATTTAATCTTGATTGATTATTTTTGAGATGTGTGATTATGATATGGTTTGGTTATGCCTGAAATTGATTGTTTATATGAGTTATTTATGGTGAAAGTTTGTTGAAATTTTGATGAAATTTGATGATATTCAAGCTATGAATGTGTGTTCTTGGGGCAGCTGGAAAAACGAAACCCTAGGCTTAAATTGAGGTTCAATTTGTGTTGAAATCATGTAGAAAAGATGGGGGTTTTAGTGGATGCTAATTTATTTTGAATTATGGTAAAAATCGGTTGCTAAAAAGACTGAAAAATGGGTAAAAACACAGAAAGAATATGAAGAATTTATGAAGAACATGAAGAACACTTTGAGTGTGATGAAGAACATAGAAGAATAGGCCTTAGATCTTGAAAAGGGCAAGCAAGTAAAATTTTTGGTGTTTGAGGGGTTATTTTGTAATTTCTGAAAGTTAGGGTGGTTAAAGTAGAAATATTAAAAGTTACGGGTGGTAAAAAGTGAATTTTAAAGGTTAAAAGTTAAAAAGGGGTAATTTTCGAAAATTTAATGATAAAATAATAAATAATAATAAAATATTAAATAATAATATTTAATTAAAAATATTATTTTAATAAAAATAACAAAATAATGCGGAAAAGGCAGTTTTCTGTAAAAGGTTTAGAAAGACAACTTTAAGTGCAGAATCTCATAATTACCTTCATAAAACACCTAGGGAGTGGTAATAACATGTTAGTGAGGAAAAGATAAAAGAAAGATAAAAAGTTGAAGAAAAGATAAAAGTCGAAGAAAAAGTCTGTAAAGTTTTAATGACAGAAAAACAGACAGGGATTAATGAACGAACTAGGGCAACATAATTAGTCCTTGAGTTGCGACTAGGGTTAGGTATTATATGAAAAGTTAAATTGTTTCAGTATAGACTTAATGAACCTATACTTGGGACAGGCTAACTATTCATACCGAAATTTACATAAGCTTCAAATACATATGTTAAACAGAGTAATCAGAACAAAGTAAAGAGATACAGAGAAAAGAGTAACCAGAGCAGAGCAAAGAGACAAAGGGAAAAGAGTAATATAACAAAGAGAATAGAGGAAAAGAGTGTAAAAATAAAGTGTTAAGCCTTGTGGCATAATATTCTATTTTATATTGAACTGCTGCTTTTCTGTTGGCCCTAGAGGTACTGTAGGCCCAAGTTCACCTACAGTAAGTTGTTATTCCTGCAGGCCGAAGTTCACCTACAGTGAATATCAATTATGTATCTCAGGGTGTTGCTCCTGTAGGTCGAAGTTCACCTACAAAGAGTTGCAATACCAGTAAGCCGAAGTTCACTTACAGGGGCGCTATTTCTGTAAGCCGAAGTTCACTTACAGAGGTGCTATTTTTGTAGGCTGGTGTACGAAATTGTGATCCCTGAGGTTATAAAATTTGTTGTTCGTTCTCTCCTTGGCAATGGCGCCAACAACTGGTGCACAATACCATGGTCCAAACATAACTTCACAACTTCGCACAACTAACCAGCAAGTGCACTAGGTCGTACAAGTAATAAAACCTTACGTGAGTAAGGGTCGATCCCACGGAGATTGTTGGTATGAAGCAAGCTATGGTCACCTTGTAAATCTCAGTCAGGCGGATATCAAATGGTTATGGAGTTTTCGAATAATAATAATAATAAATAAACAGAAAATAAAGATAAAAATACTTATGTAATTCATTGGTGAGAATTTCAGATAAGCGTATAGAGATGCTTTCGTTCCTCTGAACCTCTGCTTTCCTGCTGTCTTCATCCAATCAGTCTTACTCCTTTCCATGGCTAACTTTATGAAAGGGCATCACCGTTGTCAATGGCTACATCTCATCCTCTCTGTGAAAATGGTCCGATGCGCTGTCACTGCATGGCTAATCATCTGGAGGCATCACCGTTGTCAATGGCTACATCCCATCCTCTCTGTGAAAATGGTCTGATGCGATATTACTACATGGCTAATCATCTGGAGGTTTTCGATCATACTAGAATAGGATTTACTATCCTTTTGTGTCTGTCACTATGCCCAGCACTCGCGAGTTTGAAGTTCGTCACAGTCATTCAATCCCTGAATCCTACTCGGAATACCACAGACAAGGTTTAGACTTTCCGGATTCTCATGAATGCCGCCATCAATCTAGCTTATACCACGAAGATTCTGATTAAGAGATCCAAGAGATACTCATTCAATCTAAGGTAAAACGGAGGTGGTTGTCAGGCACGCGTTCATAGGGAATGATGATGATTGTCACGTTCATCACATTCATGTTGAAGTGCGAATGAATATCTTAGAAGCGGAATAAGTTGAATTGAATAGAAAAACAGTAGTACTTTGCATTAATTCATGAGGAACAGCAGAGCTCCACACCTTAATCTTTGAAGTGTAGAAACTCTACCGTTGAAAATACATAAGTGATGAAGGTTCAGGCATGGCCGAATGGCCAGCCCCCATGATTTAAGAACTAAACCTCCCAAGATGTCAAATACAATAGTAAAAAGTCCTATTTATACTAAACTAGTTACTAGGGTTTACAAAGTAAGTAATTGATGCATAAATCCACTTCCGGGGCCCACTTGGTGTGTGCTTGGGCTGAGCTTGAAGTTTACACGTGGAGAGGTCATTCTTGGAGTTGAACGCCATTTTGTAACGTGTTTCTGGCGTTCAACTCTGGCTTGTGACGTGTTTCCGGCGTTTAACTCCAGACTGCAGCGTAGAACTGGCGTTCAACGCCCTTTTGCGTCATCTAAACTCAGCCAAAGTATGAACTATTATATATAGCTGGAAAGCCCTGGATGTCTACGTTCCAACGCAATTCGAAGCGCGCCATTTTGAGTTCTGTAGCTCCAGAAAATCTACTTTGAGTGTAGAGAGGTCAGAATCCAACAGCATCAGCAGTCCTTCTTCTACCTCTATATCTGATTTTTGCTCAAGTCCCTCAATTTCAGGCAGAAAATATCTGAAATCACAAAAAAACACACAAACTCATAGTAAAGTCTAGAAATGTGAATTTAACATAAAAACTAGTAAAAACATCCCTAAAAGTAACTAGATCCTACTAAAAACATACTAAAAACAATGCCAAAAAGCGTATAAATTATCCACTCATCACAATACCAAACTTAAATTGTTGCTTGTCCCCAAGCAACTAAAAATTAAATAGGATAAAAAGAAGAGAATATACTATAAATTCCAAACTATCAATGAAACATAGCTCCAATCAGATGAGCGAGACTTGTAACTTTTTGCCTCTTGAATAGTTTTGGCATCTCACTTTATCCATTGAGGTTCAGAATGATTGGCATCTATAGGAACTCAGAGTTTAGATAGTGTTATTGACTCTCCTAGTTCAGTATGTTGATTCTTGAACACAGCTACTTTATGAGTCTTGGCCGTGGCCCTAAGCACTTTGTTTTCCATTATTACCACCGGATACATAAATGCCACAGACACATAATTGGGTGAACCTTTTTCAGATTGTGACTCAGCTTTGCTAAAGTCCCCAATTAGAGGTGTCCAGGGTTCTTAAGCACACTCTTCTTTTGCTTTAGACCTTGACTTTAACCGCTCAGTCTCAAGTTTTCACTTGACACCTTTACGCCACAAGCACATGGTTAGGGACAGCTTGGTTTAGCTGCTTAGGCCAGGATTTTATTCATTTAGGCCCTCCTATCCACTGATGCTCAAAGCCTTGGGATCCTTTTTATTTACCCTTGCCTTTTGGTTTTAAGGGTTATTGGCTTTTTGCTCTTGCCTTTTGGTTTTAAGAGCTTTTGGCTTTTTTTGCTTGCTTTTTGTCTCTTTTTTTTCGCTATTTTTTTTTCTATTTTTTTTTCTGCAAGCTTTTGTATTCACTACTTTTTCTTGCTTCAAGAATCATTTTTATGATTTTTCAGATTATCAAATAACATTTCTCCTCATCATCATTCTTTCAAGAGCCAACATATTTAACATTCATAAACAACAACTTCAAAAGACATATGCACTGTTCAAGCATTCATTCAGAAAACAAAAAGTATTGTCACCACATCAATATAATTAAGCTACGTTCAAGGATAAATTCAAAACTCATGTACTTCTTGTTCTTTTGTAATTAAAACATTTTTCATTTAAGAGAGGTGATGGATTCATATTCACAACTTTAAGGCATAGACACTTAGACACTAATGATCATGTAATAAAGACACAAACATAGATAAACATTTAACATAAGAAAACGAAAAACAGAAAATTTAAGAACAAAAAATGAGTCCACCTTAGTGATGGTGGCGTTTCCTTCTAGAGGAACCAATGATGTCCTTGAGCTCTTCTATGTCTCTTCCTTGTCTTTGTTGCTCCTCCCTCATAGCTCTTTGATCTTCTCTAATTTCATGGAGGATGATGGAGTGCTCTTGATGTTCCACCCTTAGTTGTCCCATGTTGGAACTTAATTCTCCTAGGGAGGTGTTGATTTGCTCCCAAAAATTCTGTGGAGGAAAGTGCATCCCTTGAGGTATCTCAGGGATTTCTTGATGATGAGCTTCCTCACGTGTTTCTTGAGCTCCATGAGTGGGCTCTCTTGTTTGCTCCATCCTTTTCTTAGTGATGGGCTTCTCTTCCTCAATGGGAATGTCTCCTTCTATGAAAGCTCCAGCTGAGTAACATAGATGGCAAATAAGATGAGGAAAAGCTAGCTTTGCCAAGGGAGAGGACTTTTCGGCTATTTTGTAGAGTTCAAGGGAGATGACTTCATGAACTTCTACTTCCTCTCCAGTCATGATGCTATGGATCATGATGGCCCGATACACAGTAACTTCAGATCGGTTGCTAGTAGGGATGATGGAGCGTTGAATGAACTCCAACCATCCTCTAGCCACAGGCTTAAGGTCCAGTCTTCTAAGTTGAACCGGTTTGCCTTTTGAGTCAATCTTCTATTGAGCTCCTTCCACACATATGTCCATGAGGACTTGGTCCAACCTCTGATCAAAGTTGACCCTTCTAGTGTAGGGGTGTGCATCTCCTTGCATCATAGGCAAGTTAAACGCCAACCTCACATTCTCTGGACTAAAATCTAAGTATTTCCCCCGAACCATGGTGAGATAGTTCTTTGGGTTCGGATTCTTACTTTGATCATGGTTCCTAGTGATCCATGCATTAGCATAGAACTCTTGAACCATTAAAATTCTGACTTGTTGGATGGGATTTGTTAGAACTTCCCAACCTCTTCTATGGATCTCATGTCGGATCTCCGGATACTCATTTTTCTTGAGTTTGAAAGGGACCTCGGGGATCACCTTCTTATTGGCCACAACATCATAGAAGTGGTCTTGATGAGCTTTGGAGATGAATCTTTCCATCTCCCATGACTCGGAGGTGGAAACTTTTGTCTTCCCTTTCCCTTTTCTAGAGGATTCTCCAGTCTTGGGTGCCATCAATGGTAATGGAAAAACAAAAAGCTTATGCTTTTACCACACCAAACTTAGAATATTGCTCGCCCTCGAGCAAGAGAAGAAAGAATAGATGAAGAAGAAGAAGAAAATATGGAGGAGAGGAGGGAGAAGTGTATTCGGCCAAGAAGGGGAAGAGAGGGTTGTGTTGTTGAAAATGAAGAAGAATGGAGGGCTTTGTATAGGGAAGGGAGGGGGGGTTAAGGTTCGGCCACATAGGGTGGGTTTGGGTGGGAAATTGATTTTGAATTTTGAAGGTGGGTGGAGTTTATGAGGTAGGTTTATGGGGAAGAGTGGATGGATGTGAGTGGTGGAGTGGTGATAGGGAAGAGAGATTGAGGTGATTGGTGAAGAGTTTTGGGGAAGAGTGTTTATTGGGAAGAGAGGATGAACATTGAGAATAGGAAAGAGAGAGTGAGTGGTGGTAGGTGGGGATCCTGTGGGGTCCACAGATCCTGAGGTGTCAAGGATTTGCATCCCTGCACCAATTAGGCATGTAAATTGCCTTTGCATGCAATTCTGGCTTTTAAACGCCGAATTGATGCTTGTTTTGGGCATTCAGCACCCAGATGCAGCATGTTTCTGGCGTTGAACGCCAGTTCTATGCTTGTTTCTGGCGTTCAGCGCCAGCTTTTCTCACTGTGCATTTCTGGCGTCTGAACGCCAGGATGCTACTCTTTTCTGGCGTTCAACGCCAGATCCATGCTCTGTTCTGGCGTTGAATGCCAGCCAGATGCTCCTTATTGGCGTTTAAATGCCAGTAAGATCCTCCTCCAGGGTGTGATTTTTCTTCTGCTATTTTTGATTCCGTTTTCAATTTTTATATTTATTTTGTGACTCCACATGATCATGAACCTAATAAAACATGAAATAACAATAAAAATAAATTAAAATTGGATAAATAAATATTGGGTTGCCTTCCAACAAGAGCTTCTTTAATGTCAATAGCTTGACAGTGGGCTCTCATGGAGCCTCACAGATGTTCAGAGCATTGTTGAGACTTCCCAACACCAAACTTAGAGTTTGGATATGGGAGTTCAACACCAAACTTAGAGTTTGGCTGAGGCCTCCCAACACCAAACTTAGAGTTTGACTGTGGGGGCTTTGGTTGACTCTGCAGTGAGAGAAGCTTTTTATACTTCCTCTCCATGGGTACAGAGAGAGATCCTTGAGTTGTAAACACAAGGGAGTCCTCATTTAATTGAAGGATCAATTCTCCTCTGTCCACATCAATCACAGCTCTTGTTGTGGCTAGGAAGGGTCTTTCAAGAATGATGGATTCATCTTCATCCTTCTCAGTATCCAGGCTTATGAAATCAGCAGGGATGTAAAGGTCTTTAACCTTTACTAACATGTCCTCTACTTGTCCATAAGCTATTTTCATGGATTTTTCTGCCATTTCTAATGAGAAATTGGCTTCTTGTACCTCAAGGGTTCTTAGTTTCTCCATTACAGAGAGTAGCATGAGGTTTATTCCTGACCCAAGGTCGCACAGAGCCTTTTCAAAGGTCATGGTGCCTATGGTACAAGGTATTAAGAACTTTCCAGGATCCTGTTTCTTCTGAGGCAATGTCAGTTGATCCAGATCACTCAGTTCATTGATGAGCAAGGAAGATTTATCTCCCCAAGTCTCTTTACCAAATAAATTGGTATTCAGCTTCATGATTGCACCAAGGAACTTGGCAACTTGCTCTTCTGTAACATCTTCATTCTCTTCAGAAGAAAAATACTCTTCAGAGCTCATGAATGGCATAAGGAGGTTCAATGGAATCTCTATGGTCTCTAGATGAGTCTCAGATTCCTTTGGTTTCTCAGAGGAAAACTCCTTATTGATCACTGGACGTCCCAGGAGGTCTTCTTCACTGGGATTCACGTCTTCAACCTCCCTCGCAGGTTCGGCCATGGTAATTAATTCAATGGCCTTGCACTCTCCTTTTGGATTCTCTTCTGTATTGCTTGGGAGAGCACTAGGAGGGGTTTCAGTGATTCTTTTACTCAGCTGGCCCACTTGTACTTCCAAATTTCTAATTGAGGACCTTGTTTCATTCATGAAACTTACAGTGGCCTTGGATAGATCAGAGACTAAGTTTGCTAAATTCGAGGTATTTTGTTCAGAGTTCTCTGTCTGTTGCTGAGTGGATGATGGAAAAGGCTTGCTATTGCAAAACCTGTTTCTTCCACCATTATGAAAGCCTTGTTGAGGCTTTTGTTGATCCTTCCATGAGAAATTTGGGTGATTTCTCCATGAGGGGTTATAGGTGTTCCCATAAGGTTCACCCATATAATTTACCTCTGCTATTGCAGGGTTCTCAGGATCATAAGCTTCTTCTTCAGAAAATGCCTCTTGAGTACTGTTGGATGCAGCTTGCATTCCATTCAGACTCTGAGAAATCATATTGACTTGTTGAGTCAATATTTTATTCTGAGCCAATATGGCATTCAGAGTATCAATTTCAAAAACTCCCTTCTTCTGAGGCGTCCCATTACTCATAGGATTCCTCTCAGAAGTGTACATGAACTGGTTATTAGCAACCATGTCAATGAGTTCTTGAGCTTCTGCAGGCGTTTTCTTTAGGTGAATGGATCCACCTGCAGAAGTATCCAATGACATCTTAGCTAATTCAGACAGACCATCATAGAATATATCCAGAATGGTCCATTCTGAAAGCATGTCAGAAGGACACTTTTTGGTCAGTTCCTTGTATCTCTCCCAAGCTTCATAGAGGGATTCACCTTCTTTCTGTCTGAAGGTTTGAACATCCACTCTAATCTTACTCAGCTTTTGAGGAGGAAAGAACTTGGCTAAGAAAGCCTTGACCAGCTTATCCCAAGAGTTCAGGCTATCCTTAGGTTGAGAGTCTAACCATATTCTAGCTCTGTCTCTCACAGCAAAAGGGAAAAGCATGAGCTTGTAGACTTCAGGATCTACTCCATTAGTCTTAATAGTATCACAGATCTGCAAGAATTCAGTTAAGAACTGAAAAGGATCTTCAGATGGAAGTTCATGGAACTTGCAGTTCTGCTGCATCAGAGAAACTAATTGAGGTTTCAGCTCAAAATTGTTTGCTCCAATGGTAGGGATGGAGATGCTTCTTCCATGTAAATTGGAATTAGGTGCAGTAAAGTCACCAAGCATCCTTCTTGCATTATTATTATTTTCGGCTGCCATCTCCTCTTCCTGTTCGAAAATTTCTGTAAGGTTATCTCTGGATTGTTGTATTTTAGCTTCTCTTAGTTTCCTCTTCAGAGTCCTCTCAGGTTCAGGGTCTGCTTCAACAAGAATATTCTTATCCTTGCTCCTGCTCATATGAAAAAGAGGGAACAGAAAAAAAAAATAATAATAGGGATCCTTTTTGCCCAGGTATAGAGGTTCCCCTGTGTGAGTAGAAGAAGAAAAGAATGTAATGTAAAGAAGGGAAGAAGAGAAAATTCAAACACAGATGGAAGAGGGGGTTCGAATTTGAGTGAGATGAAGTGTTAGTAGATGAATATATAAATAGAAGGAGATGAGAGAGAAAGAGGATTTTCGAAAATTATTTTTGAAAAATGGTTAGTGATTTTTGAAAATTAAAAGAAGAAATAAATTAAAATTAAAGTTTGAAACAATTAGTTAATTAAAAAGAATTTTTTTTGAAAAAGAGGGAAGTATTTTCGAAAATTAGAGAGGGATGGTTAGTTAGGTAGTTTTGAAAGAGATAAGAGACAAACAAAAAGTTAGTTAGTTAGTTGAAACAAATTTGAAAATCAATTTTGAAAAGATAAAAAGATAAGAAGTTAGAAAAGATATTTTAAAATCAAGTTTTTGAAAAAGATATGATTGAAATTAGTTTTGAAAAAGATTTGATTTTTAAAATCACAATTAATGACTTGATTCACAAGAAATCACAAGATATGATTCTAGAACTTAAAGTTTGAATCTTTCTTAACAAGCAAGTAACAAACTTGAAATTTTTGAATCAAAACATTAATTGTTGAAGATATTTTCGAAAATTATGAGATAAAATTAAAAAAAAGATTCTTGAAAAATATTTTTAAAATTTTCAAAAATAAATAACAAAAATGAAAAAGATTTGATTTTTGAAAATGATTTTGAAAAAGATAAGATTTTTAAATTGAAAATTTGATTTGACTCATAAAAACAACTAGATTTTAAAAATTTTTGAAAAAGTCAATCCAAATTTTTGAAAATTTATGAGTGAAAAAGGGAAAGATATTTTTTAAATTTTGAATTTTTTATGATGAGAGAGAAAAATATCAAAAAGACTCAATGCATGAAAATTTTGGATCAAAGCATGTGATGAATGCAAGAACACTATGAATGTCAAGATGAACACCAAGAACACTTTGAATGTCAAGATGAACACTAAGAACAAATTTTTTTGAAAATTTTTAATGAAAGAAAAACATGCAAGACACCAAACTTAGAAAATTTTCATGTATAGACACTATGAATGCAAGAATGCATATGAAAAACAAGAAAAGACACAAATCAAGAAAATATGAAGATCAAACAAGAAGACTGGCCAAGAACAACTTGAAGATTATGAAGAACACTATGAATGCGTGAATTTTCGAAAAATGCAAAAAAATTTTTTAGAAAAAATGCGATTGACACCAAACTTGAAATTGACTCAAGACTCAAACAAGAAATACAAAATATTTTTGATTTTTATGATTTTATAAATTTTTTTGTATTTTTATTTTATATTTTTTCGAAAATCATTTGAAAAAGAAAAATAAAGATTTCAAAATTTTTAATATGAATTCCAGGAATCTTTCAATATTAGCCCAAAGCTCCAATCCGAGAGTTAGGCATGGCTTAATAGCCAGCCAAGCTTTAGAATATAACTCAGATATACTGCTCATTAGTTATCAAATTAACTTGCCTCTATGCTGATGGTTTGGAAGCCTTAGTCCAAAAGATTTTAGACATGGCTTTACAGCCAGCCAGGCTTCAACATTTTTCATGAAACTCTAGAATTCATTCTTAAAAATTTTGAAATAATTTTCGAAAACAGATGAGAAATTTTTGAAAGATTTTTGAAAAATTTTTGAAAAATTTTTGAAAACTTTTTGAAAATAAAATAAGAAGAAAATTACCCAATCTGAGCAACACGATGAATCGTCAGTTGTCCAAACTCAAACAATCCCCGGCAACGGCGCCAAAAACTTGGTGTACGAAATTGTGATCCCTGAGGTTGTAAAATTTGTTGCTCGTTCTCTCCCTGGCAATGGCGCCAACAACTGGTGCACAATACCATGGTCCAAACATAACTTCACAACTTCGCACAACTAACCAGCAAGTGCACTGGGTCGTCCAAGTAATAAAACCTTACGTGAGTAAGGGTCGATCCCACGGAGATTGTTGGTATGAAGCAAGCTATGGTCACCTTGTAAATCTCAGTCAGGCGGATATCAAATGGTTATGGAGTTTTCAAATAATAATAATAAATAAACAGAAAAAAAAGATAGAAATACTTATGTAATTCATTGGGGAGAATTTCAGATAAGCGTATAGAGATGCTTTTGTTCCTCTGAACCTCTGCTTTCCTGCTGTCTTCATCTAATCAGTCTTAATCCTTTCCATGGCTAACTTTATGTAAGGGCATCACCGTTGTCAATGGCTACATCTCATCCTCTCTGTGAAAATGGTCCGA
This sequence comes from Arachis ipaensis, assembly GCF_059453495.1. Lineage (NCBI taxonomy): Eukaryota > Viridiplantae > Streptophyta > Magnoliopsida > Fabales > Fabaceae > Arachis > Arachis ipaensis. The sequence goes on along the minus strand of NC_142442.1, from coordinate 126,226,044 downwards.
TGCGCTGTCACTGCATGGCTAATCATCTGGAGGCATCACCGTTGTCAATGGCTACATCCCATTCTCTCTGTGAAAATGGTTCGATGCGCTGTCACTGCATGGCTAATCATCTGGAGGTTCTCGATCATACTGGAATAGGATTTACTATGCTTTGGCGTCTGTCACTACGCCCAGCACTCGCGAGTTTGAAGTTCGTCTAATCCCTGAATCCTACTCGGAATACCACAGACAAGGTTTAGACTTTCCGAATTCTCATGAATGCCGCCATCAATCTAGCTTATACCACGAAGATTCTGATTAAGAGATCCAAGGGATACTCATTCAATCTAAGGTAGAACGGAGGTGGTTGTCAGGCACGCATTCATAGGAAATGATGATGATTGTCACGTTCATCACATTCATATTGAAGTGCGAATGAATATCTTAGAAGCGGAATAAGTTGAATTGAATAGAAAAACAGTAGTACTTTGCATTAATTCATGAGGAACAACAGAGCTCCACACCTTAATCTATGAAGTGTAGAAACTCTACCATTGAAAATACATAAGTGATGAAGGTTCAGGCATGGCCGAATGGCCAGCTTCTATGATTTAAGAACTAAACGTCCCAAGATGTCAAATACAATAGTAAAAAGTCCTATTTATACTAAACTAGTTACTAGGGTTTACAGAGGTAAGTAATTGATGCATAAATCCACTTCCGGGGCCCACTTGGTGTGTGCTTGGGCTGAGCTTGAAGTTTACACGTGGAGAGGTCATTCTTGGAGTTGAACGCCAGTTTGTAACGTGTTTCTGGCATTCAACTCTGGCTTGTGACGTGTTTCTGGCGTTTAACTCCAGACTACAGCGTAGAACTGGTGTTCAATGCCCTTTTGCATCATCTAAACTCGGCCAAAGTATGAACTATTATATATTACTGGAAAGCCCTGGATGTCTACTTTCCAACGCAATTGGAAGTGCACCAGTTTGAGTTGTGTAGCTCCAGAAAATCCACTTTGAGTGTAGGGAGGTCAGAATCAAACAGCATCAGCAGTCCTTCTTCTACCTCTGAATCTGATTTTTGCTCAAGTCCCTCAATTTCAGCCAGAAAATAACTGAAATCATAGAAAAACACACAAACTCATAGTAAAGTCCAGAAATGTGAATTTAACATAAAAACTAGTAAAAACATCCCTAAAAGTAACTAGATCCTACTAAAAACATACTAAAAGCAATGCCAAAAAGCGTATAAATTATCTGCTCATCATAGGCCGAAGTTCACCTACAGAAAGTTGTTGTGCTGTAATTAGACTACTTCTGTAAGCCGAAGTTCACTTACAGAGGTGTTATTTCTGTAGGCCGAAGTTCACCTACAGAAAGTTGTTGTATTGTGATTAGACTATTCCTGTAAGCCGAAGTTCACTTACGGGAGTGCTATTTCTGTAGGCCGAAGTTCACCTACAGAGAATAAGCCATATCGAGGACTAGTTCCTGGGTAATGTCGAGATGCAGGGTGTAAACTGACACGTGAGCTCATGGCCTGCATAGGACAGACATGCATCATACTTGGTTGTGCATTTTCTCTATTATGATTGTTGCATGAATGTATGCTTTCTTTGTTTGTATTCTATTCTCTGTGTTTGTGTCTGTGTCTTATTTTCTTGTATCCTTTCGTTTGTGTTTTGCTTTCTGTTTTCTCTATTTTCTCTATTTATCTGTTTTCAGTTTACTACTTCTCTATATTCTGTTTTTTGTCTGCCAAATAACACAGAATTAATGAACTTAACTAATAACCCCGACCCTACTAAGAACTCCCCAATTCTTACCTCTTCTCTCTCCCTTCCCCCTTCAGATGGAAGCATGAGTACCCTTCAGTAGTTTACTGATGACCGTTCGTAAAAAGGATTCCACTCTAGGTAGTCTTCTGAGTCTAGGGTGAATATCGTTCTCTGTTTATATGTATATACTATGAGACCAGCCAATGTCTGCACCTCGTTTATACGTGAACCGTAACCTAAATTTTGTGTACGAGACACTTGTTATGTGGCTACTTGACGAGGTACCAGAGAGACGTCATATGGCAATGTCTGATCGTGCAGAGGAGTAGTAGATGATGTTCTGCCTTTTGATGACGTTCCACCTGACTTGAGTTTTGAAGACTTAGAATGTACTTTCCCTCGCTTTAGTGGTTTAGAGGGACTAGGTGAGTATAGAGTCTAGGCTAGCCTGGGCGCCAGCTTAGGGACTTCTTGAACAGGTCAGGGCCTCAGATGTTGTTTGTATATATATATGTATATAGTTATTATCTAGCTATATCTAGGGGTGTTCTAACTAAAAGTCTAGACTCTAACAAAGGCTAAATCACCGAATGTTGTCAACAACTTGTGATGTATGTATGTGTGGTTATTTATAACTGTTTTATCTGTTACTATTTGTGAATTGATTATAAATGATTCTGTTTATTAATTCAAACATTTTCAAAAAAAAAGTACCTCGCAAACTAACTACACTTTTAACAGCGAATCAGGCTGATATAATAAATAATAGATAATAATTAGGATGACAAATTGGTAGCACTCAGTTTCCGGTATGTCCTTGGCATACTGAAAATTGGGTCGTTACACTGTGGCTAGGAAGGGTCTGCCAAGGATGATGGATTCATCTCTATTCTTCCCAGTGTCCAGGATTATGAAGTCTGTAGGGATGTAAAGGCCTTCAACCTTCACCAAGGCATCCTCTACATGTTCATAAGCCTGTTTCCTTGAATTGTCTGCCATCTCTAGTGAGATGTTTGCAACTTGCACCTCAAAGATCCCTAGTTTCTCCATTATAGAGAGTGGCATGAGGTTTATACTTGACCCTAGGTCACAGAGCCTTTTTAAAGGTCATGGTGTCTATGGTATAATTAAGAACTTTCCGGGGTCCGGTTTCTTCTGAGGTAATCTCTACCTAACCAAGGTATTCAGTTCATTGATGAGCAATGGAGGTTCATCCTCCCAGGTCTCATTACCAAATAACTTGGCATTCAGCTTCATGATTGCTCCAAGGTACTTAGCAACTTGCTCTTCAGCAATATCTTCATCCTCTTCAGAGGAAAAATACTCATCAGAGCTCATGAATGGCAGAAGTAGGTTCAGTGGAATCTCTATGGTCTCTATATGAGCCTCAGATTCCTTTAGTTCCTCATTAGGGAACTCCTTGGCGGCCAGTGGACGTCCATTGAGGTCTTCCTCAGTGAAAATTACTGCCTTTTCCTCCTCTACAGGTTCAGCCATGTGGGGGCGTGTTTATGGCCTTGCACTCTCTCTTGGGATTCTCTTCTGTATTGCTTGGGAGAGCACTAAGAAGGAGTTTAGTAACTTTCTTACTCAGCTGACCCACTTGTGCTTCCAAATTTCTAATGGAGGATCTTGTTTCATCCAAGAAAAATTAAAGATCAAACAAGAAAAATAATATTTTTGAAAAATTTTTGAAAAGAAAATAAAAAACTCTGACCCAAAAGACAAAAATTTCCTAATCTAAGCAACAAGATTCACCGTCAGTTGTTCAAACTCAAACAGTCCCCGGCAACGGCGTCAAAAACTTGGTGCACGAAATTGGAAATCACAATTCTTTACAAATTCGTACCACTAACCAGCAAGTGCACTGGGTCGTCCAAGTAATACCTTACGTGAGTAAGGGTCGATCCCACGGAGATTGTTGGCTTGAAGCAAGCTATGGTTATCTTGTAACTCTCAGTCAGGAAAACAATAAAACAATTCACTTATCAAATTTGATTGCAAGGGATAACAGAGTATGAAACAAATACTTGTTATGCAGTAATGGAGAATGTGTTGGAGTTTTGGAGATGCTTTGTCTTCTGAATCTCTGCTTTCCTCTGTCTTCTTGTTCACGCACGCACGTCCTCCTATGGCAAGCTGTGTGTTGGTGGATCACCGTTGTCAATGGCTACCATCCATCCTTCCAGTGAAAATGGTCCAGGTGCGCTGTCACCGCACGGCTAATCATCTGTAGGTTCTCGATCATACCGGAATAGGATTCGCTATCCTTTTGCGTCTGTCACTACGCCCAGCACTCGCGAGTTTGAAGCTTGTCACAGTCATCCAATCCCAGAATCCTACTAGGAATACCACAGACCAGGTTTAGACTTTCCAGATTCTCAAGGATGCTGCCAATGGATTCTAGCTTATACCACGGAGATTCTGATTAAGGAATCTAAGAGATACTCATTAAATTTAATGTAGAACGGAGGTGGTTGTCAGGCACACGTTCATAGGTTGAGAACGGTGATGAGTGTCACGGATCATCACATTCATCATGAATAGGCGCGAATGAACATCTTAGATAGGAACAAGCGTGATTGAATAGAAAACAGAAATACTTGCATTAATTCATCAGGACACAGCAGAGCTCCTCACCCCCAACAATGGAGTTTAGAGACTCATGCCGTCAGAGATTACAAAGTTCAGATCTAAAATGTCATGAGATACAAAATAAATCTCTAAAAGTTTTTTAAATATTAAACTAGTAACCTAGGTTTACAGGAAATGAGTAAACTATGATAGATGGTGCAGAAATCCACTTCTGGGGCCCACTTGGTGTGTACTGGGGCTGAGATTAAAGCTTCTCACGTGCATAGGGCTGTTTTGGGCGTTCAACGCCAGCTTTGGATCCTTTTCTGGCGTTGAACTCCAACTTATAACTTGTTTCTGGCGTTGGACGCCAAACTGCAGCATGGAACTAGCGTTGAACGCCAGTTTACATCATCTATCCTTGAGCAAAGTATGAACTATTATATATAGCAGGAAAGCCCTGGATGTCTACTTTCCAACGCAATTGGAAGCGCGCCATTTGGACTTCTGTAGCTCCCGAAATTCCTTTTTGAGTGTAGAGAGGTCAGAATCCAACAGCATCAGCAGTCCTTTTTCAGCCTGAATCAGATTTTTGCTCAGCTCCCTCAATTTCAGCCAGAAAATACCTGAAATTATAGAAAAACACACAAACTCATAGTAAAGTCCAGAAATATGAATTTTGCCTAGAAACTAATGAAAATAAACTAAAAACCAACTAAAACATACTAAAAATTATATGAAATTATCCCCAAAAAGCGTATAAAATATCCGCTCATCACAACACCAAACTTAAACTGTTGCTTGTCCTCAAGCAACTAGATAAATAAAATAGAGTACAAATAATTTAAGAAGCAATAATATCTCAGACTTTTTGAGTGAAGCTCAGATTCTAATTAGATGAGTGGGACTAGTAGCTTTTTGCTTCTGAACAGTTTTGGCATCTCACTTTATCCATTGAAGCTCAGAGTGATTGGCATCTATAGGAACTCAGAATTCAGATAGTGATATTGATTCTCCTAGTTCAGTATGTTGATTCTTGAACACAGCTACTTTATGAGTTTTGGCCGTGGCCGTAAGCACTTTGTTTTCCAGTATTACCACCGGATACATAAGTGCCACAGACACATAATTGGGTGAACCTTTTTAGATTGTGACTCAGCTTTGCTAAAGTCCCCAATTAGAGGTGTCCAGGGTTCTTAAGCACACTCTTCTTTTTGCTTTGGACCTTGACTTTAACGGCTCAGTCTCAAGTTTTCACTTGACACCTACACGCCACAAGCACATGGTTAGGGACAACCTGGTTTAGCCGCTTAGGCCAGGATTTTATTCCTTTAGGCCCTCCTATCCACTGATGCTCAAAGCCTTGGGATCCTTTTTATTTACCCTTGCCTTTTGGTTTTAAGGGCTACTGGCTTTTTGCTCTTGCCTCTTGGTTTTAAGAGCTTTTGGCTTTTTTTGCTTGCTTTTCTTTTTCTTTCTAATTTTTTTCGCTATTTTTTTTTCTGCAAGCTTTGTTCTTTGCTGCTTTTTCTTGCTTCAAGAATCATTTTTATGATTTTTCAGATTATCAATAACATGTCTCATGTTCATCATTCTTTCAAGAGCCAACATATTTAACAGTCTTAAACATCAAATTGAAAAGACATATGCACTGTTCAAGCATTCATTCAGAAGACAGAAAGCATTGCCACCACATGTTACTAATTAGAATTTTTCTTATTAAAAACTCGAATTTTATTGCCTCTTATTCAAAAGATCTACTATTTTATTCATGTTTGCTGATGATGAGAAAAATAGACTATAACTTAATTGGAGATAAAATCAAAATAGACACTAATTACTACTGTATGACTCCTAAGGTAAACTCCTATAATGACAACTATCACAGAGTTAAAGCAGAAATTGGAATTTAACAACCTTTGTTATGGGAAGTGGATGTTCCTCGGATCTGTGGGGTGCTTGGTCCTTCAAGAGATAACTTCTGGCACTTCAATTCCCTCAAGACACGCCCTTGCTCCTCTTGTTCTTTAATCAAATAGGAAAGAATTTGACTTTGTTCCTTCTGTTCTTTTATTATTTGTTCCATAGCTTCTTGCATCTTAGTAACTGATGTTTCAAGATACACCCAGTATTCAGATTGAGGGATTTCTGGGAGAAATTCCTGTGTTTTCTTCTTGATGGGGTCATCTTGTGCTTGTTGTTTTTCCATTGATGCTTTAGTGATTGGTCGCTCAATTGAGATATACTCAGTTATTCCCATCCTTACTCCAGCATCCTTGCAGAGCATAGAAATCAAGCTTGGGTAAGCCAACCTGGCCTCTTTAGAATTTTTGTTAGCAATTTTGTAGAATTCAGTTGAAATCAGTTGATGAACTTCTACTTCTTTTCCCATCATGATGCAATGGATCATCACTGCTTTTCTAATAGTGACTTCAGAATGGTTGCTAGTGGGCAGCAGAGAATGCCCAATGAAGTCCAGCCATCCTCTGGCGACTGGTTTGAGATCTTCTCTTTTGAGTTGATTTGGGACACCCTTCGTGCTGGTGGTCCACCTGGCTCCAGAAATACATATATCCTCTAGAATCTTATCCAGGCCCTTGTCTGTTCTCATCATTCTCCTGTTGAAAGAGTCTGGGTCATCTTTCAGCTAAGGTAGCTTTAAGATCTCCCTGATCTTGTCAGGGTTGGTATGAACAATCTTTCCTCTGACCACGGTCCGATATTCATAGAAAGCAGTTCCAGATAGTTTTTGCTTGTCTGTCTGCCACATATTAGCATAGGACTTCTGGACCATATTCCTTCCCACTTTCGTTTCAGGATTAGCTAGGACCTCCCAGTTCCTGATTCGAATTTGCTCCTGGATCTCCGGATATTCGTCTTCTTTCAGATCGAATCTAACTTTCGGGATCACTGATCTTAGACCCATTATTTTGTAATAATGGTCTGAATGTTCTTTAGATAAGAACTTTTCTTGATTCCAAAGTGGTTTTGGAACACTCTCTTTCTTGCCTCTTGGAGTTGGTTGTTTTCCTTTAGGAGCCATGATCTTAGTGATCACGAATAAGCACACCAAACTTAGAGGTTTGCTTGTCCTCAAGCAGAAGAAAAGAAAGGAGAGGGAGAGAAGGAGAGCTAGGTGCAATTATGGATGAAGGGGGAGGGAGGCCGAACCCATATTTAAAGGGAGATGCGGGTGGGTTCAAAAATAGGGAGAAAGATAAGATAGAAGATATGATTTTAAAAGATTTAAGTATGATAAGAAAAGATATAATTTTTTTTTTAGAAAAGATATGAAAGATTTTTGAAAAAGATAAGTCTATATTTTGAAAAAGATAATGTGGAGATTTGAAAAAGATATTAGTTGAAAAGATTTTAGAGTGAAAAGATAGATTTGTTTTGAAATTTTGAAAAAGAGTTGCATTGGATTGAAAAAGAGGGTTTGTGCTTATGGATTAAGATACATTTGATATTTTTAAAGTAGGATTTTTAGAAATTAGGGATTTTAGAAATCAGGGTTCTTAACATGTTTATGTAAGAAATTATGAATTGAAACATGAAACTCAAAATTAAAATGAAAAATATGAAGAAAAAATGAATTTACCTCCTCCCCACCATCCTGGCGTTTGAACGCCCAAACGCTGCATGTTTTGGGTGTTCAACGCCCAAATGCTACCTCTCCTGGGCGTTCAACGCCCAGCTGCTACTTCTTTCTGGCGTTGAACGCCAGGAAGTCTATTGTTACTAGGCGTATTTCTGAACGCCCAGAACGCTGTAAATCTGGCGTTAAATGCCCAGAAAGAGCTTCTTTCTGGTGTTTAACGCCCAGATGGCTATCCTCACTGGCGTTCAACGCCCAGTGGATGCTTCTGTTGGGCGTTGAACACCCAAAATAGACTTTTACTGGCGTTTTCTTGCCAGTGAGCTCTTTTTTTCTGTTTTGTGTGCAGAATCTTTCTGTAACCCTGTGAACTTATACAATTGACTCTTTACCTTAGGATCAATGAACTTTATATAAACAAATAAAATCAAGAATAGGGCAAAATGCTTAGAGGAAGTGATGCCCCATGGCTGGGTTGCCTCCCAGCAAGCGCTTCTTTATTGTCTTTAGCTGGACCTTGCTGAGCTTTTAGTCTAGCTTCAGCCTTGAGCACTCTTGCTCAACATTGCCTTCAAGATAGTGCTTGATTCTCTGTCCATTAACAATGAACTTCTTATCAGAATCAATATCTTGAAGCTCCACATAACCATATGGAGATACACTTGTAATCACATATGGTCCCCTCCACCGGGACTTCAGTTTCCCGGGGAATAGCCTGAGCCTAGAGTTGAACAACAGAACCTTTTGTCCTGGTTCAAAGATTCTAGATGACAGCTTTCTGTCATGCCACTTTTTTTATTTTTCTTTATAAAGCTTGGCATTTTCGAAAGCAGTGAATCTGAATTGCTCTAGCTCATTTAGCTGGAGCAATCTTTTTTCTCCAGCTAATTTGGCATCAAAGTTCAGGAATCTGGTTGCCCAGTAGGCTTTATGTTCCAGTTCCACGGGCAGGTGACATGCCTTACCATAGACCAGTTGGTATGGAGAGGTCCCTATAGGAGTCTTGAATGCTGTTCTGTATGCCCACAGAGCATCATCCAAGCTTCTTGCCCAATCCTTTCTACGGGTATTTACAGTCCGTTCTAGGATTCTTTTTAGCTCTCTGTTAGAGACTTCAGTTTGCCCATTAGTTTGTGGATGATATGGAGTTGCCACCTTGTGGCAAATCCCATACCGAACCATGGCAGAGTAAAGCTGTTTGTTGTAGAAGTGAGTGCCCCCATCACTGATTAGTACTCTAGGGACCCCAAACCTGCTGAAGATATATTTCTGGAGGAACTTCAGCACTGCTTTAGTATCATTGGTGGGTGTGGCAACGGCCTCTACCCATTTTGATACGTAGTCAACTGCCACCAGAATATAAGTGTTTGAGTATGATGGTGGGAAAGGTCCCATGAAGTCAATTCCCCATACGTCAAACAACTCAATCTCCAAGATTCCTTGCTGAGGCATGGCATAACCATGAGGCAGATTACCAGCTCTTTGGCAACTGTCACAGTTACGTACAAACTCTCGGGAATCTTTATAGAGTATGGGCCAATAGAAGCCACATTGGAGGACCTTGGTGGCTGTTCGCTCACCTCGAAATGGCCTCCATATTGTGATCCATGGCAATGCCATAAGATCTTCTGTGCTTCTTCTCTAGGCACATATCTCCAGATTATTCCGTCTGCACATCTCTTGAAGAGATAGGGTTCATCCCACAAGTAGTACTTTGCATCAGTAATTAATTTTTTCTTTTGTTGCCTGTTGTACTCTTTGGGTATGAACCTTGCAGCTTTGTAGTTCGCAATGTCTGCAAACCATGGTGCTTTCTGAATGGCGAATAGATGCTCATCCGAAAAAGTCTCAGAGATCTCAAGAGAGGGGAGGGACGTCTCTTCTACTGGCTCTATCCGAGACAGATGATCAGCCACTTGGTTCTCTGTCCCTTTTCTGTCTCTTATTTCTATATCAAACTCTTGCAGAAGCAACACCCATCTTTTGAGCCTGGGTTTTGAATCCTGCTTTGTGAGTAGATATTTAAGAGCAGCATGGTCAGTATACACAATCACCTTTGATCCTACTAAGTATGATCTAAACTTGTCAATGGCATAAACCACTGCAAGCAATTCTTTTTCTGTGGTTGTATAGTTTTCCTGGGCATCATTTAAAACACGGCTAGCATAATAAATGACGTGCAGAAGCTTGTTATACCTCTGTCCCAGTACTGCACCAACGGCGTGATCACTGGTATCACACATTAGCTCAAATGGTAATGTCCAGTCTGGTGCAGAGATAACTGGTGCTGTGACCAGCTTAGCTTTCAGCGTTTCAAACGCCTGCAGACACTCTGTGTCAAACACAAATGGCATGTCAGCAGCTAGCAGATTGCTCAGAGGTTTTGTGATTTTTGAAAAATCCTTTATAAACCTCCTATAGAATCCTGCATGCCCCAGAAAGCTTCTGATTGCCTTAACATTGGCAGATGGTGGTAATTTTTCAATTACCTCTATTTTTGCTTGATCCACCTCTATTCCCTTGTTTGAAATTTTATGCCCAAGGATAATCCCTTCAGTCACCATAAAGTGACATTTTTCCCAGTTTAAAACCAGGTTGGTCTCTTGGCATCTTTTCAGAACTAGTTTCAGGTGATCAAGACAGGAGCTGAATGAGTTTCCATATACTGAGAAGTCATCCATGAAAACTTCCAGAAATTTTTCCACCATATCAGAGAAAATAGAGAGCATGCATCTCTGGAAGGTTGCAGGCGCATTACACAGCCCAAATGGCATCCTTCTATAAGCAAACACTCCAGATGGACATGTGAATGCTATTTTCTCTTGATCCTGGGGATCTACTGCAATCTGGTTATAGCCTGAGTAGCCATCCAAAAAGCAGTAATAATCATGACCTGCCAATCTTTCTAGCATTTGGTCTATGAATGGTAAAGGAAAATGATCCTTTCTGGTGGCTGTATTGAGCCTTCTGTAGTCAATACACATGCGCCACCCTGTAACTGTTCTTGTAGGAACCAGTTTATTCTTTTCATTATGAACCACTGTCATGCCTCCCTTTTTGGGGACAACTTGAACAGGGCTCACCGAGGGGCTGTCAGAAATGGGATAGATAATCTCAGCCTCCAGTAATTTGGTTACCTCTTTCTACACCACTTCCTTCATGGTTAGATTTAGCCGCCTTTATGGTTGAACCACTGGTTTAGCATTATCCTCCAATAAGATTTTGTGCATGCATCTAGCTGGGCTTATGCCCTTAAGGTCACCTATGGACCATCCAAGAGCTGTCTTGTGTGTCCTTAGCACTTGAATCAGTGCTTCCTCTTCCTGTGGATTTAAAGCAGAGCTTATGATCACTGGAAATGTGTCACCTTCTCCCAGAAATGCATATTTCAGGGATGGTGGTAATGGTTTGAGCTCGGGTTTAGGAGGTTTTTCCTCTTCCAGAGGAAATTTTAGAGGCTCTTTCATTTCCTCTGAATCCTCCACATCAGGCTGAACATCTTTAAAGATGTCTTCCAACTCTGATTCGAGACTCTCAGCCATGTTGATCTCTTCTACCAAAGAGTCAATAAGATCAACTTTCATGCAGTCTTTTGATGTGTCTGGATGCTGCATGGCTTTGACAGCATTCAACTTAAACTCATCCTCATTGACTCTCAAGGTTATTTCCCCCTTTTGGACATCAATGAGAGTTCGTCCAGTTGCTAGGAAGGGTCTTCCTAGAATGAGAGTAGCACTCTTGTGCTCCTCCATTTCCAGCACTACAAAGTCAGTGGAAAAGGCGAATGGCCCAACTCTGACAATCATGTCTTCAATCACGCCTGATGGGTATTTAATGGAGCCATCAGCAAGTTGGAGACATATCCGGGTTAGTTTAACTTCCTCAGTTAAACCAAGCTTTCTGATAGTGGATGCAGGTATTAGGTTGATGCTTGCCCCAAGATCACATAAAGCTGTCTTAGTGCAATTACCTTCTAATGTGCATGGTATCAGAAAACTCCCAGGGTCTTTAAGCTTTTCAGGAAAGCTTTTCAGAATGACTGCACTGCATTCTTCAGTGAGGAGAACTCTTTCAGTTTCTCTCCAATCCTTCTTATGACTCAAGATCTCATTCATGAACTTGGCATAAGAAGGTATTTGCTCAAGTGCCTCTGCAAATGGAATCTTTATTTCAAGCGTCCTGAGATAATCTGCAAAGCGAGCAAATTGCTTATCCTACTCCTCTTGGCGAAGTTTTTGAGGATAAGGTATCTTGGCTTTATATTCCTCAACCTTAGTTGCTGTAAGTTTATTTCCTACAGAAGTGGTTGAAGAAGCCTTTTTAGATGGGTTGTTATCAGCACTTGTGTGTGTCTGATCCCTTACTGGCAATTGAGTGCCAGAGTTAGAGGCTGGAGTGACGTTAGACGCCAGCTCCTCATCTATTCCTGGCGTTTGAACGCCAGACCTGTGCCTCTTTTGGGCATTCAACGCCAGATCCTTGCTTGTTTCTGGCGTTGAACGCCAGTCCTGAGCATGGTCTGGGCATTCAGCGCCAGCCTTCCATCCAATTTCTGGCGTTTTAGCGCCAGAATTATTTTTCCCTGGGCTCTTACTGTCCTCGGATGGATTTTGGGTGGTTTGCTTATTTCTTGGTTTCCTGCTGCCTTGAAGTGGGGTATTTAGTGCTTTCCCACTTCTTAATTGAACTGCTTGGCATTCTTCTGTTATTTGTTTTGACAGCTGCTGCTTTGTTTGCTTTAATTGTACTTCCATGTTTATATTAGCCATCCTTGTCTCTTGTAGTTTATCCTTGAATTCAGCTAACTGCTTTGTTAGAAAATCCAATTGCTGATTGAATTCAGCAACTTGCTCTGCAGGATTGAGTTCAGCAGTTACTGTTTTAGCCTCTTCTTTCATGGAAGGGTCACTGCTTAGGTGCAGATGCTGATTTCTAGCAACTGTATCAATGAGCTCTTGAGCTTCTTCAATTGTCTTTCTCATGTGGATAGATCCACCAGCTGAGTAATCCAGAGAGATCTGAGCTCTTTCTGTAAGCCCATAATAGAAGATGTCTAACTGAACCCACTCTGAAAACATTTCAGAGGGGCATTTTCGTAGCATCTCTCTGTATCTCTCCCAGACATCATAAAGAGATTCATTATCTCCTTGTTTAAAGCCTTGGATGTCCAGCCTTAGCTGTGTCATCCGTTTTGGAGGAAAGTATTGATTCAGGAATTTTTCTGTCAGCTGTTTCCATGTCCTTAGGCTAGCCTTAGGTTGGTTATTTAACCATCTCTTGGCTTGGTCTTTTACAGCAAATGGAAACAGTAATAGCCTGTAGACATCCTGATCTACCTCCTTATCATGTACTGTGTCAGCAATTTGTAAAAACTGTGCCAGAAACTCTGTAGGTTCTTCCTGTGGAAGACCGGAATACTGGCAATTTTGCTGCACCATGATAATGAGCTGAGGATTCAGCTCAAAGCTACTGACTCCAATGGAGGGTATGCAGATACTGCTCCCATATGAAGCAGTAGAGGGGTTAGCATATGACCCCAGAGTCCACCTGGACTGTTCATTTCCGCTTAGGTCCATGATGGAGAAAGGGAGATGATGTAAAATAGAAGAAACATATTTTTATTTATTTAATTAATTTATTTTATTTTCGAAATAAATAAATTAAAATAAAATAAATAAAAATGGGTGAAGAATTTCGAAAAAATGAGGAGAGAGAAAGTGGTTAGGAAGTTTTGAAAAAGATATGAATTTAAAAAAAAAATCTGAATTTTTAAAAATAATTTTCGAAAATTTGTTTTAAAATAGAGGGGGAAGATATTTTTGAATTTAAGGAGGAGAGAGAAAAACAATAAAATAGCACAAGATTTAAAATTTTTAGATCTAATGCTCCTTGTTTTCGAAAATTTTGGAGAAAAAAACACCAAGGAACACCAAACATAAAAATTTTAAGATCAAGACACAAGGAAAAACTCAAGAACACTTTGAAGATTCACAAGAACACAAAAACATGAATAAGGAACACCAAACTTAAAATTTTTAAAAAACCAAAATAAAATTTTCGAAAACCACAGAAAAATTAACAAGAAAACACCAAACTTAAAGTTTGGCACAAGATTTAATCAAGGAAAAATTATTTTTGAAAAAGATCTTTAATAGAACTGGTGCCCAATCATCAAGAACATAAACCAACACTCTAGCCAATTGGGCAATAAATGTAACACTTGTTTTGAAGAAGGATATATTTTTTTTGAAAACTAATATTTTGAAAAGGCATAAGAAAAACAAGAAAAGAAACAGAACAAGAAAAATTAAAGATCAAACAAGAAAAATAATATTTTTGAAAAATTTTTGAAAAATTTTTGAAAAGAAAATAAAAGACTCTGACCCAAAAGACAAAAATTTCCTAATCTAAGCAACAAGATTCACCGTCAGTTATTCAAACTCAAACAGTCCCCGGCAACGGCGCCAAAAACTTGGTGCACGAAATTGGAAATCACAATTCTTCACAAATTCGTACCACTAACCAGCAAGTGCACTGGGTCGTCCAAGTAATACCTTACGTGAGTAAGGGTCGATCCCACGGAGATTGTTGACTTGAAGCAAGCTATGGTTATCTTGTAACTCTCAGTCAGGAAAACAATAAAACAATTCACTTATCAAATTTGATTGCAAGGGATAACAGAGCATGAAATAAATACTTGTTATGCAGTAATGGAGAATGTGTTGGAGTTTTGGAGATGCTTTGTCTTCTGAATCTCTGCTTTCCTCTGTCTTCTTGTTCACGCACGCACGTCCTCGTATGGCAAGCTGTGTGTTGGTGGATCACCGTTGTCAATGGCTACCATCCATCCTTCCAGTGAAAATGGTCCAGGTGCGCTGTCACCGCACGGCTAATCATCTGTAGGTTCTCGATCATACCGGAATATGATTCGCTATCCTTTTGCGTCTGTCACTATGCCCAGCACTCACGAGTTTGAAGCTCGTCACAGTCATCCAATCCTAGAATCCTACTATGAATACCACAGACCAGGTTTAGATTTTCCAGATTCTCAAGGATGCAGCCAATGGATTCTAGCTTATACCACGGAGATTCCGATTAAGGAATCTAAGAGATACTCATTCAATCTAATGTAGAACGGAGGTGGTTGTCAGGTACACGTTCATAGGTTGAGAATGGTGATGAGTGTCACGGATCATCACATTCATCATGAATAGGCGCGAATGAACATCTTAGATAGGAACAAGCGTGATTGAATAGAAAACAGAAATACTTGCATTAATTTATCAGGACACAGCAGAGCTCCTCACCCCCAACAATGGAGTTTAGAGACTCATGCCGTCAGAGATTACAAAGTTCAGATCTAAAATGTCATGAGATACAAAATAAATCTCTAAAAGTTGTTTAAATATTAAACTAGTAACCTAGGTTTACAAGAAATAAGTAAACTATGATAGATGGTGTAGAAATCTACTTCTGGGGCCCACTTGGTGTGTGCTGGGACTGAGATTAAAGCTTCTCACGTGCATAGGGCTGTTTTGGGCGTTCAACGCCAGCTTTGGATCCTTTTCTAGCGTTGAACTCCAACTTATAACTTGTTTCTGGCGCTGGACGCCAGACTACAGCATGGAACTGGCGTTGAACGCCAGTTTCAGTCGTCTATCCTTGAACAAAGTATGGACTATTATATATTGCTGGAAAGTCCTAGATGTCTACTTTCCAACGCAATTGGAAGCACGCCATTTGGACTCCTGTAGCTCCAGAAATTCCTTTTTGAGTGCAGAGAGGTCAGAATCCAACAGCATCAGCAATCCTTTTTCAGCCTGAATCAGATTTTTGCTCAGCTCCCTCAATTTCAGCCAGAAAATACCTGAAATTACAGAAAAATACACAAACTCATAGTAAAGTCCAGAAATATAAATTTTTCCTAGGAACTAATGAAAATAAACTAAAAACCAACTAAAACATACTAAAAATTATATGAAATTATCCCCAAAAAACGTATAAAATATCCGCTCATCAGTTATTTGCAACCATTTCAATGAGTTCCTGGGCTTCTTCAGGCGTCTTCTTCAGATGAAGAGATCCACCAGCAGAGTTGTCTAATGACATCTTGGACAGTTCAGACAGACCATCATAGAATATGCATATGATGCTCCATTCAGAAAGCATGCCAGAAGGACACCTTCTTATCAATTGCTTGTATCTTTCCCAAGCTTCATAGAGGGATTTGCCTTCCTTCTGTCTGAAGGTCTGGACTTCCACTCTAAGCTTACTCAATTTTTGAGGTGGAAAGAACTTTGCCAAGAAGGCATTGACCAGCTTTTCCCAAGAGTTCAGGCTTTCTTTAGGTTGTGAGTCCAACCATGTCCTAGCTCTGTCTCTAACAGCAAAAGGGAAGAGCATAAGTCTATAGACCTCAGGGTGAACCCCATGGGTCTTAACAGTGTCACAGATTTGCAAGAATTCAGCTAAAAACTGATGAGGATCTTCCAATGGAAGTCCATGATACTTGTAATTCTGCTGCATTAAAGAAACTAATTGAGGCTTAAGCTCAAAGTTGTTTGCTCCAATTGCAGGAATTGAGATGCTCCTTCCACAGAAGTCAAAAGAAGGTGCAATGAAGTCCCCAAGCATCTTCCTTGCATTGTTGACATTGTTGTTATTTTCGGCCGCCATGTCTTCTTCTCTTTTGAAAATTTTTGTTAGGTCCTCTCCAGAGAGTTGTGCTTTATCTTCTCTTAGCTTTCTCTTTAAGGTCCTTTCAGGTTCAGGATCAGCTTCAACAAGAATGCCTTTGTCCTTGTTCCTGCTCATATGAAAGAGAAGAGAACAAGAAAGTATGGAATCCTCTATGTCATAGTATAGAGATTCCTTGCGGTGTCAGAGGAAAAGAAGAATAGAAGGATGATGTAGAGAGGAGAATTCGAACTTATAGAGAGGGAGTGAGTCCGAATTGCTAAAAGAGGGGGAGTGTTAATCCTTAAATAGAAAAAGGTGAGGAGGGAGAAGAATTTTTGAAAACAAATTTTTAAATAAAACTAAAATTTTAAAATAATTAAAAAGAATTTTGAAAAAGTGGTTGATGGTTTTTCGAAAATCAAAAGTGAGAAAGTGGTTAGGTGAGTTTGAAAAAGATATGATTGAAATAGAAAACTTTTAAAATCAAACAAAAAGTCAAGTAGTTAATTTGAAAAGATTTTGAAATCAGTAATTAAGAAGATATGATTGAAAAATATTTTTGAAAACAAATTTTTAAATAAAACTAAAATTTTAAAATAATTAAAAAGAATTTTGAAAAAGTGGTTGATGGTTTTTCGAAAATCAAAAGTGAGAAAGTGGTTAGGTGAGTTTGAAAAAGATATGATTGAAATAGAAAACTTTTAAAATCAAACAAAAAGTCAAGTAGTTAATTTGAAAAGATTTTGAAATCAGTAATTAAGAAGATATGATTGAAAAATATTTTGAAAAAGATGTGGTTGAGAAGATATGATTAAGAAGATATGATTGAAAAACAAATTAAGAAGATTTGATTTTGAAAATTGAAGTTGATTACTTGACTAACAAGAAACCAAAAGATATGATTTTAAAATTTTAAGTTTGAACCTTTCTTAATAGGCAAGTAACAACTTGAGATTTTTGTATCAATCATATTAAATGTTAGCATTAATTTTGAAAAATGTGAAATAAAAATAAGAAAAAGATTTTGAAAATCAATTTGGAATTTTCAAAAATATTAAAAAGAAAATTAAAAAAGGTTTGATTTTTGAAAAAGATATGATTTGAAAAAGATTTGAATTAAAAACTAACTTGCCTCCTTTGTGTTGTCCTGGCGTTAAACGCCCAGAATGGTATCCATTCTGGCGTTTAACGCCCAAAATACTACCCTTTTGGACGTTTAAAGCCCAGCCAGGTACCCTGGCTGGCGTTTAAACGCTAGTTTTCCTTCCTTACTGGGCGTTTTGAACGCCCAACTTTTTCTCTGTAATTCCTCTGCTGTATGTTCTGAATCTTCAATTCTCTGTATTATTAACTTAAAATGACATAATTTTGAAATTTTTTTTTTAAATTTTTAATGATGAAAAACAATAAAATGAAACTAATCATGGAAAACTAAGATCAGATAAGCAATGCATGCAAGACACCAAACATAGAAATTTTTATATTAGAGACACTAACAAATTGAGAATGCACATGAGAAACAACAAAAGACACAAAACAAGAGAATTTAAAGATCAGACCCAAGAAAATCATCAAGAACAACTTGAAGATCGATGAAAAACATAATGTATATATTCGAAAAATGCAAGAAAATTAAAAATATGCAAGACACCAAACTTAAAAATAGACACTAGACTAAAACAAAAAACACAAAATTTTTGGTTTTTATGATTTTATAAATTTTTTTTGTATTTTTTTCAAAAATTATTTGGAAAAAGAAAATAAGGAATTCAAAATTCTTAATGAGAATTCCAGAATCATGCAATGTTAGTCTAAGACCCCGGTCCAGGAATTAGACATGGCTTACTAGCCAGCCAAGCTTTCAGTGAAAGCTTTGGTCCAAAACACTAGACATGGCCAATGGGCAGCCAAGCTTTAGCAGATCATTACATTCAATAGCAAGATTGATAGAAATCAACAAGCTCTTGTGATGATAAGTTGAAATCTCGGTCCAAAAGATTAGACATGGCGTCACAACCAGCTAGACTTCAACAGATCATCATGAAACTCTAGAATTCATTCTAAAACTTCTGAAAAAAATTATTCGAAAATAAAATAAAAAAATAAAAGCTTAAAATAAGTAAATTACCTAATCTGAGCAACAAGATGAACCGTCAGTTGTCCAAACTCGAACAATCCCCGGCAACGGCGCCAAAATCTTGGTACACGACTCCGTGCAGCTGACCAGCAAGTGCACTGGGTCGTCCAAGTAATACCTTACGTGAGTAAGGGTCGATGCCACGGAGATTGTCGGCTTGAAGTAAGCTATGGTCATCTTGTGAATCTCAGTCAGGCGGATTCAAATGGTTATAGGATTTTGATAATTAAAATATAATTAAAACAGAAAATAAGATAGAAATACTTATGTAATTCATTGGTGGGATTTCAGATAAGCGTATGAAGATGCTTTATTCCTTCTAAACCTCTGCTTTTCTATTGCCTTCATCCAATCATTCATACTCCTTTCCATGGCAAGCTGTATGTTGGGGGATCACCGTTGTCAATGGCTACCGTCCGTCCTCTCGGTGAAAATGGTCCAAATGCGCTGTCACCACACAGCTAATCATCTGTCCGTTCTCACTCATGTTGGAATAGGATCCATTGATCCTTTTGTGTCTGTCACTACGTCCAACACTCGCGAGTTTGAAGCTCGTCACAGTCATCCCATCCTAGATCCTACTCGGAATACCACAGACAAGGTTTTAACTTTCTGGATCTCAAGAATGCTGCCAATTGATTCTAGCTTATACCACGAAGACTCTGATCTCGAGGCTAAGAGATATGCATTCAAGCTCATTTTCATGTAGAACGGAAGTGGTTGTCAGACACACGTTCATAGGTGAGAATGGTGATGAGTGTCACATAATCATCACATTCATCATGTTCTTGTGTGCAAATGAATATCTTAGAACAAGAATAAGCTTGAATTGGATAGAAAAACAGTAGTAATTGCATTAATTCATGAAGAACAGCAGGACTCCAAACCTTGATCTATAGGGTGTAGAAACTCCACCGTTGAAAATACATAAGTGAAAATAGGGTAGACATGGCCGAGTGGCCAGCCTCCCATGGAGGTCTCAGAACGTAAAAGTTACATAATGTGTTCCAGAGATCCTGAGATGAAAATACAATAGTAAAAGGTCCTATTTATAATGAACTAGTAACCTAGGATTTACAAAAATGAGTAAATGATGTAGAAATCCACTTTTGGGGCCCACTTGGTGTGTGCTTGGGCTGTTCCTGGAGTTAAACGCCAGCTTTTGTGCCAGTTTGGGCGTTTAACTCCAATTCTGGTGCCAGTTTGGGCGTTTTACGCCAGAAATTTTAGGCTGACTTTGAACGCCGGTTTGGGCCATCAAATCTCGGGCAAAGTATGGACTATTATATATTTCTGGAAAGTCCAGGATGTCTAATTTCGAACGCAATTAAGATCGCGCCAATTAGGCTTTTGTAGCTCCAGAAAATCTACTTCGAGTGTAGAGAGGTCAGAATTCAACAGCATCTGCAGTCCTTTTTCAGCCTCTGAATAAGATTTTTGCTCAGGTCCCTCAATTTCAGCCAGAAAATACTTGAAATCATAGAAAAACACACAAACTCATAGTAAAGTCCAAAAATGTGATTTTTATTTAAAAACTAATAAAAATATGTTGAAAAGTAGCTAAATCATACTAAAAACTACCTAAAATTGGTGCCAAAAAGCGTATAAATTATCCGCTCATCGACTGCGTTATCGAGCTTGCCTCAAAAAAGGTTCTAGCTTAAAGATGACATAATAATAATAAAGATTGAGACACTTGATGATATATCAGAGGTTCTCCCCTTACTAATCTTTCGGAGAAATCTGTACTTTCAGAAAAGATCTCGCGTACTCGAAAACCGGGATTGTTACTGAGAATAGTCTTCACAAGAAGTTCAGTCATACCACACACTGTGAGCTGGATCCTATCTTTGGAGCATGTTGAATTAATTCATGAGAAAACAAGAAGGAAGTTTACAATGAGGAGTAAAGATATGAGCCCCTATGAACCTCCGTAAAGGAGCAGTCCGTCAGCTAATGACGGTAAAGATTTACTTTCTTTTGTTCTATTTCAGTTATTTTATTTTGATTTCATATAATTTTTTTCATAATGATTTTTATAGTTTTCCTCATTTTTCTAATATTTGTGATCATGTATAGCACTCAGAATAAGAAAAGGGATGCGTAGAAGGAAAATAGCACACTGGTGCACGAATTGTGAATCACACTTTTCACAACTCGTACCACTAACCAGCAAGTGCACTGGGTCGTCCAAGTAATACCTTACGTGAGTAAGGGTCGAATCCCACGGAGATTGTTGGTTTGAAGCAATCTATGGTTATCTTGCAATTCTTAGTCAGGAAATCAATTATATTTATTAGTTGAATTGCGAATAAACAAGAGAGCATGGATTAAAGGTTACTTGTTATGCAGTAATGGAGAATATGTTGGAGTTTTGGAGATGCTTTGTCTTCTGAATCTCTGCTTTCCTCTATCTTTTGATTCACGCATGCACGTCCTCCTATGGCAAGCTGTGTGTTGGTGGATCACCGTTGTCAATGGCTACCATCCACCCTTCCAGTGAAAAGGGTCCAGGTGCACTGTCACCGCACGGCTAATCATCTGCAGGTTCTAAGTCGTACCGGAATAGGATTTACTATCCTTTTGCGTCTGTCACTACGCACAACACTCGCGAGTTTGAAGTTCGTCACAGCCATCCAATCCCAGAATCCTACTCGGAATACCACAGACAAGGTTTAGACTTTCCGGATTCTCATGAATGCCGCCATCAATCTAGCTTATACCACGAAGATTCCGATTAAGAGATCTAAGAGATATTCATTCATTCTATAGTGGAACGTAAGTGGTTGTCAGGCACGCGTTCGTGGAGGAATGATGATGATTGTCACGTTCATCACATTCATATTAAAGTGCAAATGAATATCTTAGATAGGAACACGCATGTTTGAATGGAAAACAGAAATACTTGCATTAATTCATCGAGACACAGCAGAGCTCCTCACCCCCAACAATGGAGTTTAGAGACTCATGCCGTTAAAAGGTACAAAGTTCAGATCTAAAATGTCATGAGATCCAAAATAAATCTCTAAAAGTTGTTTAAATACTAAACTGGTAACCTAGGTTTACAGAAAATGAGTAGACTATGACAGATAGTGCAGAAATCCACTTCTGGGGCCCACTTGGTGTGTGCTGGGGCTGAGACTAAAGCTTCTCACGTGCCTGGGCTGTTTTGGGTGTTCAACGCCAGGTTGTAACCTGTTTCTGGCGTTGAACTCCACTTTGTAACTTGTTTCTGGCGCTGGACGCCAGACAGCAGCCTAGAACTGGCGTTGAACGCCAGTTTACGTCGTCTATCCTTGAGCAAAGTATGGACTATTATATATTGCTAGAAAGCCCTGGATGTCTACGTTCCAACGCAATTGAAAGTGCGCCATTTGGACTCCTGTAGCTCCAGAAATCCTATTTTGAGTGTAGAGAGGTCAGAATCTAACAGCATCAGCATTCCTTTTTCAGCCTGAATCAGATTTTTGCTTAGCTCCCTCAATTTCAGCCAGAAAATACCTGAAATTATAGAAAAATACACAAACTCATAGTAAAGTCCAGAAATATGAATTTTTCCTAGAAACTAATGAGAATAAACTAAAAACTAACTAAAATATACTAAAATCTATATGAAATTAACCCCAAAAAGCGTATAAAATATCCGCTCATCACCACACCAAACTTGAACTGTTGCTTGTCCTCAAGCAACTAGACAAATAAAATAGAAGACTAATAAGTCAAGAAACAATAATATCTCAGAGTTTTAGAGTGAAGCTCAGATTTTAATTAGATGAGCGGGACTAGTAGCTTTTTGCTTCCGAACAGTTTTGGCATCTCACTTTATCCATTGAAGCTCAGAGTGATTGGCATCTATAGGAACTTAGAATTCAGATAGTGTTATTGATTCTCCTATTTCAGTATGATGATTCTTGAACACAGCTACTTTATGAGTCTTGGCCGTGGCCCTAAGCTCTTTGTTTTCCAGTATTACCACCAGATACATAAATGCCACAGACACATAATTGGGTGAACCCATTTAGATTGTGACTCAGCTTTGCTAAAGTCCCCAATTAGAGGTGTCCATGGTTCTTAAGCACACTCTTCTTTTTGCTTTGGACCTTGACTTTAATCGCTCAGTCTCAAGTTTTCACTTGACACCTTCACGCCACAAGCACATGGCTAGGGACAGCTTGGTTTAGCCGCTTAGGCCAGGATTTTATTCCTTTAGGCCCTCCTATCCACTGATGCTCAAAGCCTTGGGATCCATTTTATTTACCCTTGCCTTTTGGTTTTAAGAGATTTTGGCTTTTTCTTCTTGCTTTTCTTTTTCTCTTTTTTTTTTCTGCAAGCTTTGTTCTTTGCTGCTTTTTCTTGTTTCAAGAATCATTTTTGTGATTTTTCAGATTATCAATAACATGTCTCATGTTCATCATTCTTTCAAGAGCCAACATATTTAACAGTCTTAAACAACAAATTCAAAAGACATATGCACTGTTCAAGCATTCATTCAGAAGACAGAAAGCATTGCCACCACATGTTACTAATTATAATTTTTCTTATTAAAAACTCGAATTTTATTGCCTCTTATTCAAAAGATCTACTATTTTATTCATGTTTGCTGATGATGAGAAAAATAGACTATAACTTAATTGGAGATAAAATCAAAATAGACACTAATTACTACTATATGACTCCTAAGGTAAACTCCTATAACGACAACTATCACAGAGTTAAAGCAGAAATTGGAATTTAACAACCTTTGTTATGGGAAGTGGATGTTCCTCGGATCTGTGGGGTGCTTGGTCCTTCAAGAGATAACTTCTGGCGCTTCAATTCCCTCAAGTCACGCCCTTGCTCCTCTTGTTCTTTAATCAAATAGCAAAGAATTTGACTTTGTTCCTTCTGTTCTTTTATTATCTGTTCCACAGCTTCTTGCATCTTGGTAATGGATGTTTCAAGATACTCCCAGTATTCAGATTGAGGGATTTCTGGGAGAAATTCCTGTGCTTTCTTCTTGATGAGATCATCCTGTGCTTGTTGTTTTCCATTGATGCTTTAGTGATTGGTTTCTCAACTGAGATATACTCAGTTATTCCCATCCTTACTCCAGCGTCCTTGCAGAGCATAGAAATCAAGCTTGGATAAGCCAACCTAGCATCTTTGGAATTTTTATTTGCAATTTTGTAGAATTCAGTTGAAATCAGTTGATGAACTTCCACTTCTTTTCCCATCATGATGCAATGGATCATCACTGCTCTTCTAATAGTGACTTCAGAACGGTTGCTGGTGGGCAGCAGAGAAAGCCCAATGAAATTCAGCCAGCCTCTTACTACTGGTTTGAGATCTTCTCTTTTGAGTTGATTAGGAACATGATGAGCGGATAATTTATACGCTTTTTGGCATTGTTTTTAGTATGTTTTTAGTAGGATCTAGTTACTTTTAGCGATGTTTTCATTAGTTTTTATGTTAAATTCACATTTCTGGACTTTACTATGAGTTTGTGTGTTTTTCTGTGATTTCAGGTATTTTCTGGCTGAAATTGAGGGACTTGAGCAGAAATCAGATTCAGAGGTTGAAGAAGGATTGCTGATGCTGTTGAATTCTGACCTCCCTGCACTCAAAATGGATTTTCTAGAGCTACAGAACTTAAAATGGCGCGCTTCCAATTGCGTTGGAAAGTAGACATCTAGGGCTTTCCAGCAATATATAATAGTCCATACTTTGGCCAAGAATAGACGATTCAAACTGGCGTTCAACGCCAGCTCTCTGGCCAATTCTAGCGTCCAACACCAGAAAAGGATCCAAAAACAGAGTTGAACGCCAGAAATGGATCAAAACCTGGTGTTCAACTCCACAAATGGCCTCTGCACGTGTAACACTTAAAGCTCAGCCCAAGCACACACCAAGTGGGCCCCGAAAATGAATTTATGCATCAATTACTTACTCATGTAAACCCTAGTAGCTAGTTTATTATAAATAGGACCTTTTACTATTGTATTAGACATCTTTGAATCTTAGGAATCATCTTTGGACGCCTGGTTCTTAGATCAGAGGGGCTGGCCATTCGGCCATGCCTGGACCTTTCACTTATGTATTTTCAAACGGTAGAGTTTCTACACTCCATAGATTAAGGTGTGGAGCTCTGCTGTTCCTCAAAGATTAATGTAAAGTACTACTGTTTTCTATTTAATTCATCTTATTTCGCTTCCAAGATATTCATTCGCACTTCAACCTGAATGTGATGAACGTGACAATCATCATCATTCCCCATGAACGCGTGCCTAACAACCACTTCCGTTGTACCTTCGATTGAATGAGTATCTCTTAGATCTCTTAATCAGAATCTTCGTGGTGTAAGCTAGAATGATGGCGGCATTCAAGAGAATCCGGAAAGTCTAAACCTTATCTGTGGTATTCTGAGTAGGATTCAATGATAGAATGACTGTGACGAGCTTCAAACTTGCGATTGCTGGGCGTAGTGACAGAACGCAAAAGGATAGTAAATCCTATTCCAGCATGATCGAGAACCTCCAGATGATTAGCCATGCAGTGACAGCGCATCGGACCATTTTCACAAGGAGGATGGGATGTAAACCATTGGCAAGGGTGATGCCTCCAGACGATTAGCCGTGCCGTGACAGGGCATTTGGATCATTTTCCCGAGAGAAGACCGAAAGTAGCCATTGACAATGGTGATGCATTACATAAAGCCAGCCATGGAAAGGAGTAAGACTGATTGGATGAAGATAGCAGGAAAGCAGAGGTTCAGAGGAACGAAAGCATCTCTATTCGCTTATCTGAAATTCTCACCAGTGATTTACATAAGTATTTCTATCCCTATTTTATTAATTATTTTCGAAAACCATATTACTACTTTATATCCACCTGACTGAGATTTACAAGGTGACCATAGCTTGCTTCATACCAACAATCTCCGTGGGATTCGACCCTTACTCACGTAAGGTATTACTTGGACGACCCAGTGCACTTGCTGGTCAGTTACACGGAGTTGTGAACCGTGGTCTTGGCATCATGTTTTTGGCACCATTTCCAGGGAAAGAAAGAGCAATGAATTTTACATAATTAAAGTGTAATCACGATTCTGCGTACCAAGTTTTTGGCGCCGTTGCCGGGGATTGTTTGAGTTTGGACAACTGACGGTTCATCTTGTTGCTCAGATTAGGTAACTTTATTTTTGTTTTATTTTCAAAAATTTTTCAAAAATCTTTCAAAAAAAAATTTTTTTCTCCCTTGTTTTCGAAAAAAATTTTAAAATAAAAATGTTTTCAAAAAAATATATTTTTCTTCAGAATTTTTAAGAATGAATTCTAGTGTTTCATGAAGCATGGCTGGCTGTAAAGCCATGTCTAATACGACTGTAGGGCATGTTAGACGTGTCATGTCTGAGTACAGACTAAAGCTTGGCTGGCTATTAAGCCATGCCTGACCCTTTGATTGGAGCTTTAGATCATAAGATTCCTGGAATTCATATTAAAAATTTTGGAATCCTTATTTTTATTTTTCATTATGATTTTCGAAAAAAAATATATAAAATAAAAATCCAAAAAAATCATAAAATCATAAAAATCAAAAATATTTTTGTGTTTCTTGTTTGAGTCATGTTATAAGTTTGGTGTCAATTGCATATGCATCTTGCATTTTTCGAAAATATCATGCATTCATAGTGTTCTTCATGATCTTCAAGTTGTTCTTGGTAAGTCTTCTTGTTTGATCTTGATGTTTTCATGTTTTGTGTCTTTTCTTGTTTTTCATATGCATTTTTCGTTTATTAGAGTCTAAACATGAAAGATTTCTAAGTTTGGTGTCTTGCATGTTTTCTTTGCATATAAAAATTTTCAAAAATATATTCTTGGTGTTCATCTTGACATTCATAGTGTTCTTGGTGTTCATCTTGACATTCATAGCATTCTTGCATGCATTCATTGTTTTGATCTAAAAATTTCATGCATTGCATCATTTTTCTTGTTTTTCTCTCTCATCATAAAAATTCAAAAATCAAAAAAATATCTTCCCTTTTTCTCTCATCAAATTTGAAAATTTGAGTTGACTTTTTCAAAAATTTTTAAAAATCAAGTTGTTTCTTATGAGTCAAATCAAATTTTCAATTTGAAAATCTCATCTTTTTCAAAATCTTTTTCAAAAATCAAATCTTTTTCAAATTTCTTAGTTATTTTCGAAAATTTCAGAAATATTTTTCAAAAATCTTTTTCTTAATTTTACATCATATTTTTGAAAATAACATCACCAATTAATGTTTTGATTCAAAAATTTCAAGTTTGTTACTTACTTGTTAAGAAAGATTCAAACTTTGAGTTCTAGAATCATATCTTGTGATTTCTTGTGAATCAAGTCATTAATTGTGATTTTTAAAAATCAAATCTTTTTTAAAAAATAATTTTAATCACATCTTTTCAAAAATATCTTCTTATCTTATCTTTTTCAAAATTTGATTTCAAAATATCTCTTCTAACTTCTTATCTCCTTATCTTTTCAAAATTTATTTTCAAAATTTATTTCAACTAACTAACTAACTTTTTGTTTGTTTCTTATCTTTTTCAAAACTACCTAACTAACTCTCCCTCTCTAATTTTCAAAAATATCTTCCCCCTTTTTCAAAAATTCTTTTTAATTAACTAATTATTTTATTTTTTGATTTTAATTTTCGAAAAATCACTAACCTTTTTCAAAAATTATTTTCGAAAATCACTAACTCTTTTTCAAAAACTATTTTCGAAAATTCTCTCTCCCTTTCATCTCCTTCTTCTTATTTATTCATCTACTAGCATCTCTTTCTCACCCATAAAAAATTCGAGCTCTCTCTCTCTCTCTCTGAGTTCAGATTTTTTCTCTTCTTCTTTTCTTCTACTAACAATAAGGAACCTCTTTACTGTGACATAGAGGATTCCTCTTCTTTTCTTCTTCTCTTCTCTTTCTCATGAGCAGACACAAAGAAAAAGGCATTCTTGTTAAAGCTGATCCAGAACCTGAAAGGACTCTGAAGAGGAAATTAAGGGAAGCTAAATTACAACAATCCAGAGACAACTTGATTAAAAATTTCGAACAAGTAAAGGAGATGGCAGCCGAACCCAACAACAATGCAAGGAGAATGCTTGGTGACTTTACTGCACCGAATTCCAATTTACATGGAAGAAGCATCTCCATTCCTGCCATTGGAGCAAGCAACTTTGAGCTGAAACCTCAATTAGTTTCTCTGATGCAGCAGAACTGCAAGTTTCATGGACTTTCATCTGAAGATCCTTTTCAATTCTTAATTGAATTCTTGCAGATCTGTGATACTATTAAGACTAATGGAGTAGATCCTGAAGTCTACAGGCTCATGCTTTTCCCATTTGCTGTAAGAGACAGAGCTAGACTCTGGTTGGATTCTCAATCTAAGGATAGCCTGAACTCATGGGATAAGCTGGTCAAGTCTTTCTTAGCCAAGTTCTTTCCTCCTCAAAAGCTTAGTAAGATTAGAGTGGACGTTCAGACCTTCAGACAGAAAGAAGGTGAATCCCTCTATGAAGCTTGGGAGAGATACAAAGGACTGACCAAAAAGTGTCCTACTGACATGCTTTCAGAATGGACCATCCTGGATATCTTCTATGATGGTCTGTCTGACTTAGCTAAAATATCATTGGATACTTCTGCAGGTGGATCCATACACCTAAAGAAAACGCCTGCAGAAGCTCAAGAACTCATTGACATGGTTGCTAATAACCAGTTCATGTACACTTCTGAGAGGAATCCTGTGAGTAATGGGACGCCTATGAAGAAGGGAGTTCTTGAAATTGATACTCTGAATGCCATACTAGCTCAAAATAAAATATTGACTCAGCAAGTCAATATGATTTCTCAGAGTCTGAATGGAATGCAAGCTGCATCCAATAGTACTCAAGAGGCATCTTCTGAAGAAGAAGCTTATGATCCTGAGAACGCTGCAATAGCAGAGGTGAATTACTTAGGTGAACCTTAAGGAAACACCTATAACTCATCATGGAGAAATCATCCAAATTTCTCATGGAAGGATCAAAAGCCTCAACAAGGCTTTAATAATGGTGGAAGAAACAGGTTTAACAATGGTAAACCTTTTCCATCATCCACTCAGCAACAGACAGAGAACTCTGAACAAAATACCTCTAATTTAGCAAACTTAGTCTCTGATCTATCTAAGGCCACTGTAAGTTTCATGAATGAAACAAGGTCTTCCATTAGAAATTTGGAAGTACAAGTGGGCCAGCTGAGTAAAAGGATCACTGAAATCCCTCATAGTACTCTCCCAAGCAATACAGAAGAGAATCCAAAAGGAGAGTGCAAGGCCATTGACATAAGCACCATGGCCGAACCTGTAAGGGAAGGAGAGGATGTGAATCCCAAGGAGGAAGACCTCCTGGGACGTCCAGTGATCAATAAGGAGCTTCCCTCTGAGGAACCAAAGGAATCTGAGGCTCATCTAGAGACCATAGAGATTCCATTGAACCTCCTTATGCCATTCATGAGCTCTGATGAGTATTCCTCTTCTGAAGAGAATGAGGATGTTACTGAAGAGCAAACTGCCAAGTTTCTTGGTGCAATCATGAAGCTGAATACCAAATTATTTGGTATTGAAACTTGGGAAGATGAACCTCCCTTGTTCACCAATGAACTAAGTGATCTGGATCAACTGACATTGCCTCAGAAGAGACAGGATCCTGGAAAGTTCATTATACCTTGTACCATGGGCACCATGATCTTTAAGGCTCTGTGTGACCTTGGTTCAGGGATAAACCTCATGCCCCTCTCTATAATGGAGAAACTGGGAATCTATGAGGTGCAAGCTGCTAAAATCTCCTTAGAGATGGCAGACAACTCAAGAAAACAGGCTTATGGACAAGTAGAGGATGTATTAGTAAAGGTTGAGGGCCTTTACATCCCTACTGATTTCATAGTCTTAGATACTGGAAAGGAAAAGGATGAATCCATCATCCTAGGAAGACCTTTCCTAGCCACAGCAAGAGCTGTGATTGATGTGGATAAAGGAGAATTGATCCTTCAATTGAATGAGGACAACCTTGTGTTTACAACTCAAGGATCTCTCTCTGCATCCATGGAGAGGAAGCATAAAAAGCTTCTCTCAAAGCAGAGTCAACCAAAGCCCCCACAGTCAAACTCTAAGTTTGGTGTTGGGAGGCCATAACCAAACTCTAAGTTTGGTGTTGAACTTCCATATCCAAACTTTAAGTTTGGTGTTAGGGAGTCTCAACAAAGCTCTGGACATCTGTGAGGCTCCATGAGAGCCCACTGTCAAGCTATTGACATTAAAGAAGCGCTTGTTGGGAGGCAACCCAATGTTTATTTATCTAACTATATTTTTCTTAGTTATATGTCTTTATAGGTTCATGATCATGTGGAGTCATAAAATAAACAAAAAAATTAAAAACAGAATAAAAAAAACAGCAGAAGAAAAATCACACCCTGGAGGAAGCATCTGCCTGGCGTTCAACGCCAGAACAGAGCATGGTTCTGGCGCTGAACGCCCAAAATGGGCAGGAACTGGTGCTGAATGTCCAGAATAAGCATGGTTCTGGCGTTCAACACCAGAAATGGCTAACAATTGGGCGTTGAACGCCCAAAATGGGCACCAACCTGGCGCTGAACGCCCAGAGTTGTGTGCAAAGGCATTTTTACATGCCTAATAGGTGCAGGGATGTAAATCCTTGAACACCTCAGGATCTGTGGACCCCACAGGATCCACTCAGGATCTGTGGATCCCACAGGATCAACTCAGGATCTGTGGACCCCACAGGATCCCCACCTACCTCCACTCACTTCTTCTCACTCCTCTTTCACACAACCCCATAAACACTCTTCCCCAAAATCCTTCACCAATCACCTCAATCTCTCTTCCCCATCACCTCTTCACCACTCACATCCATCCACTCTTCCCCATAAACCTACCTCATAAACCCCACCTACCTTCAAAATTCAAAACCAATTTCCCACCCAAATCCACCCATATGGCCGAAACCTTTCCCCCCTCCCTTCCCTATATAAAGCCCTCCATTCTTCTTCAAATTCACACAACACAACCCCTCTATACCCTTCTTGGCCGAAACACATCACCTTCTCCCTCTCCTCCATTTCTTCTTCTTCTTCTTCTATTCTTCTTCTTCTCTTGCTCGAGGACGAGCAATATTCTAAGTTTGGTGTGGTAAAAGCATAAGATTTTTGTTTTTCCATTACCATTGATGGCACCTAAGACCGGAGAATCCTCTAGAAAGGGGAAAGGGAAAACAAAAGCTTCCACCTCCGAGTCATGAGAGATGGAAAGGTTCATCTCTAAAGCCCATCAAGACCACTTCTATGATGTTGTGGCCAAGAAGAAGGTGATCCCCGAGGTCCCTTTCAAACTCAAAAGAAATGAGTATCCGGAGATCCGACATGAAATTCAAAGAAGAGGTTGGGAAGTTATAACAAACCCCATCCAATAAGTCGGCATCCTAATGGTTCAAGAGTTCTATGCTAATGCATGGATAACCAAGAACCATGATCAAAGTAAGAACCCGGATCCAAAGAACTATATTACAATGGTTCGGGGGAAATACTTGGATTTTAGTCCGGAAAATGTGAGGTTGGCGTTTAACTTGCCTATGATGCAAGGAGATGAACGCCCCTACACTAGAAGGGTCAACTTTAATCAAAGGTTGGACCAAGTCCTTATGGACATATGTGTGGAAGGAGCTCAATGGAAGATTGACTCCAAAGGCAAGCCGGTTCAACTAAGAAGATTGGACCTCAAACCTGTGGCTAGAGGATGGTTGGAATTCATCCAATGCTCCATCATCCCCACTAGCAACCGATCTGAAGTTACTGTGGATCGGACCATCATGATTCATAGCATCATGATTGGAGAGGAAATAGAAGTTCATGAAGTCATCTCTAATGAACTCTACAAAATAGCCGAAAAGTCATCCCCCATGGCAAGGCTAGCTTTTCCTCATCTTATTTGCCATCTATGTTACTCAGCTGGAGCTTTCATAGAAGGAGACATTCCTATTAAGGAAGAGAAGCCCATCACTAAGAAAAAGATGGAGCAAGCAAGAGAGCCCATTCATGGAGCTCAAGAGGCGTACGAAGCTCATCACCATGAGATCCCGGAGATGCCTCATATGCATCTTCCTCCACAAAACTATTGGGAGCAAATCAACACCTCCCTAGGAGAATTGAGTTCCAATATGGGACAACTAAGGGTGGAACATCAAGAGCACTCCATCATGCTTCATGAAATAAGAGAAGATCAAAAAGCAATGAGGGAGGAGCAACAAAGACAAGGAAGAGACATAGAAGAGCTCAAGAACATCATTGGTTCCTCAAGAAGGAAACGCCACCATCACTAAGGTGGATTCATTCCTTGTTCTTATTTCTTCTGTTTTTCGTTTTCTATGATATGTGCTTATCTATGTTTGTGTCTTCATTACATGATCATTAGTAGTTAGTAACTTTGTCTTAAAGTTATGAATGTCCTATGAATCCATCACCTCTCTTAAATGAAAAATGTTTTAACTCAAAAGAACAAGAAGTACGTGAGTTTTGAATTTATCCTTGAACTTAGCTTAATTATATTGATGTGGTGACAATGCTTCTTGTTTTCTGAATGAATGCTTGAACAGTGCATATGTCTTTTGAAGTTGTTGTTTAAGAATGTTAAATATGTTGGCTCTTGAAAGAATGATGACTAGGAGACATGTTATTTGATAATCTGAAAATTCATAAAAATGATTCTTGAAGCAAGAAAAAGCAACAAAGAACAAAGCTTGCAGAAAAAAAAAATAGGCGAAAAAAAAAAATAGAAAGAAAAAGCAAGCAGAAAAAGCCAAAAGCTCTTAAAACCAAGAGGCAAGAGCAAAAAGCCAATAACCCTTAAAACCAAAAGGCAAGGGAAAATAAAAAGGATCCCAAGGCTTTGAGCATCAGTGGATAGGAGGGCCTAAAAGAATAAAATCCTGGTCTAAGCGGCTAAACCAAGCTGTCCCTAACCATGTGCTTGTGGCGTGTAGATGTCAAGTGAAAACTTGAGGCTGAGCGGTTAAAGTCAAGATCCAAAGCAAAAAAAGAGTGTGCTTAAGAACCCTGGACACCTCTAATTGGGGACTTTAGCAAAGCTGAGTCACAATCTGAAAAGGTTCACCCAATTATGTGTATGTGGCATTTATGTATCCGGTGGTAATACTGGAAAACAAAGTGCTTAGGGCCACGACCAAGACTCATAAAATAGCTGTGTTCAAGAATCATCATACTGAACTAGGAGAATCAATAACACTATCTGAACTCTGAGTTCCTATAGATGCCAATCATTCTGAACCTCAATGGATAAAGTGAGATGCCAAAACTATTCAAGAGGCAAAAAGCTATAAGTCCCGCTCATTTGATTGGAGCTATGTTTCATTGATAGTTTGGAATTTATAGTATATTCTCTTCTTTTTATCCTATTTGATTTTTAGTTGCTTGGGGACAAGCAACAATTTAAGTTTGGTGTTGTGATGAGCGGATAATTTATACGCTTTTTGGCATTGTTTTTAGTATGTTTTTAGTAGGATCTAGTTACTTTTAGGGATGTTTTCATTAGTTTTTATGTTAAATTCACATTTCTGGACTTTACTATGAGTTTGTGTGTTTTTCTGTGATTTCAGGTATTTTCTGGCTGAAATTGAGGGACTTGAGCAGAAATCAGATTCAGAGGTTGAAGAAGGACTGCTGATGCTGTTGAATTCTGACTTCCCTGCACTCAAAATGGATTTTCCGGAGCTACAGAACTCAAAATGGCGCACTTCCAATTGCGTTGGAAAGTAGACATCTAGGGCTTTTCAGCAATATATAATAGTCCATACTTTTGCCAAGAATAAACGACGCAAACTGGCGTTCAACGCCAGCTCTCTGCCCAATTCTGGCGTCTAGCGCCAGAAAAGGATCCAAAAACAGAGTTGAACGCCAGAAATGGATCAAAACCTGGCGTTCAACTCCACAAATGGCCTCTACACGTGCAACACTTAAAGCTCAGCCCAAGCACACACCAAGTGGGCCCCGGAAGTAAATTTATGCATCAATTACTTACTCATGTAAACCCTAGTAGCTAGTTTATTATAAATAGGACCTTTTACTATTGTATTAGACATCTTTGAATCTTAGGAATCATCTTTGGACGCCTGGTTCTTAGATCAGAGGGGCTGGCTATTCGGCCATGCCTGGACCTTTCACTTATGTATTTTCAAACGGTAGAGTTTCTACACTCCATAGATTAAGTTGTGGAGCTCTGCTGTTCCTCAAAGATTAATGCAAAGTACTACTGTTTTCTATTCAATTCATCTTATTTCGCTTCCAAGATATTCATTCGCACTTCAACCTAAATGTGATGAACCTGACAATCATCATCATTCCCCATGAACGTGTGCCTGACAACCACTTCCGTTGTACCTTCGATTGAATGAGTATCTCTTAGATCTCTTAATCAGAATCTTCGTGGTGTAAGCTAGAATGATGGCGGCATTCAAGAGAATCCGGAAAGTCTAAACCTTGTCTGTGGTATTCCGAGTAGGATTCAATGATTAAATGACTGTGACGAGCTTCAAACTCGCGATTGCTGGGCGTAGTGACAGAACACAAAAGGATAGTAAATCCTATTCCAGCATGATCGAGAACCTCCAGATGATTAGCCATGCAGTGACAGCGCATCGGACCATTTTCACAAGGAGGATGGGATGTAAACCATTGGCAAGGGTGATGCCTCCAGACGATTAGCCGTGCCGTGACAGGGCATTTGGATCATTTTCCCGAGAGAAGACCGAAAGTAGCCATTGACAATGGTGATGCATTACATAAAGCCAGCCATGGAAAGGAGTAAGACTAATTGGATGAAGATAGCAGGAAAGCAGAGGTTCAGAGGAACGAAAGCATCTCTATTCGCTTATCTGAAATTCTCACCAGTGATTTACATAAGTATTTCTATCCCTATTTTATTAATTATTTTCGAAAACCATATTACTACTTTATATCCACCTGACTGAGATTTACAAGGTGACCATAGCTTGCTTCATACCAACAATCTCCGTGGGATTTGACCCTTACTCACGTAAGGTATTACTTAGACGACCCAGTGCACTTGCAGGTCAGTTACACGGAGTTGTGAACCGTGGTCTTGGCATCATGTTTTTGGCGCCATTTCCAGGGAAAGAAAGAGCAATGAATTTTACATAATTAAAGTGTAATCACGATTCCGCGTACCAGAACACCCTTCGTGCTGGTGGTCCACCTGGCTCCAGGGATGCATATGTCCTCTAGAATCTTATCCAGGCTCTTGTTTGTTCTCATCATTCTCCTATTGAAGGAGTCTGGATCATCTTTCAGCTGAGGTAGCTTTAAGATCTCTCTGATCTTGTCAGGGTGGGTATGAATAATCTTTCCTCTGACCACGGTTCCATAGTCATAGATATCAGATCCAGATAGTCTTTGCCTGTCTGTATGCCACATATTAGCGTAGAACTCCTGGACCATATTCCTTCCCACTTTTGTTTCAGGATTGGCTAGGATCTCCCAGTTCCTGATTCGAATTTGCTCCTGAATCTCCGGATATTCGTCTTCTTTCAGATCGAATCTAACTTCCGGGATCACTGATCTTAGACCCATTATTTTATAATAATGGTCTGAATGTTCTTTAGTTAAGAACTTCCCTTGATTCCAAAGTGGTTTTGGAACGCTTTCTTTCTTGCCTCTTGGAGTGGGTTGTTTTCCTTTAGGAGCCATGATCTTAGTGATCACGGATAAGCACACCAAACTTAGAGGTTTGCTTGTCCTCAACCAAAAAGAAAAGAAAGGAGAGGGAGAGAAGGAGAGCTAGGTGCAATGGTGGATGGGGGGGGGGGGAAGGGAGGCCGAACCCATATTTAAAGGGAGGGGGTGGGTTCAAAAATTTAGAAAAGATATGATAAAAAAGATTGATTTGGAAAAGATAAGATAGAAGATATAGTTGAAAATTGAAAAGATATAAAAGATTTTTGAAAAAGATAATTCTAGATTTTGAAAAAGATAATGTGGAGATTTGAAAAAGATGTTAGTTGAGAAGATTTTAGAGTAAAAAGATAGATTTGTTTTGAAAATTTGAAAAAGAGTTGAATTGGATTGAAAAAGAGGGTTGGTGCTTATGGATTAAGATACATTTGATATTTTTAAGGTAGGATTTTTGGAAATTAGGAATTTTAGAAATCAGGGTTCTTAACATGTTTATGTAAGAAATCATGAATTGAAACATGAAAATCAAAATTAAAATGAAAAATATGAAGAAAAAATGAATTTACCTCCTCCCCACCATCCTGGCGTTTGAACGCCCAAACGCTGCATGTTTTGGGCGTTCAACGCCCAAATGCTGCCTCTCCTGGGCGTTCAACGCCCAGCTGCTGCTTCTTTCTGGCGTTGAACGCCAGGAACTCCTTTGTCATTGGGCATTTTTCTGAACGCCCAGGACGCTGTAAATCTGGCGTTGAACGCCCAGAAGGAGCTTCTTAATGGCATTCAAAGCCCAGAAGATGCCCCTTTCTGGTGTTTAACGCCCAGATGGCTATCCTTACTGGCGTTCAACGCCCAGTGGATGCTTATTTTGGGCGTTGAATGCCCAAAACAGAGTTTTACTGGCGTTTTCTTGCCAGTGAGCTCTTTTTCTCTATTTTGTGTGCAGAATCCTTCTGTAACCCTGTAAACTTATATAATTGACTCTTTACCTTAAGATCAATGAACTTTATATAAACAAATAAAAATAAAAATAGGGCAAAATGCTTAGAGGATTGATGCCCCATGGCTGGGTTGCCTCCCAGCAAGCGCTTCTTTATTGTCTTTAGCTGGACCTTGCTGAGCTTTTAATCTAGCTTCAGCCTTGAGCACTCTTGCTCAACGTTGCCTTCAAGATAGTGCTTGATTCTCTGTCCATTGACAATGAACTTCTTATCAGAATCAATATCTTGAAGTTCCACATAACCATATGGTGATACACTTGTAATCACATATGGTCCCCTCCACCGGGATTTCAGTTTCCCGGGGAATAGCTTGAGTCTAGAGTTAAACAGCAGAACCTTCTGTCCTGGTTCAAAGATTCTAGATGACAGCTTTCTATCATGCCACTTTTTTTTATTTCTCTTTATAAAGCTTGGCATTTTCGAAAGCAGTGAATCTGAATTCCTCTAGCTCATTTAGCTGGAGCAATCTTTTTTCTCCTGCTAATTTAGCATCAAAGTTTAGGAATCTGGTTGCCCAGTAGGCTTTATGTTCCAGTTCCACGGGCAGCTGACATGCCTTACCATACACAAGTTGGTATGGAGAGGTCCCTATAGGGGTCTTGAATGCTGTTCTGTAAGCCCACAGAGCATCATCCAAGCTTCTTGCCCAATCATTTCTACGGGTACTTACAGTCCGTTCTAGGATTCTTTTTAGCTCTCTGTTGGAGACTTCAGCTTGTCCATTAGTCTGTGGATGATATGGAGTCGCCACCTTGTGGCAAATCCCATACCGGACCATGGCAGAGTAGAGCTGTTTGTTGCAGAAGTGAGTGCCCCCATCACTGATTAGTACTCTAGGGACACCAAACCTGCTAAAGATATATTTCTGGAGGAACTTCAGCACTGTTTTAGTATCATTGGTGGGTGTGGCAATGGCCTCAACCCATTTTGATACATAGTCAACTGCCACCAGAATATAAGTGTTTGAGAATGATGGTGGGAAAGGTCCCATAAAGTCAATTCCCCATACGTCAAACAACTCAATCTCCAAGATTCCTTGTTGAGGCATGGCGTAACCATGAGACAGATTCCAGCTCTTTGGCAACTGTCACAGTTACGTACAAACTCTCGGGAATCTCTATAGAGTGTGGGCCAATAGAAGCCACATTGGAGGACCTTGGCGGCTGTTCACTCACCTCCGAAATGTCCTCCATATTGAGATCCATGGCAATGCCATAGGATCCTCTGTGCTTCTTCTCTAAGAACACACCTACGGATTATTTCGTCTACACATCTCTTAAAGAGATAGGGTTCATCCCACAAGTAGTACTTTGCATCAGTGATTAATTTTTTTTTATTGCCTGTTGAACTCTTTGGGTATGAACCTTGCAGCTTTATAGTTTGCAATATCGGCAAACCATGGTGTTTCCTGAATGGCAAAAAAATGCTCATCCGGAAAAGTCTCAGAGATCTCAAGAGAGGGGAGGGACGTCCCTTCTACTGGCTCTATCCGGGACAGGTGATCAGCCACTTGGTTCTCTGTCCCTTTTCTGTCTCTTATTTCTATATCAAACTCTTGCAGAAGCAACACACATCTGATGAGCCTGGGTTTTGAATCCTGCTTCGTGAGTAGATATTTAAGAGCAGCATGGTCAGTATACACAATCACTTTTGATCCCACTAAGTATGATCTGAACTTGTCAATGGCATAAACCACTGCAAGTAATTCTTTTTCTGTGGTTGTGTAATTTTTCTGGGCATCATTTAAAACACGACTAGCATAATAAATGACGTGCAGAAGCTTGTCATGCCTCTGTCCCAATACTGCACCAATGGCGTGATCACTGGCATCACACATTAGCTCAAATGGTGATGTCCAGTCTGGTGCAGAAATAACTGGTGCTGTGACCAGCTTAGCTTTCAGCGTTTCAAACGCCTGCAGACACTCTGTGTCAAACACAAATGGCGTGTCAGCAGCTAGCAGATTGCTTAGAAGTTTTGCGATTTTTGAAAAATCCTTTATGAACCTGCTATAGAATCCTGCATGCCCCAGAAAGCTTTTGATTGCCTTAACATTGGCAGGTGGTGGTAATTTTTCAATTACCTCTATTTTTGCTTGATCTACCTCTATTCCCTTGTTTGAGATTTTATGCCCAAGGACAATCCCTTCAGTCACCATGAAGTGACATTTTTCCCAGTTTAAAACTAGGTTGGTCTCTTGGCATCTCTTCAGAACAAGTTTTAGGTGATCAAGATAGGAGCTGAATGAGTCTCCATATACTGAGAAGTCATCCATGAAGACTTTCAGAAATTTTTCCACCACATCAGAGAAAATAGAGAGCATGCATCTCTGGAAGGTTGCAGGCACATTACATAGCCCAAATGGCATCCTTCTATAAGCAAACACTCCAGATGGACATGTGAATGCTGTTTTCTCTTGATCCTGAGGATCTACTGCATTCTGGTTATAGCCTGAGTAGCCATCCAAAAAGCAGTAATAATCATGACCTACCAGTCTTTCTAGCATCTGGTCTATGAATGGTAAAGGAAAATGAACCTTTCTGGTGGCTGTATTGAGCCTTCTGTAGTCAATACACATGCGCCACCCTGTAACTGTTCTTGTAGGAACCAGTTCATTTTTTTCATTATGAATCACTGTCATGCCTCCCTTTTTTGGGATGACTTGGACAGGGCTCACCCAGGGGCTATCAGAAATAGGATAAATAATCCCAGCCTCTAGTAATTTGGTGACCTCTTTCTGCACCACTTCCTTCATGGCTGGATTTAGCCGCCTCTGTGGTTGAACCAATGGTTTAGCATTATCCTCCAATAAGATTTTGTGCATGCATCTAGCTGGGCTTATGCCCTTAAGGTCACCTATGGACCACCCAAGAGCTGTCTTGTGTGTCCTTAGCACTTGAATGAGTGCTTCCTCTTCCTGTGGATTTAAAGCAGAGCTTATGATCACTGGAAAAGTATTACCTTCTCCCAGAAATACATATTTCAGGGATGGTGATAATGGTTTGAGCTCGGGTTTATGAGGTTTTTCCTCTTCCAGAGGAAATTTCAGAGGCTCTTTCATCTCCTCTGAATCCTCCAAATCAGGCTGAACATCTTTAAAGATGTCTTCCAACTCTGATTCGAGACTCTCAGCCATGTTGATCTCTTCTACCAAGGAGTCAATAAGATCAACTTTCATGCAGTCTTTTGATGTGTCTGGATGCTGCATGGCTTTGACAGCATTCAACTTAAACTCATCATCATTGACTCTCAGGGTTATTTCCCCTTGTTGGACATCAATGAGGGTTCGTCCAGTTGCTAGGAAGGGTCTTCCTAGAATGAGAGTAGCACTCTTGTGCGCCTCCATTTCCAGCACTACAAAGTCAGTGGGAAAGGCGAATGGCCCAACTCTGACGATCATGTCTTCAACCACGCCTGATGGGTATTTAAGAGAGCCATCAGCAAGTTGGAGACATATCCGGGTTGGTTTAACTTCTTCAGTTAAACCAAGCTTTCTGATAGTGGATGCAGGTATTAAGTTGATGCTTGCCCCAAGATCACATAAAGCTGTCTTGGTGTAATTACCTTCTAATGTGCATGGTATCAGAAAACTCCCAGGGTCTTTAAGCTTTTCAGGAAAGCTGTCCAGAATGACTGCACTGCATTCTTCAGTGAGGAGAACTCTTTCAGTTTCTCTCCAATCCTTTTTATGACTCAAGATCTCTTTCATGAACTTGGCATAAGAAGGTATTTGCTCAAGTGCCTCTGCAAATGGAATCTTTATTTCAAGAGTCCTGAGATAATCTGCAAAGCGAGCAAATTGCTTATCATGCTCCTCTTTCTGGAGTTTTTGAGGATAAGGTATCTTGGCTTTATATTCCTCAACCTTAGTTGCTGTAGGTTTATTGCCTACAGAAGTGGTTGAAGAAGCCTTTTTAGAGAGGTTGTCATCAGCACTTGTGTGTGTCTGATCCCTCACTGGCAATAGAGTGCCAGAGTTAGAAGCTGGAGTGATGTTAGACGCTAACTCCTTGTCTGTTCCTGGCGTCTGAACGCCACAACTGTGCCCATTTTGGGCGTTCAGCGCCAGATCCTGCCCATTTTGGGCGTTCAACGCCAGATCCTTGCTTGTTTCTGGCGTTGAACGCCAGTCCTGAGCATGGTCTGGGCGTTCAGCGCCAGCCTTCCACCCAACTTCTGGCGTTTTGGTGCCAGAATTATTTCTCCCTAGGCTCTTACTGTCCTCAGATGGATTTTGGGTGGTTTGCTCATTTCTTGGTTTCCTGCTGCTTTGAAGTAGGATATTTAGTGCTTTCCCACTTCTTAGTTGAACTGCTTGGCATTCTTCTGTTATTTGTTTTGACAGCTGCTGCCTTGTTTGCTTTAATTTTACTTCCATGTTTATATTAGCCATCCTTGTCTCTTGTAGTTTATCCTTGAATTCAGCTAACTGCTTTGTTAGAAAATCCAATTGCTGATTGAATTCAGCAGCTTGCTCTGCAGGACTGAGTTCAGCAGTTACTGTTTTAACCTCTTCTTTCATAGAAGGGTCACTTCGTAAGTACATATGCTGATTTCTAGCAACTGTATCAATGAGCTCTTGAGCTTCTTCAATTGTCTTTCTCATGTGGATAGATCCACCAGCTGAGCAATCTAAAGAGATTTGAGCTCTTTCTGTAAGCCCATAATAGAAGATGTCTAACTGAACCCACTCTGAAAACATTTCAGAGGGGCATTTTCGTAGCATCTCTCTGTATCTCTCCCAGGCATCATAAAGAGATTCCTTATCTCCTTGTTTGAAGCCTTGGATGTCCAGCCTTAGCTGTGTCATCCGTTTTGGGGGAAAGTATTGATTCAGGAATTTTTCTGTCAGCTGTTTCTATGTCCTTATGCTGGCCTTAGGTTGGTTATTTAACCACCTCTTAGCTTGATCTTTTACAGCAAACGGAAACAGTAATAGTCTGTAGACATCCTGATCTATTTTCTTATCATGTACTGTGCCAGCAATTTGTAAAAATTGTGCCAGAAACTCTGTAGGTTCTTCCTGTGGAAGACCGAAATACTGGCAGCTTTGCTGCACCATGAAAATGAGTTGAGGATTCAACTCAAAGCTACTGACTCCAATGGAGGGTATGCAGATACTATTCCCATATGAAGCAGTAAAGGGGTTAGCATATGACCCCAGAGTCCTCCTGGACTGTTCATTTCCACTTAGATCCATGATGGAGAAAGGGAGATGATGTCAAATAAAAAATTTATTTTTATTTATTTATTTATTTATTTACTTATTTAGAAAATAAATAAATTAAAATAAAGTAAAAAAAATAGGTGAATATTTTCGAAAAAATTGAGGAGAGAGAAAGTGGTTAGGAAGTTTTGAAAAAGATATGATTTGGAAAAGATTTTAAATTTTGAAAAAAAAATCTGAATTTTTAGAAAATAATTTTCGAAAATTTGTTTTAGAAATAGAGAGAAAAGATATTTTTGAATTTAGTGAAGAAAGAGAAAAACAATAAAATAGCACAAGATTTAAAATTTTTAGATCTAATGCCCCTAGTTTTCAAAAATTTTGGAAGGAAAACACCAAGGAACACCAAACTTAAAAATTTTAAGATCAAGTCACAAGTAAAACTCAAGAACACTTTGAAGACTCACAAGAACACAAGAACATGAAGGAAGAACACCAAACTTAAAATTTTTAGAAAACCAAACTAAAATTTTCGAAAAACACAGAAAAATCAACAAGAAAATACCAAACTTAAAGTTTGGCACAGAATTTAATAGAAAAATTATTTTTGAAAAAGATTTTTAATAAAACTGGTGCCCAATCATCAAGAACATAAACCAACACTCTAGCCAATTGGGCAATAAATGTAACACTTGTTTTGAAGAAGGATATTTTTTTTTTTGAAAGGAAAATAAAAGACTCTGACCCAAAAGACAAAAATTTCCTAATCTAAGCAACAAGATTTACCATCAGTTGTCAAACTCAAACAATCCCCGGCAATGGCGCCAAAAACTTGGTGCACGAATTGTGAATCACACTTTTCACAACTCGTACCACTAACCAGCAAGTGCACTGGGTCGTCCAAGTAATACCTTACGTGAGTAAGGGTCGAATCCCACGGAGATTGTTGGTTTGAAGCAATCTATGGTTATCTTGCAATTCTTAGTCAGGAAGTCAATTATATTTATCAGTTGAATTGCGAATAAACAATAGAGCATGGATTAAAGGTTACTTGTTATGCAGTAATCGAGAATATGTTGGAGTTTTGGAGATGCTTTGTCTTCTGAATCTCTGCTTTCCTCTGTCTTCTGATTCACGCATGCACGTCCTCCTATGGCAAGCTGTGTGTTGGTGGATCACCGTTGTCAATGGCTACCATCCATCCTTCCAGTGAAAAGGGTCCAGGTGCGCTGTCACCGCACGGCTAATCATCTGCAGGTTCTCAGTCGTACCGGAATAGGATTTACTATCCTTTTGCGTCTGTCACTACGCCCAGCACTCGCGAGTTTGAAGTTCGTCACAGCCATCCAATCCCAGAATCCTACTCGGAATACCACAGACAAGGTTTAGACTTTCCGGATTCTCATGAGTGCCGCCATCAATCTAGCTTATACCACGAAGATTCCGATTAAGAGATCTAAGAGATATTCATTCATTCTATAGTGGAATGTAAGTGGTTGTCAGGCACGCGTTCGTGGAGGAATGATGATGATTGTCACGTTCATCACATTCATATTGAAGTGCAAATGAATATCTTAGATAGGAACACGCATGTTTGAATGGAAAACGGAAATACTTGCATTAATTCATCGAGACACAGCAGAGCTCCTCACCCCCAACAATGGAGTTTAGAGACTCATGCCGTTAAAAGGTACAAAGTTCAGATCTAAAATGTCATGAGATCCAAAATAAATCTCTAAAAGTTGTTTAAATACTAAACTGGTAACCTAGGTTTACAGAAAATGAGTAGACTATGACAGATAGTGCAGAAATCCACTTCTGGGGCCCACTTGGTGTGTCTGGAGCTGAGACTAAAGCTTCTCACATGCCTGGGCTGTTTTGGGCATTCAACGCCAGGTTGTAACCTGTTTCTGGCGTTGAACTCCACTTTGTAACTTGTTTCTGGCGCTGGACGCCAGACAGCAGCCTGAAACTGGGTTGAACGCCAGTTTACGTCATCTATCCTTGAGCAAAGTATGGACTATTATATATTGCTGGAAAGCCCTGGGTGTCGACTTTCCAACGCAATTGGAAGCGCACCATTTGGACTCCTGTAGCTCTAGAAATTCCATTTTGAGTGTAGAGAGGTCAGAATCCAACAGCATCAGCAGTCCTTTTTCAGCCTGAATCAGATTTTTGCTCAGCTCCCTCAATTTCAGCCAGAAAATATCTGAAATTACAGAAAAACATACAAACTCATAGTAAAGTCCCGAAATATGAATTTTTCCTAGAAACTAATGAGAATAACTAAAAACTAACTAAAATATACTAAAATCTATATGAAATTAAACCCAAAAAGCGTATAAAATATCCACTCATCACACACCCTGGAGGAGACCCCCTGGTGGCGCCAAACGCCAGCCCGACGTTTAGTGCCTTGGAGGGAGTAAAGATTTGGATGTTTAACGTCCATAGGGGAGCATTTCAAGGCCAATTTTTGATCCCCCTAGGGTGTTCAACGCCAGGAGCAAAAAAAAAAAAAGGGAGGGGGGAGATCCCTTTAATGGCTTTCAAAGCCAACCCGACGTTCAACACCCAGGGGGGAGGCAGCATGCAGATTTTGAATTTCAAAGCTTCCTTGGCCATTGGATAAACTCCAACCACCAACCACTCTACCACTCAATCTTATCCATTCTCTCTCTTCTTTCACCCACTTTTCCATCCACGTTTATCCATCCCATCACCCATTACTTTCCTTGATTCTCTCAACCCAGCTTTCACTCCACCAATCCCCTCTCATCAATCCCATCCATCTCTCTTCCCAACAACCCACATTTAAATTCAATTTTCCCACCTTTCCCCCACCATAACCGAAACCCCACCCCACCCCCACCTATAAATACCCCTCACAACATCCACTTTCACCACAACTCTACTACTCTATCCCTCTTACTTACTCTTCACCATACACATTCCCTTTTTTCATTTTTTCCCTTCCTTCACCCCAAAGGTTGTAGCTTATACCCCATTCCCTCTATCTCCTTCTTCTATTTTCTTTCCCTTTTCTTATTTTATATTTCTATTTTGCTCGGACAAGCAAAGATTTTAAGTTTAGTGTTGGGTGCTCCACCTTTTGCTTCTTCTATCTTACCTCCATGACACCCAAAATCCGAGAGTCTTCAAGGAAAAGAAAGGAAAAAGCCCCCACTTCCAACCCATGGAATTTCACGAGATTCTCCTCCAAGACCATTTTTATGACGTGGTGTGGAAGAAGAAGGTGACTCCTGAGGTCCCATTCAAGCTGAAGGATGATGAGT
Source organism: Arachis ipaensis (assembly GCF_059453495.1). Lineage (NCBI taxonomy): Eukaryota > Viridiplantae > Streptophyta > Magnoliopsida > Fabales > Fabaceae > Arachis > Arachis ipaensis. Next base: position 126,181,075 of record NC_142442.1, on the reverse strand, counting down.
ACCTGGAGATCCTATATCAGATTTTGAGACGAGGTGGGGATGTTTTGGCCAACCCCATAACCGAGGTTGGAGTCTTGATGGTGCAGGAGTTCTATGCCAACGCTTGGGTGATGAGCAAGCATGATAGACGTGTGAACCCGGAGCTGAAGAATTGGTGCACCATGGTCAGAGGACACCTTATAGATTTTAGTCCTGAGAGTGTGATGGTGGCGCTACAGTTTTCAGAGCCACGAGAAGATCCTCACTCATACACTCGCAGGGTCAACACTGACCAAAGGTTGGATCAAGTCCTTGCTGACATCTGTATACCTAGAGCTCAGTGGAGGAGGGAGGCTCAAGGTCGTCCTTACCAGCTGGGTAGGCTTGACCTTAGGCCAGTAGCTAGAGGATGATTAGAGTTAATCCAATGTTCTATCATCCCTACAAGTAACCGCTCTGAGGTTACAGTCGAGCGAATAGTGATAATTCACTGTATTATGCTCGGCAATGAGGTGGAGGTGTATGAGGTAATCCCCTGTAGTTTTACAGAGTAGTTGCCAAGACCTCTACCTCTGCGAGGCTGGCATTCCCTCATCTCATCTACCAGTTATGTGCTGCAGCTGGAGCTCACGTAGAAGGAGATACCCTGATCGACAAGGAAAGGACAATCATAAAGAAGGGTATGGAGCATGCTAGGGAGCCCGTGCAAGGACCGCAGCAGGAGCCAGTTCCACTGGCTCCATAGGATATTCCAGAGATGCCTTAGGGGATGTACTTCCTTTCCCATGACTACTGGGATCAGTTGACCATATCCTTAGGGGAGCTGACATCATCAGTTGATCAGTTGAGGCTAGAACATTAGGACCAGTTTGGTCTCCTCCATCAGACGATGGAAGATTAAAGGAGAATAATGGAGGAGCAGAGAAGGCACGGGCGTGACATTGAGGAGATTAAACGCTTCGGAGGATTCTTTGGAGGGAGCAGCAGCCACCATCACTGAGGTGGTCTAGTTTTACTCTTCCTATCTTTATTTTATCTCTGTTTTTCTAGTATTTTATTGTATTACCTACTTTCTATTCTAGTTGCATGATCAATCTTAGGATTTCTTTGCTTTCTAGTTTAGTAGTTAATTTCTAAAAATTTTTTAAGATGTCTTATGTATTCCGCATCAAGCATAAAAAAATCTATTGAAAAAGAAGTAGTAAAATGCATAAGATATTGGGTTATATTATGAGTTATTCTAGTTGCCTTGATGTGGTAGCCTCATCTCTATTTCTGAATGTATGAATTAATTGTGCATATTTGATGTTGGAGTTGAGTATATTGGTTCTTGAGGAACATGAACTTAGAAAAGTATTATTGATTCTCGAAAATAAGAAAAGATTGATTCTTGAAGCAAAAAAATAACAAAAAAAATTGAAAAGAAAAGAAAAATCAAAAGAAAAAGGTCAAGGCTTTGAGCATTAATGGTTAGGAGGGTTAAAAGTGATCTAAAAGCTCAAAAGAGTGGTTTTCCCTAACCATATGCTTGTGGTGTGAAAGTGTCAAGTAAACCTTGAGACTTAATACTTAAAGTCGTGACAAATGCTGTTATAGAGTATGCCTAAGGCTCTGAGCACCACTGTCTGGGAGAAAAAGCAAAGACGAATTCGAACTCAAAGAGTTTCCCCAGTTAAGTGCTTGTGGTTTTTATGTATCAAGTTAAGCTTGAAAAGAAAATACTTAGAGTCACGGCTAGGCTCAAAGGTACAAAGCACCAAGGAAATGAAAAGCTGTGTTCAAGAATCAACTAGTGCCTAAAGAAGAGAATCTATAATATCATCCAAGTTCTAGTTCTTAAGGATACCAATATTTCTGAGCTTCAATGGATAGTGAAATGCCAAACCTATTCGGAATTGGAGTGTCATAAGCCCCATTCAGTAACTAGATCTGAGCTTCATTGGAAACTCTAATCTTTTGTGTTTTCTCTTCCTTGGTCCTATATTGTTTCTGGTTGCTTGAGGACAAGCAACAGTTTAAGTTTGGTATTGTGATGTGTGAACATCTTATACCCTTTTTCTAGTTAATTTTATAGTGTTTTTAATTAGATTTTAATTAATTTTCACTTGATTTTAGTTTAAAAAATCTTCTTTGGATGATACTTTGAGTTTTTCTTATGTTTTTATGATTTTAGGTGAAATTCGGAGCAGTTTGGTGAAGCTTGGAGAAAGAAAGGAAAATGCTAGCAGCACATGAACTAATTAGGATATGTGACATATAATCATGTTAGCTTTGGGTAATTAGGGTTTTTGTGGAGTCAAACTGGTTTTCTGAACTTCACCTTTTAATCTGAATTGAGTGACCACGAGAGTGGCATTTGATGAGGATTTGGGGAGATTAAATCACTAAGAGATTAGGGTTTAATCACTCATTGTTAAAATAGTTGGTAAGACATTTTTATCCGGAAAAGTAAACATCTCTGAAACCTTAACTGTTTTCTCATTATTGTTTTACATCAAATCCTTTTATTGCTTTCTTTATTATTTTTATTTATGCGTTTTCAACAACAACCCCTTTTACTGTTTGCCTGACTAAGTTCAACAGGATAACCATTGCTTGCTCAGTCCGACAATGTAACAACCTCGATTTTCGAGTACTCGAGACTTTTCTGAAGGTACGGATTTCTCTAGAAGATCAGTAAAAGTAACACCTCTGATGTATCATCAAGCATCTAAATCCACATTATCATTATGTCATCTTTAAGATAGAACCTCTTTTGGGAAAGCTTAATAACGCAATCACGAAGAACCTAGTTTTTGAACCGTATCGGTTAGGAGTTTTGATTCTGATTTTCGTAAATAGTCACAGTTTGATGAACCAGACTCGATTCATGAGATAAGAGAGATAATAGTATAATATTAACATTATATTAGTATTAGAAGCTGCTTGAATGATATTATAAGGTTACCTGGTTTGTTTTATTCGAAAACAGGAAATCAGTTTAATGGTGTAGCTTAGCACCAACACTCTCTGATGACTTTAGCAATGCTAAGGCCTCATCATACATGTTCTATTCACATAATAAATATGTTACTAGTGTCATTTATACTAGTAGCTCAGAAAATAATTTTTAGAGATATTTCTATGACTGTTCCGATACATCTAGTTTTAGTAGTTATACACCTGAGATATTCTAATATTATTTAAATCCACCACCAAACCACCAATCACATCCCACCTCTACCACCCCAAGACCTCCAAGGCTGTATTTCACTTTGTGGCCGAAAATAGGAAGAGAGAAAAAGAGAGAAAAGTTCTTAGTTCCAAATCTTCAAAACTTGATTTCTTCTAAGCTAAAACTCAAATCAAAATTCCAATCCGACCAAAATGATACTCTCTTATTTGTCTACATAACCATATGACTTATCAAGGTTGGAATCAAGGTGAGTTGGCTACACCATCTCCCTTTTGCTTCGGTTTCAAGGAAGCATGCTCAAAACATGTGTTTTTTTGACGTTCTTCCTTAAGAATCATGCTTAGCTTGACTTATGGGCCAAGAAATGTTAATTTCCAAAAAGTTTAAGGTGAGAAATCCTTTCCTAACATGATGAATAAGGTTTGGTCAGTTGAGGGTTTATGGATTTAAAGTTGTTCTTGATGTCATTTAGGAGGAAAAAGAGCTTAAAGACCACCTAGAAACCTAACCGAGTTTGGAGCAACAAATCAAGGTAGGGTTTGGTGAAATTAATCTTGATTAATTGTGTTTGAGTTGGGTGATTGTTGTATGTTTTGGTTAGGCTTGAAATTGATTGCTTATATGAGCTATTCTTGGTGAAAATTTGTTAAAATTTTGATGAAATTTGATGATATTCAAGCTATGAAACATGTTCTTGAGTGCAGCTGGAAAACCAACCCTAGGACTTAAATTGGGGTTGATTTAATGTTGAAGTAAAGTGGAAAAAATGGGGTTTTAGTGGTTGCTAATTTATTATAAATTTTGGTAAAAATCGGTTACTGAAAAGATTGAAAAACGGGTGAAAACAAAGAAAGAATCTGAAAAATTTACAAAGAACTCGAAGAACACTTTTAGTGTAGTGATGAACATTGAAGAACACCTTTTTTATCCATAAAAGGACAAGGAAGTAAATATTTTAGTATTTGGGGGTTGTTTTGTAATTTCTAAAAGTTAGGATGGTTAAAGTAGAAATATTAAAAGTTACGGGTGGTAAAAAGTGAATTTTAAAGGTTAAAAGTTAAAAAGGGATAATTTTCAAAAATTTAATGATAAAATAATAAATAATAATAAAATATTAAATAATATTTAATTAAAAATAATATTTTAATAAAAATAAAAAAATAATGCGGAAAAGGCAATTTTCCATAAAAGCTTTAGAAAGACAACTTTAAGCGCAGAATCTCATAATTACCTTCATAAAACACCTAGGGAGTGGTAATAACATATTAGTGCGCCAAAGACAAAGGAAAGATAAAAAGTTAAAAGAGATAAAAGTCGAAGAAAAAGTTTGTAAAGTTTCAATGACAGAAACAAACAGAGGTTAGTGAATGAACTAGGAGCAACATAGTTAGTTCTTGAGTTGTGCCTAGGGTTAGGTATAATATGAAAAGTTAAACTGTTTTAGTATAGACTTAATGAGCCTATACTTGGGACAAGCTAACTATTCATACCAAAATTTACATAAGCTTTAAATACATACGTTAAATAGAGAAATCAAAGCAGAATAAAGAGACACAGAGAAAAGAGTAATATGATAAAGAATAGAGGGCCTGTTGAATGGTCATTTGTTGCATTAAGGTGACTCCAGAGATATTTGTGTGTTTATCTGCTGTATTGAGGCCGTCAGATAGATGGTGGTGCGACCACTGAAAATGCTTTCCTGCGGTATAGATCCATATTTTATTTCTATAAGGTAGAAGGGTTATTTCCTGCTATAGAAGTACAGTGACCACCTGTTCCATTTCTGTAGTGGCAGAGGGGTTATTTTCTGTATACAGAAGGTCTGTCGACATACATCCCTGCAGTGGCAGATGTGTTATTTCCTACGTGCAGTGGACCCTGTGGTGGCAGAGGGGTTATTTCCTGTACACAGGGGTATAGCCAACAGGAAAGCCATATCTGGCTAGTAATGCTGGGTTACGTCGGGAGTGGGTAGATACTGATAGATGAGCTTATTACCTGCACTAGGACTAGACATGCATCATTCTTGTCTGCACATCATTCTCTGTTGCATTCCCTTTATGTGTGTGATCTATTCCGTTATGTCTGTCTGCTTGTATGCTATATATGCGTTTTATTTTCTTGTATTCTTCTGTTCATGTTCTGTTTTCTGGTTTCTCTATTTTTTCTACTTATCTTCATTTCTGTTTACCGTTTCACTGTATTCTGTTATTTGTCAGCTAAACAACACCGAAATAATGAACGTAACTAATAATCCCGGCGCTACTAAGAACTCCCTAGTTCTTACCCCCTTCTCTCCCTTCTTCCCCTCCAAATGGAGATGGGTGTGATATTCTATGAGTTCGAGGACCTTTACATCTACGAGAATCCAGTACATCACAGTTAATTCATAATGGGATTGGAGTCTCGTATTAGACGATATGCATTATAGAATCGAGATTTTCAACATCCTCTGTCCAGCTCGCTTTTTGACCTCGATGCTCCTTATGACTTTCCCTTATCCTGGTTACACCCTGACGCACCTGGACATCCTATCCCCGATGGTCCCGGACACCCTATACCAGCTCAACCCTTGAATGAGGCAGCATCTGAGCCTATCATTCATGACAAGCTCGAGGTAGCCAGAGGGTACAAACCTGTGATTGCACCAGAGTGGGACTTTTTTCCTGAGCCGATTCCTGACTTTCCATAGCCTGATGAGCCAGCACTACCGGATGACGGGGTAGCTCCTATATACGCGAATAGACATGTGCTCACGAATGGTTTGGGACATAGTGACAGTAGTGCTTCTGGTGGGTCTGAGGATATGGCTGTAGCTGCGGACAAGGAGGAGGAGGAGGATCCTAAGATAGAGATAGAGTAGGATGAGGAGATGGGCGAGCCTCATGACGATCTTTTGAATGGCCACGTGTAGATATAGTCTAACAGCAGTAGGGGCATTCTCTTGATGACACTCTAGTCTGACATTGTCAGTTAGTTAGTCTCTCACTTGTGTTAGTACACCCGAGAGCTAGGAGCTATAGAGTGGTTAGACTAGCCTGGGTGCCAGCTTAGCGGCTTTTTGTATAGGCTAGGCCCTGGGAGTGTCTTGTATATATTAACTATGTAGGTTTAATGAGGATGTAAACTGACTTGATGTTTTATGAACACTACATGTTTTGTTATAGTGTACATGATGTATATTATCAGCTGTGTTATATATTTCTTTATACTTCTTTATTATTTCTATCAGTGTGTGCTTATTTATTTACTCCCACGCTCGCAACGATATAAGTAAAATAGAAAAAAAAAGTTACTCGTAAAATTGGCAACATTCTAACAAGGAACAGGCTCATATATTAAGTAATAGTTAATAATTAGGAGGAACAAGTTGGTAACACTTGGCTTCTTGTATGACCATGGCATATTGGGAATTGGGTCATTATAATTTGGTATCAGAGCAGTTCGTTCCCAGTAGAGCCTGGGAAGTGGACTGACTGTGCTTCATTGCATACTTTGTTGTGTGTTTCATGCTTATAGGATATCTATGTGATATATGTTACATGATTGTCACTGTGTAACCATTTTAGAGACTATTCACATTTTACCTGAAACGTTAAGACTGATCACCTTAATATTGAATGTGGGATGTGAACAGGACTCTGATGGCTGCACGGAGACAAAGACGTGGTATGCGACGAGAGATTTTGGGAGATATCCCTATGAGAAGCGCCGAGGCTTTTATAGCTGCGACTCATGCCATTGCTGAAGCTATGCGTGATACGGCGAATGCGATTACTCGGGTAGTTAACAGTTTAGGGGAAAAGAACGATGAGCGTATCGGTGAGTGCAATAACGAGCATGGCGGGAATAGTGACGCAGATGCACTGAATAATGGGAGGCCTATGACCTTTGTTACTTCTCATGATATTTTAATATGCTCAAAATGTGGAAAGAATCATGGCAACAGGCCCTGCTTCCTTAGTACTGGCATATGCTTTTATTGTAACAATATTGGGCATAAGACAAGAAATTGTTGGACGGTAATCAAGGGAAAATCAAAGTTGGATAACCAGAACATGTTGACGGGGGACTGTGAGATGCAGATGGCAGCGTTAAGAATAGGTCATCAGAATTTATCACCATGGAATTCTAGCAATCATCAATTTGCTAGTCGGAGGGTGCATTTCAAAATGCATGGTGTACCACAACGAAGAAACCCGCAAGCTGGTAACATTCCTGCTCGCCCTACGGGTGGACATAGAGGTAGACCAAGGTAGGATAATGGTAAATGACCTCAACAGGCGCAGGTGAATATTACATGTAAGCAATGTGGAAAGGATCATGGTAATAGACCTTACCTATATGGAACAAACGCTTGCTTTATTTGTGAGGAACCTGGACATATGGCCAAGAACTGTAAGAAAAGAATGATCCAACAGCTAACCAGAACCCAACAACAAGTTCAAGTGCTTGCTATGACTGCTGATGATGCTATGCAATCAGACGCCCTGATCCAAGATCAGTGTTATATCAAGAATCGATTTCTAACTATACTGTATGATTTGGGTGCATCGCATTTCTTTATTTCTCTAACTGTTGCTCGTGAGTTGGGACTAGAATTCTCTGAGTTGAACTTTGATCTAATTGTCTATATACCTGCATCCCAAAATACTTTGACCAGTTTAGTATGCCTTTAAGTACCATTTGCTATTAGGAACAGGACTTCTATACATGATCTAATCTGTTTGCCTTTATGTGGTTTAGAAGTTATTTTAGGATTAGATTGGTTATCTAAGTACCATGTTTTCCTTGATTGGTTTGAAAGAACTGCTGATATTCCATCTGATAGTTTAGATATTAAACCATTTTTGTCCCATACCTTATATCTAAATTCTGTAAGAGTTAGCTTAGACGGGAGTGATTGTGAGGGGTACGTTTTGTTAGCGGCTAGCTCGAATGATAGTGAATTAAGCCTGGAACAGATCTGAGTGGTGAAGGAATTTCCTGATGTTTTCCTGGACAACATACCTAAATTTCCTCCTTAGTGAGAGATAGAGTTCAACATTGATCTAGTATCTGGAACCGGACCGATTTCTATAGCACCATACCAGATGTCACCAATAGAACTTGCAGAGTTGAAGAAGCAGTTGAATGAGATACTTAGAAAGTTTATTCATCCCAGTGCATCACCTTGGGGAGCTCCGGTATTACTGGTAAAGAAGAAAATCGGTAGAATGAGGCTTTGCGTGGATTATCGACAGCTAAATAAAGTTACTATCAGGAATAAGTATCCACTTCCACGAATAGATGATTTGATGGATCAACTGAAAGGTGCAACTATGTTCTCGAAGATTGACTTGCGATCGGGTCATCCCCAAATTCGAGTAAGCAAGCTAGATATACCAAAGACTATGTTCAGGGTTCAAAAATGATGACGATTCTGAGACGTATGGGAGCAGAAGAACCAGAAGCTGTGAGACAGGATCGTAGTGGTCTATGGAGATACAAGAACAGAATTTGTGTGCCTAACTCTGGAGAATTGCAATAAAAGATTCTTGCAGAAGCTCACCAAAGTAGATTCTCTATGCATTCTGGAGTGACAAAGATGTATCAAGATTTGAAACGAATATTCTGGGGGCTGGGCTTAAAAAAAGACATATCTGATTGTGTCACAAAATGTATAACCTACCAGAAGGAGAAGGTGGAACATCAGAAACTATTAGGAAACCTACAACCCTTGGAAATACCAGAATAGAAATGGGAGCAAATCACTATGCATTTTATCACGGGATTGCCTAGAACCTCAACAGGACATGATGCGATTTGGGTGATTGTGGACAGGTTGACAAAATCAGCCCATTTCCTTCCGATTCGAGTTTACTATACTTTAGAAAGGTTGGCATGGATATATATTCAAGAAATCATACGACTACACGGGATACCTTTGTCAATTGTCTCAGATCGAGATCCGAGGTTTACTTCCAGATTTTGGGGAGCTTTTTCAGAAAGCGTTGGAAACAGAATTGCACATGAGTACAACATACCATCCTCAGATAGATGGACAATCATAGTGGACAATCCATACGTTAGAAGACATGTTAATATTGTGTGTGATGGATAACCAAAGCAGTTGGGATAAGTATTTGCCGTTGGTCGAGTTCGTCTATAACAACAGTTACCAGCAAAGTATCGGGATGGCACCATATGAAGCTGTCTACGGAAGAAGATGTCAGATACCATTGTGTTGGAATGACGACGGAGAAGCTAGTGTTTTAGGTCCAGACTTGGTGCAAGAAACTACTGAGAAGATAAAGGGGTTCGTCAGAAGATCCAAACAACACAAAACCGTCAAAAGAGCTATGCCGATAATAGACGTAAACCCTTAGAGTTTAGTGAGGGAGACCATGTCTTCTAAAAGTAACCCCGACTACTAGAATAGGTAGATCCCTTAAGACTAAAAAGCTTAACCCTCGATACATAGGACCATTCCAAATACTAAAAAAGGTCGGTCCAGTAGCTTATCAAGTAGCCCTTCCTCCATATCTGTTAAACCTTCACGATGTTTTTCATGTCTCACAACTTAAGAAATATATTTCCGACGAGAGACATATTTTACAACCTGAGACAGTACAGTTACAAAACGATTTGACATATCAAGCATCACCAGTTGAGATCGTAGAAAGAAGTGATAAGCAACTGAGAGGCAAGACTATTTGCTTGGTCAAAGTATCTTGGGGACGAAGAGGAGAAGAATAGCACACTTGGGAACTGGAAGACAACATGAAAACTGATTACCCGCATCTGTTCTCAGGTAACTGAAATTTTGAGGACAAAATTTTCTATTAGGAGGCTAGAATGTAACAACCCCAATTTTCGAGTACGCGAGATCTTTTTTGAAGGTACGGATTTCACCGGAAGATTAGTAAAGGGAACACCTCTGATGTATCATCAAGCATCTAAATTCTCATTGTCATTATGCCATCTTTAAACTAGAACCTCTTTTGGGCAAACTCGATAACGCAATCACGAAGAACCTAGTTTTTGAACCGTATCGGTTAGGAGTTTTGATTCTGATTTTTGTAAATAGTCTCAGTTTGATGAACCGGACTCGATTCATGATGGAAGAAAGATAATAGTATAATATTAATATTATATTAGAATTAGAAGCTTCTTGAATGATATTATAAGGTTACCTGGTCTGTTTTAGTTGAAAACAGGAAATCGGTTTAACCAGGTTCACAGTTTACTAGTGCAGCTTAGCACTAGCACTCTCTGACGACTTTAGCAATGCTAAGTCCTCATTGTACATGTTCTATTCTCATAATAAATATGTTACTAGTGTCATTTATACTAGTAGCTCAGAAAATAATTTTTAGAGATGTTTTTATGAGTGTTCTGATACATCTAGTTTTAGTAGTTATATACCTGAGATATTTTAATATTATTTTAATCCACCTCCAAACCAACCAATCACAGCCCACTTCTACCACCCAAAGACCTCCAAGGTTGTCTGATTTTCACTTTCTGGCTGAAAATAGGAAAAGAGAAAAAGAGAGAAAAGTTCTTAGTTCCAAATCTTCAAAGCTTGATTTCTTCTAAGCTAAAACTCAAATCAAAATTCGAATCCGGCTAAAATGATCCTATCTTCTTTCTCTACATAACCATATGACTTATCAAGGTTAGAATCAAGGTGAGTTGGCTGCACCATCTCCTTTTTGCTTCGGTATTAAGGAAGCATGCTTAAAACATGTGTTTTCTTGGCGTTCTTCCTTAGGAATCATGCTTAGCTTGACTTGTGGGCCAAGAAACATTAATTTCCAGCAAGTTTAAGGTGAGAAATCCTTTCCTAACATGATGAATGAGATTTGGTCAGTTGAGGGTTTATGGATTTAAAGTTGTTCTTGATGTGATTTAGGAAGAAAAAGAGCATAAAGACCATGATGAATGGAAATCGGAATTCCAACACCTAACTCACCGGCAAATGTACCGAGTCGCATCAAGTAGTAATAACTCACTTAGATCAAGGTCGATCCCACAGGGATTGATGGATCAAGAAAATTTAATGGGTGATTAGTTTAGTCAAGCTAACTGATAAACCCATATTTCATGAGTTCTTTTGTGCTTAATTTGAGTGATTTATACAATCCTTCACCTACTTATTCACATTAATTGCATGGTTTTACTCTCCCTTCCTTATTATGTCATATTGTGAAAAACATGTTTCCTAAGCTTTGAAAATTAATTATTTTAATTACCTTTATTTCCATTCGATGCCGTGATTAGTGTGTTGAGTAGTTTCAGATTTTCTAAGGCAGAATGACTTAGAGGATGGAAAAGAAAACATACAAAAATGGAAGGAGAAAGCAAAACGGAGCTTTGAAGGAAACTGGTGTTCACGCGATCGCATGGACGACGCGATTGCGTGCCAGAAACGAAGATGCAGCGACGCGGCCGCATGACTGACGCGACCGCGCGCCTTGAGTAGAACACCCACGACGCGGAAGCGTGACTGACGTGACCACGTGGGAAGGAAAAGCTCCAGATGACGCGACCGCGTGACCCACGCGGACGCGTGACAGAGGCCACACACCAGAAATTGCAGAAAACGCTCATAACGAGTTCTGAGGCCCTTTTTGGCCCAAATCCTAGTCCAGAAGGCAGAGACCAGAGGTTATGAAGTGAGGGAATGCACCCATTCAAGGAGAGCTCGCATATTTTATCTTTCAATGATTTAGATTTAGTTGGGAGGGAGATCTTCTCTCTCTCTCTTTTAGGATTTAGGATTTCTTCTTGTTTTAAGAGTAACTCTAGATCCCATGTTTAATGTTCTTTTAGTTTTACTTCTATTTATTTATTTATTCCAACATCTGAATTGATTATTATAATTTGAATTAAGAATTCTACCATGTTACAGATTGCTATTTGATTTTATGATATTTGAGGTATTTTCAGTTTATGATCGTTCTCTTTGATTTAAGTTATCATTGCTTCCCATCTAAGGATATTTTTATTATTCCAGCAGTTTTACTTTTTCCCCTTTTGGTTCTGGTTAAGAATTTAGTAACTCAACAGTTATTAAACTCAACATAATTGATAATCGTGATCTTGCTAATTGAGCTGAACTTGAGCAATCCCAACCTTTTCTTAGGAAATAAATAGGATTCAAAGGTCAATTTAATTAGTCCCTTGACTCTCCCTTGCCCTGGTAAAGGTTGACCAAGTGGAGTTTAGATGCAACTTTCATTATACTTGAGAGAGATAACTAAGTTGGACCTCTAATTTCCCTTATCTTGCCAAAAGTTGTTTTACAGTTATTATTTATTTTTAATTGTCATTTAATTTACTCATCATTTAAATTGCTTGCTTCTCACCTTCTAAACCCCAATTACAACCTTTATAACTAATAATAAGAACATACTTCCTCGCAGTTCCTTGAGAAGACGACCCGAGGTTTGAATACTCGGTTAACAATTTTTAAGGGGTTTGTTACTTGTGACACCCAAAACGTTTGTACGAAGGGATTTTTGTCGGTTTAGAGACTATATCTACAACGCGACTATTTTTATGACATTCTTTACTGGCAAAAATCCTGACGTCACTAACATTGAAGTGAAATTGGATGAAATGTAGCCAACAGAAAGTAAATAGCAAGGAAAATTAAAGTGCAGAAAGTAAAGTGACTGAAACTTAAAGAACAAGGAATGTAAATTGAAAGAATCTTAAATGACAGGAAATGTAAATTGCATGAAATGTAAAGGGAGGCTGGGTGCTGGAAATTTAAAGAAAGCAATAGATCAAAGCTTAGAACAATTGCAGAGAATTAAACTTGCAGGAAGAGTAAATCAAGCTCACAGCAAACTCAAATGTAAAGTGCAGAACACTTGCAGAAGAATTAAATTGCATAAAAGTAAATTGGAAGCAATTGGAATAGAAGATTTAAATTCAAGCTCAATGCAAACTGAATTGAAAAATTGCAGAAGAGGAAATTGCAGCAGAGAGATGTAAGAAATTGAAATTTTGCAAAAACTAAATTCAAGATTCAAAAATAGAAAGTACAGAAAAATTAAAAGTGTTTCAAAGAGGACTTGCTATTCTACACTACTCCTAATGCTCTCTAGCAGAGCCAGCCTTTCTACAAAAGTAAAAATGATGCCTTATATAGGCTTTATAAAGTGAAATTGAAAATGAAATTAAAAACAAATTACAATTAAATGAAATTTCTAATCTAATTGATCCTTGTGCCTTTGAGTTAATGGGCTTTGCTTGCTTTGGATTTGAAGAAGAGTAGATCCAATTGGCTTTTTAATTTTGTGAAGATTTGAATTTAATTTCATTTTTGAGTCAAAAATTGGCCATGAGCCACTCCCAGGGCAGTGCTCGGTTGATGGAGTGAGCGCAGCACTCCCCCTTGCCTTGGCCTTCCAATTTTGCGCGACAAGCTCCTTGGACCAAGCATCAGGGTAGCGCTCGGTTGTCACAAAGAGCGCAGTGCTCCCAGGGCCTTGGCCTTGCCAAGTTTGCTAGCACTCAGTTAATTGAGTGAATTGAGCGCCCCTTGCTTGTTGAATGAGCCCCCAATTCGAACCATGGGTGATGCAATTTTCTCACTAAATTTCATTATAGAATAGCGCTTCAAGCTTGGATGCACAAGGTCCCTTGTTAGAATTTTGGTGAAGCCCATGTGGAGCAATTTTTCTAGTTCACTCTAGCGCTACTGGCCTTGCATTCCTTGTGTCTCCCCCTTCGAATCTTGGTGAAGTCACTTTGGTCTATTTTTGCTTGTTTTTGGTCCTTAAAAATGCCTTTTGATTGTGCCTCATTTTCATGCCAAATATTGATTGCTATATATCGTTCGAAAGCTCTCAATGTCAGCTTTCCAACGCAACTGAAAGCACATCAATTGGACATTTGTAGCTGAAGTTATGGCCCTTTGAAGGAGGCATGGTCATGCTGTGAACGCCCAAGTTTAACTTAGCGAAAAATCTTGCTTCCAAGCTGAATTTTTTTCACGATAAAGCTAAGTTAACTTAGTTAACCAAGCTTTGTGAGTGCTGATTCTCAAACTTCCTTGATTTGGTCATGGGCCACACTTTTAAAAGCGTGGCCTAAGGCTCCAAAGTGTGCTCCAACTTCAAAGTATGCCCCAAAACTCTTTTTTTCTCTCTTTTAGCTTATTTTGTGCTTCTTTGCTTCTTTTTCTTCTTATTTCCTACAAAGTTTATCAAATCAAAAGATCAAAGAAATATACTATTTAAGCACCAAAGCATTCAATATTTAAGCACAAATCATCAATTTTTTGTATGAGAGAGCATAGAAAAAGATGACATGATGACATGTCATCACAACACCAAACTTAAACCTTGCTTGTCCCCAAGCAAGAAAAGAATCATGCAATAAAGATTGACAATCCAAGATAGGAAGAATAGCGAGTTAATGTTCATGGTAAGCTAGTTTTCAATGCAAGCTACAATCACAAAAGAAATGTAAATGATTGATGCTTCTATCTAGCTCAATTTATGAAATCTTTTCCTTATAATTTTTCCTTGAAACAAGCTTTTGATTTTCTTATTAGCTTCTCCTTTTGGGTGTTTTACCCCATGAGTTGATAACAAAGCTACAACTCTAAATGCTTTGTTTTCAAGTATTACCACTTGATACATAAGCACCACAAGCATTTAATTAGAGGACTTCATTAAGCTCATTTATTTCTTTTCTTGACTCTCTAATCATTGATGCTCAGAGCCTTGAGCTTTGAGGGAGTGCATTTGCACTTGAGCCTAGCCTTGACTCTAAGTGTTTTGTTTTGAAGCTTTTTGCTTGATACATAAACAACACAAGTACTTAACAATGATATTGTCATTGGTACTCAGAGCCTTCAGCTTTCTCATTCTTTCCCTTTTTCTTTTCTTGCCTTAAATTGCAATTGTTTCTTCAAGGTTTTCATGATTTCAAAAGATTTCACAAAATGTCCTAGATGAAAACTTCAATTAAGTAAGATCTAATGCAATTGAGCAATAATTAACCAGACTAGCTTTCCAATACTTGTATGCACATGCTAAATTCTTCTTTAATTCCTTGTTTGTTTATGATCATAATACTTTACTGCTTTGAACTCACAAAACTCAAGTTGGTAGTTATAATGGCACAGCAACATGTTACAAATCAAGATTCAAGCTATATTTTATTCATACACACATGTAAACAGATAAGATGAAGACAATCATGCAATTTAAGTGCTGGAAACAAATGAGAAGAAAAGGAACTCTACAACCTTGTAGTTTCATCTTCATTATTGTTGTCCTTTTTCCTCTATTCTTCCTCTTTCCCTTGCCAAACTCAGAATGCTTGCTCATCCTCAAGCAACAATTAGAACAATGGCTATGTGGCTAAGATGGATCATGAATGTCTTACACAATGAAATGTTAGTAGTACATGTGTTCTAAGCAAGCAAAATTAAAGATAAAAATCAAGGCACAAAGGACAGAGACATTGTGATTGCATAGATAAGAAGGTGTGTACAATACATTACATAAAAGATAAGTGGCACACCAAGCTTAGTGTGACACTTTCACTTGGAATTGATGCAAGTATCCAGTAAAGATTGGAAGCAAATTTTGTTGTATAGCAACACCAAACTTAGAATGCAATCATATGTCAATTTATTTGAATTAAAACTAAGCAAATGAAACTGTTATTTGTTAACTACAATCACCAAGTGAAGTATCTGTCATGAATAAGGATTTCTTGGTGAGGTATTAACAAAAATAGTTAAGCAGCAAACTAAATGAAAGCATTTAAAAACAGAAAAATGACTAAAATAAGTAGAATGAAAAAGTTTCAAATCAAAAGAGAAAAAAATAAAACTGCAGAGGCATTATGATTATGCAGACAAGTAGTGTTGCTTGAACAAATTGCATAGAAAATAAGTGGCACACCAAACTTAGAATCCTAGTATGGCACTTTCATTTTTGATTTGATGCAATCATCCAAAAGGATTGAAAACAATTTGTTGCAAGGCAACACCAAACTTAGAATGTAACCATATGCCACTTTATCAAAATTTAAACAAAGCAAAGAAAGAAAATAAACAAGCAGAGATTTGAAGTGTTACCTAAGGTTGGCATGTTCTTCACTTTCTTCCTTTTCTTCCAGTTTGTTAAGAGGAATGACCTCAAGGGAGGAGAAGATTCAGCTATTGCCCCTTGTCTTGGTCTCTCCTCAGCAAGCTTTCTTTTGTTAATGCCTTGATTGAGCTTGCTTGCTGGATCAGGGGGAGGATTGCTTGTAGTTGACCTTCTCTTCTTCATGAATATTGTCCTTTGTAGCTTGGTCACAATCCTCTTCTCGGTGCTTTTGTTAATTGCCTTCACTTCCTTGAGTCCAAGTCTTGGTGGTTGTGTGATTGTTGGAGTGTTCTCTTCATCAAGAGATTTTTGAATTGATGGTTTAGTGAGCTCTTCCTTCCTGTAATTTTCTGCTTCAATTGAGTGTGAACTTCCTTGATTGGCTTCCTCCTCTTCTTTTACATGATCTTCCATTAAGTCTTTTGGGAGTGAAGTTTCATGTTCCTCTATCACCTCAATTAGCTTCTGTGAATATGAAGCCACATGTTCAAACACCTCCACAACCTCCTTTTCCATTGAAATTTTACTTGACACAAAGGCTTCCTCATCTTGCCCTTCCTCTTTCTTCTTTGCACTCAACAATTGAGCTAACAACACTTCCATATTTGTGAGGGAGTTCTCTTATTCTTTCCATGATCTCTGTGCTTCCCTTTCATATATTTCAAGTATGGTTTCAAGCCTTGAGAGGCTTTGGTTCATGGAAGTTTGTGTAGACTATGAGTTTTGGAAGAGATTTTGTGTCAAGGGATAGTTAAGTGATGAAGAATTTTCAGATAAAAAACTGGGAGTGAGGTTTGACAGCTTTCCAGGAATGAATTGAAAGTTTGCTCAAGTGATAATAGCTCTTGATAAGTGGAGTATGAATTGTCAAATGCTTTCTGATTTTTATTCTCCCAAGCACAACTTGAAGAATTGTTGAATTCATCACATTATGAATCATCTTGTGGCATTGGGGAACAATTTTTCATGTATGTATTGACAGCACAATCAAATGATGATGTTCCTTGATGAACAGAAGATGACACATTGAAATTCCCTTCCCAGCCACAATTTATGTCAGTATCATAGCAATATGAGTCACTTTGTGGCTCTGGGAAATAATTCATTTCACTTGATTGTTCATACTCTTGTTGATATGCCCAGCTACCATAAGGATAATGACATAAGTCATTTTGTGGTTCTGGACAATATCTCATGTGATTTTCTTGCTCATCTTTTGTTTCTGAAGCAAATCTCCATGGATTGGAGTATTCAGAATTTGTATTTTCTTGGTGATATTTCCAGCCACCATTAGAGATTGGTGATGGTGGGTAATATCCCATAAAATTTGTTTGATCATAAGATGTGTTGAACTCCATTTGAATTTTGCAAAACACAACACCAATGAGAATTGAAATTCATGTCACAGAGAAAGAATTTCTTAGTAAAGCAATAACTCAAACACCTTGCTATAAACTTAAATCAGAGAACAAAAACAAAGAAAATGCTTAATCTAGACTTCTCACCCACTTAATCATTGTTGATCTAAATCAATTCCTGGCAACGGCGCCAAAAACTTGATGGATTGGAAAAGAAATTCCAACACCTAACTCACCGGCAAGTGTACCGGGTCGCATCAAGTAGTAATAACTCACTTAGAGTGAGGTCGATCCCACAGGGATTGATGGATCAAGCAACTTTAGTGGGTGATTAGTTTAGTCAAGCTAACATTGAAGTAAAATTGGATGAAATGTAGCCAACAGAAAGTAAATAGCAAGGAAAATTAAAGTGCAGAAAGTAAAGTGACTGAAACTTAAAGAATAAGGAATGTAAATTGACAGAATCCTAAATGACAAGAAATGTAAATTTCATGAAATGTAAAGGGGGGCTGGGTGCTGGAAATTTAAAGAAAGCAATAGATCAAAGCTTAGAACAATTACAGAGAATTAAACTTGCAAGAAGAGTAAATTAAGCTCACAGCAAAATCAAATGAAAAGTGCAGAACACTTGCAGAATAATTAAATTGCATAAAAGTAAATTGGAAGCAATTGGATCAGAAGATTTAAATTCAAGCTAAATACAAACTGAATTGAAAAATTGCAGAAGAGGAAATTGCAACAGAGAGATGTAAGAAATTGAAATTTTGCATAAACTGAATTCAAGATTCAAAAACAGAAGGTGCAGAAAAATTAAAAGCGTTTCAATGAGGACTTGCTATTCTACACTACTCCTAATGCTCTCTAGCAGAGCCAGCCTTTCTACAAAAATGAAAATGATGCCTTATATAGGCTTTACAAAGTGAAATTGAAAATGAAATTAAAAACAAATTACAATTAACTGAAATTCCTAATCTAATTGATCTTTGTGCCTTTGAGTTAATGGGCTTTGCTTGCTTTGGATTTGAAGAAGAGTGGATCTAATTGGCTTTTTAATTTTGTGAAGATTTGAATTTAATTTCATTTTTGACTCAAAAATTGGCCATGAGCCAATCCCAGGGCAGTGCTCGGTTGATGGAGTGAGCGCAGCACTCCCCCTTGCCTTGGCCTTCCAATTTTGCACGACAAGCTCCTTGGACCAAGCATCAAGGTAGCGCTCGGTTGTCACAAAGAGCGTAGCGCTCCTTGGGCTTTGGCCTTGCCAAGTTTGCTAGCGCTCAGTTAATTGAGTGAACTGAGCGCCCCTTGCTTGTTGAATGAGCCCCCAATTCGAACCATGGGTGATACAATTCGCTCACCAAATTTCATTATAGAGTAGCGCTTCAAGCTTGGATGCACAAGGTCCCTTGTTCGAATCCTGGTGAAGCCCATGTGGAGCAATTTTTCTAGTTCACTCTAGCACTGCTGGCCTTGCATTCCTTGTGTCTCCCCCTTCGAATCTTGGTGAAGCCACTTTGGTCTATTTTTGCTTGTTTTTGGTCTTTAAACATGCCTTTCACTTGTGCCTCAATTTCATGCCAAATATGGATTGCTATATATCGTTGGAAAGCTCTGAATGTCAGCTTTCCAACACACTGGAAGCACATCAATTAGATGTCTGTAGCTCAAGTTATGGCCCTTTGAAGGAGGCATGGTCATGCTGTGAACGCCCAAGTTTAACTTAGCGAAAAATCTTGCTTCCAAGCTGAATTTTTTTTCACGATAAAGCTAAGTTAACTTAGTTAACCGAGCTTTGTGAGTGCTGATTGTCAAGCTTCCTTGATTTGGTCATGGACCACGCTTTTAAAAGCGTGGCCTAAGGCTCCAAAGTGTGCTCCAACTTCAAAGTGTGCCCCAAAACTCTTTTTTTTTCTCCCTTTTAGCTTATTTTGTGCTTCTTTGCTTCTTTTTCTTCTTATTTCTTACAAAGTTTATCAAATCAAAAGATCAAAGAAATATACCATTTAAGTACCAAAGCATTCAATATTTAAGCACAAATCATCAATTTCTTGTATGAGAGAGCATAGAAAAACATGACATGCTGACATGTCATCAGACCACCTAGAAACCTAACCGAGTTTGGAATAGCAAATCAAGGTAGGGTTTGGTGAAATTAATTTTGATTAATTTTGTTTTAGTTGGGTGATTGCTGTATGTTTTGGTTATGCTTGAAATTGACTGCTTATATGAGCTATTCTTGGTGAATGTTTGTTGAAATTTTGATGAAATTTGATGATATTCAAGCTATGAAACATGTTCTTGAGTGCATCTGGAAAAACAAACCCTAGGACTTAAATTGGGGTTGATTTAATTTTGAAATAAAGTGGAAATGATGGGGTTTTAATGGCTGCTAATTTATTATGAATTTAGGTAAAAATCGGTTGATGAAAAGATTGAAAAACGGGTGAAAACAAAGAAAGAATCTGAAAAATTTTATGAAGAATACGAAGAAAACTTTGAGTGTGGTGAAGAATAATGAAGAACACCTTTTTGATCCATAAAAGGGCAAGGAAGTAAATATTTTGGTGTTTGGGGGGTTATTTTGTAATTTCAAAAAGTTAGGGTGGTTTAGAAATATTAAAAGTTACGGGTGGAAAAAAGTGAATTTTAAAGGTTAAATGTTAAAAAGGGGTAATTTTCAAAAATTTAATGATAAAATAATAAATAATAATAAAGTATTAAATAATAATATTTAATTAAAAATAATATTTTAATAAAAATAATAAAATAATGCAGAATGATTACCTTTAATGCGGAATAATAAAGTAATAAAGTTTTAGAAAGACAACTTTAAGCACAGAATCTCATAATTACCTTCATAAAATACCTAGGGAGTGGTGATAACATATTAGTGAGGCAAAGACAATTGAAAGATAAAAAGTTAAAGAAGAGATAAAAGTCGAAGAAAAAGTCTGTAAAGTTTTAATGACAGAAACAAACAGAGATTAGTGAACGAACTAGGAGCAACATAGTTAATTCTTGAGTTGCGCCCTGGGTTAGGTATAATATGAAAAGTTAAACTGTTTCAATATAGATTTAATAAACCTATACATGGGACAGGCTAACTATTCATAGCAAAATTTACATAAGCTTTAAATACATATGTTAAACAGAGAAATCAAAGCAGAATAAAGAGACAAAGAGAAAAGAGTAATATGATAAAGAACAGAGGACCTGTTGAATGGTCATTTGTTGCATTAAGGTGACTCAAGAGATATTTGTGTGTTCATCTGCTGCATTGAGACACTCAGATAGATGGTGGTGCGGCCACTGAAAACGCTTTCCTGGGGTACATATCCATATTTTATTTCTGTAAGGAAGAGGGATTATTTCCTGCTACAGAAGTACCGTGACCACTTGTTCCATTTCTGTATTAGCAGAGGGGTTATTTCCTGTATACAGAAGGTGTGTCAGCATACATCCCTGCAGTGGCAGATGTGTTATTTTCTGCGTGTAGTGGACCCTGTGGTGGCAGAGGGGTTATTTCCTATACACAGGGGTATAGCCAACAGGAAAGCCATATCCGGCTAGTAATGCTGGGTTACGTCGAGAGCGGGTAGAAACCCACAGATGAGCTTATTACCTGCACTAGGACTACACATGCATCATTATTGTCTGCACATTATTCTGTTGCATTCCCTTTATGTGTGTGATCTATTCCATTATGTTTGTCTGCTTGTATGCTATATCTGCGTTTTATTTTTTTTTTTTTGTATTCTTCTATTCGTGATCTATTTTTTATTTTCTTTATTTTCTCTACTTATCTTCATCGTCTGTTTACTACTTCGCTGTATTGTGTTATTTGTCTGCTAAACAACACCGAAATACTGAACGTAACTAATATCCCCGGCCCTACTAAGAACTCCCCAGTTCTTACCCCTTCTCTCCCTTCCTCCCCTCCAGATGGAGACGGGTGTGATATTCTATGAGTTTGAGGACTGGTGCACGAAATCACAATCACACTTTTGCAATTCCGCACAACTAACCAGCAAGTGCACTAGGTCGTCCAAGTAATACCTTACGTGAGTAAGGGTCGATCCCACGGAGATTTTCGGCTTGAAGCAAGCTATGGTTATCTTGTAACTCTTAGTTAGGATATCAATAATTCTCAGATTTAATTGTAAAAAGTAAAAGAACATGAAATAAATACTTGTTTTGCAGTAATGGAGAACAGGTTGAGGTTTTGGAGATGCTCTATCTTCTGAATCTCTGCTTTCCTACTATCTTCTTCTTCAAGCACGCAAGGCTCCTTCCATGGCAAGCTGTATGTTGGTGGATCACCGTTGTCAATGGCTACCATCCGTCCTCTCAGTAAAAATGGTCCAAATGCGGTGTCACCGCACGGCTAATCATCTGTCGGTTCTCACTCATGCTGGAATAGGATCCATTGATCCTTTTGCGTCTGTCACTACGTCCAGCACTTGCAAGTTTGAAGCTCGTCATAGTCATCCCTTCCCAGATCCTACTCGGAATACCACAGACAAGGTTTAGACTTTCCAGATCCCAAGAATGGCTGCCAATAATTCTGGCTTATACCACGAAGACTCTGATCTGAATCAGGATGCCAAGAGATATGCACTCAATCTAAGGTAGAACGGAAGTGGTTGTCAGGCACACGTTCATAGGTGAGAATGATGATGAGTGTCACGATCATCACATTCATCAAGTTGAAGAACAAGTGTATATCTTAGAGAAGAGACAAGTGTGATTGAATGGAAAACAGTAGTAATTGCATTAATTCATCAAAACACAGCAGAGCTTCTCACCCCCAACCATGGGGTTTAGAGACTCATGCCGTTAGAAATACAGTATGAAACGTGTAAAAGTGTCATGAGGTACAAGATGAATCATTAAAAGTAGTTTTTATAATAAACTAGTGACCTAGGGTTACAGAAAATGAGTAAGCTAGAATAGTTAGTATAGAAATCCACTTCCGGGGCCCACTTGGTGTGTGCTTAGGCTAAGCATTAAAGCTTTCACGTGTAGAGACCTTTCTTGGAGTTAAACACTAGCTTTTGTGCCAGTTTGGGCGTTTAACTCCAGCTTTCATGCCAGTTCTGGTGTTTTGACGCCAGAATTTCTATGCTGACTTGGAACGCCAGTTTGGGCCATCAAATCTAGGGCAAAGTATGGACTATTATATATTTCTGGAAAGCCCAGGATGTCTACTTTTCAACGCAATTGAGAGCGCGCCAATTGGGCTTTTGTAGCTCCAGAAAATCCACTTCGAGTGTAGAATCCAACAGCATCTGCAGTCCTTTTTCAGCCTCTGAATCAGATTTTTGCTCAGGTCCCTCAATTTCAGCCAGAAAATACCTGAAATCACAAAAAAACACACAAACTCATAGTAAAGTCCAGAAATGTGATTTTTAATTAAAAAATAATAAAAACATAATAAAAACTAACTAAAATATACTGAAAACATACTAAAAACAATACCAAAAAGCGTATAAATTATCTGCTCATCACAACACCAAACTTAAATTGATGCTTGTCCCCAAGCAACTGAAAATCAAATAGGATAAAAGGAAGAGAATATACAATGAATTCTAAAAAATCTATGAAGATCAGTCTTAATTAGATGAGCGGGGCTATTAGCTTTTTGCTTCTGAACAGTTTTGGCATCTCACTTTATCCCTTGAAGTTCAGAATGATTGGCATCTATAGGAACTCAGAATTCAGATAGTGTTATTGATTCTCCTAGTTCAGTATGTTGATTCTTGAACACAGTGACTTTATGAGTCTTGGCCGTAACCCTAAGCATTTTGTTTTCTAGTATTACCACCGGATACATAAATGCCACAGACACATAACTGGGTGAACCTTTTCAGATTGTGACTCAGCTTTGCTAGAGTCCCCAATTCGAGGTGTCCAGATCTCTTAAGCACACTCTTTTTGCTTTGGACCACGACTTTAACCGCTCAGTCTCAAGTTTTCACTTGACACCTTCACGCCACAAGCACATGGTTAGGGACAGCTTGGTTTAGCCGCTTAGGCCAGGATTTTATTCCTGTGGGCCCTCCTATCCACTGATGCTCAAAGCCTTGGATCCTTTTTATTTTACCCTTGCCTTTTAGTTTAAAGGACTATTGGCTTTTTCTGCTTGCCTTTTGGTTTAAAGGGCTATCCACTGCTGTACTCTTTGAGTATGAACCTCACAGCTTTATAATTCGCAATGTCTGCAAACCATGGTGCTTCCTGAATGGCGAAGAGTTGCTCATCTAGAAAGGTTTCAGAGATCTCAGTAGGAGGGAGGGACGCTCCTGCTACTGGTTCTATCCGGGACAGGTGATCAGCTACCTGGTTCTCTGTCCCTTTTCTGTCTCTTATTTCTATATTAAACTCTTGCAGAAGCAACATCCATCTTATGAGCCTGGGTTTTGAATCCTACTTTGTGAGTAGGTATTTAAGAGCAGCATGGTCAGTATACACAATTACTTTTGAACCTACTAAATAGGATCTAAACTTGTCAATGGCATAAACCACTGCAAGTAACTCTTTTTCTGTGGTTGTGTAATTCTTCTGTGCATCATTTAAAACATGGCTAGCATAGTAAATGACGTACAGAAGCTTGTTATGCCTATGTCCCAACACGACACCAATGGCATGGTCACTGGCATCACACATTAGTTCGAATGGTAATGTCCAGTTTGGTGCAGAGATGACTGGTGCTGTAACCAGCTGGTGCACGAAATTGTGATCATCAACAATGGTGCCAAAGGAATTGGAGCTCTTAAACATGAATCACACTTTGTCATAATTCCGCACAACTAACCAGCAAGTGTACTGGGTCGTCCAAGTAATACCTTACGTGAGTAAGGGTCGATCCCACAGAGATTGTCGGCTTGAAGCAAGCTATGGTCACCTTGTAAATCTCAGTCAGGCAAATTCAGATGGTGATGGAGAATTGATAATTAAAAGATAAATAAAACATAAAATAAAGATAGAGATACTTATGTAATTCTTTGGTTGGAATTTCAGATAAGCGTATGAAGATGCTTTGTTCCTCCTGAACCTCTGCTTTCATATTGCCTTCTTCCAATCATTTATATTCCTTTCCATGGCAAGCTTTATATTAAGGCATCACCGTTGTCAATGGCTACTTCCCGTCCTCTCCGTGAAAACGTTCCAAATGCGCTGTCACCGCACGGCTAATCATCTGTCGGTTCTCGATCATGTTGGGATAGGATCCATTGATCCTTTTGCGTCTCTCACACGCCCAACAATCGTGAGTTTGAAGCTCGTCACAGTCATCCCTTCCTAGATCCTACTCAGAATACCACAGATAAGGTTTAGACATTCCGGATCTCAGGAATGGCCGCCAATAATTCTAGCCTATACCACGAAGGTTCCAATCTTAGATCAGAAACCCAAGAGATATGCATTCAAGCTTGTTCATGTAGAACGGAAGTGGTTGTCAGTCACGCATTCATAGGTGAGAATGGTGATGAGTGTCACATAATCATCACATTCATCATGTTCTTGGGTGTGAATGAACATCTTCGAGAAGAAATAGACTATAGTTGAATAGAAAAACAATAGTACTTTGTATTAATTCATGAAGAACAGCAGAGCTCTACACCTTAATCTATGGTGTGTAGAAACTCCACCGTTGAAAATACATAAGAACAAAAGGTCTAGGCATGGCCGAATGGCCAGCCTCTCAAAGAGGGTTCAATCATCAAAACATGATTCCAGGATGATCAAAAGATAAAAATACAATAGCAAAAGGTCCTATTTATAGATAACTAGTAGCCTAGGGTTTACAGAAATCAGTAATTAATGCAGAAATCTTCTTCCCGGCCCACTTGGTGTGTTCTTGGGCTGAGCATTGAAGCTTCCATGTGTAGAGACTTTTCTTGGAGTTAAACACCAGCTTTTGTGCTAGTTTGGGCGTTTAACTCCAGCTTTTGTGCCAGTTCCGGCGTTAAATGCCAAAATTCTTGAGCTGAATTGGAACGCCTATTTGGGCCATCAAATCTCAGGCAAAGTCTGGATTATTATATATTGCTGGAAAGCCCAGGATGTCTACTTTCAAAAGCAATTGAGAGCGCGCCAATTGGGCTTCTGTAGCTCCAGAAAATCCACTTTGAGTGTAGGGAGGTCAGAATCCAACAGCATCTGCAGTCATTTTTCAGCCTCTGAATCAGATTTTTGCTCAGGTCCCTCAATTTCAGCCCAGAAAATACCTGAAATCCAGAAAAACACACAAACTCATAGTAAAGTCCAGAATTGTGATTTTTAATTAAAAACTAATAAAAATATAATAAAAACTAATTAAAATATACTAAAAACATACTAAAAACAAGCTCAAAAAGCGTATAAATTATCTGCTCATCACAACACCAAACTTAAATTGTTGCTTGTCCCCAAGCAACTGAAAATCAAATAGGATAGCAAGAAGAGAATATACAATGAATTCCAAAAACATCTATGAAGATCAGTATTAATTAGATGAGCGGGGCTTTTAGCTTTTTGCTTCTGAACAGTTTTGGCATCTCACTTTATTCATTGAAGTTCAGAATGATTGGCATCTATAGGAACTCAGAATCCAGATAGTGTTATTGATTCTCCTAGTTAAGTATGTTGATTCTTGAACACAGCTACTTTATGAGTCTTGGCCGTGGCCCTAAGCACTTTGTTTTCCATTATTACCACCGGATACATAAATGCCACAGACACATAACTGGGTGAACCTTTTCAGATTATGACTCAGCTTTGCTAGAGTCCCCAATTAGAGGTGTCCAGGGTTCTTAAGCACACTCTTCTTTTTGCTTTGGACCTCGACTTTAACCGCTCAGTCTCAAATTTTTACTTGACACCTTCACGCCACAAGCACATGGTTAGGGACAGCTTGGTTTAGCCGCTTAGGCCAGGATTTTATTCCTGTGGGCCCTCCTATCCGCTGATGCTCAAAGCCTTGGATCCTTTTTATCACCCTTGCCTTTTGGTTTAAACGGATATTGGCTTTTTCTGCTTGCTTTTCTCTCTCTTTTTTTTTTTGTGCAAGCTTTTCACTGCTTTTTCTTGCTTCAAGAATCAATTTTATGATTTTTCAGATCATCAGATAACATTTCTCCTTTTCCCACCATTCTTTCAAGAGCCAACAATTTTAACATTCATAAACAATCAAATTTAAAAATATACACTGTTCAAGCATTCATTCAGAAAAACAATAGTATTGCCACCACATCAAAATAATTAAACTGTTTTGAAATTTGAAATTCATGCACTTCTTTTTCTTTTTCAATTAAAAATATTTTTCATTTAAGAAAGATGATGGATTCATTTTCATAGCTTTAAGGCATAGACACTTAGACACTAATGATCATGTAATAAAGACACAAACATAAATAAACATAAAGCACAATTTTCGAAAAAAAAACAGAAAATAAAGAACAAGGAAATTAAAGAACGGGTCCACCTTAGTGATGGCGGCTTGTTCTTCCTTTTGAAGATCTTATGGAGTGCTTGAGCTCCTCAATGTCTCTTCCTTGCCTTTGTTGTTCCTCTTTCATGGTTCTTTTGTCTTCTCTAATTTCATGGAGGAGGATGGAATGCTCTTGGTGCTCCACCCTTAGTTGTCCCATGTTGGAACTTAATTCTCCTAGGGAGGTGTTGATTTGCTCCCAATAGTTTTGTGGAGGAAAATGCATCCCTTGAGGTATCTCAGGGATTTCATGATGAGGAGTTTCCTCATGCTCTTGTCCATGAGTGGGATCTCTTGTTTGCTCCATCCTTTTCTTAGTGATGGGCTTGTCCTCATCAATGAGGATGTCTTCCTTTATGTCAATTCCAGCTAAATTGCAGAGGTGACAAATGAGATGAGGGAAGGCTAACCTTGCCACAGTAGAGGACTTGTCCGCTACCTTGTAGAGTTCTTGGGATATAACCTCATGAACTTCTACTTCCTCTCTAATCATGATGCTATGAATCATGATAGCCCGGTCTATAGTAACTTCAGATCGGTTGCTAGTAGGAATGATTGAGCGTTGGATGAACTCCAACCATCCCCTAGCCACGGGCTTGAGGTCATGCCTTCTTAGTTGAATCGGCTTCCCTCTTAAATCTCTCTTCCATTGAGCGCCCTCTTCACAGATGTCCATGAGGACTTGGTCCAACCTTTGATCAAAGTTGACCCTATGGGTGTGCATCTCCTTGCATCATAGGCAAATTGAATGCCAGCCTTACATTTTCCAGACTAAAGTCTAAGTATTTCCCTCGGACCATTATAAGCCAATTCATAGGGTCCGGGTTCACATTTTATCGTGGTTCTTAGTGATCCATGCATTGGCATAGAACTCTTGAACCATTAAGATTCCGAATTGTTGAATGGGGTTTGTGAGAACTTCCCAACCTCTTCTTCGAATTTCATGTTGGATCTCCGGATATTCGCCCTTTTTGAGCTTAAAAGGGACCTCGGGGATCACCTTCTTCTTGGCCACAACTTCATAGAAGTGGTCTTGATGCACCCTTGAGAATAATCTCTCCATCTCCCATGACTCGGAGGTGGAAGCTTTTGCCTTCCCTTTCCTCTTTCTAGAGGTTTCTCCGGCCTTTGGTGCCATTAATGGTTATGGAAAAACAAAAAAAAAGCTTTAGCTTTTACCACACCAAACTTAGAAGGTTGCTCATCCTCGAGCAAAAGAAGAAAGAAGAGAGTAGAAGAAGAAGAAATAGAGGAGATGGAAGGGGCTTTGTATTTCGGCCAAGGGGGATAGGTAGTGTGTATATTGTGTGAAAATGAAGGAGTGAAGATGGGTTTATATAGGAGTGGAGGGGGGTATGGTTCGGCCATTATAGGTGGGTTTGAGTGGGAAAGTGGTTTGAATTGGAATGGTGAGGTAGGTGGGGTTTTATAAAGGATGGATGTGAGTGGTGAAGAGAATGGTGGGATTTGATAGGTGAGGGGTTTTTGGGGAAGAGGTATTGAGGTGATTGGTAAATGGGTGAAGAAAAGAGAGAGAGGTGGGGTAGGTGGGATCCTGTGGGGTCCACAGATCCTGAGGTGTCAAGGATTTCTCATCCCTGCACCATGTAGCGTGTAAAACGCCCCTTGTTGCCAATCCTCGCGTTAAACGCCAGGCTGCTGCCCATTTCTGGCATTTAACACCAGCTTCTTGCCCATTCCTGGTGTTAAACGCTAGTCTAGTGCCCATTTCTGGCGTTAAACGCCCAGAATGGTGCCAGACTGGGCGTTTAACGCCCATTCTGCTACCCTTACTGGCGTTTAAACGCCAGTAAGTTTCTCCTTCAGAGTGTTCTATTTTTCATTATATTTTTCCTTCTGTTTTTGCTTTTTCAATTGTTTTTATGACTTCACATGATCATCAACCTACAGAAAATATAAAATAACAAAAGAAAATAGAAATTTAACATAGATAAGTAAAAAAAATTGGGTTGCCTCCCAACAAGTGCTTCTTTAATGTCAATAGGTTGACTGTGGCTCTCATGGAGCCTCACAGATGTTCAGAGCAATGTTGGAACCTCCCAATACCAAACTTAGAGTTTGAATGTGGGGGTTTAACACCAAACTTAAAGTTTGGTTGTGGCCTCCCAACACCAAACTTAGAGTTTGACTGTGGGGGCTCTATTTGACTCTGTATTGAGAGAAGCTCTTCATGCTTCCTCTCCATGGTGACAGAGGGATATCCTTGAGCTTTAAACACAAGGAAGTCTCCATTCACTTGAATGATCAATTCTCCTCTGTCAACATCAATCATAGCTTTTGCTGTGGCTAGGAAGGGTCTGCCAAGGATGATGGATTCATCCATACACTTCCCAGTCTCTAGGATTATGAAGTCAGCAGGGATGTAGTGGCCTTCAACCTTTACCAAGACATCCTCTACAAGTCCATAAGCTTGTTTCTTTGAATTGTCTGCCATCTCCAGTGAGATTCTTACAGCTTGTACCTCAATGATCCCTAGCTTCTCTATTACAGAGAGAGGCATGAGGTTTATACTTGACCCTAGGTCACACAGAGCCTTCTCAAAGGTCATGGTGCCTATGGTACAAGGGATTGAAAATTTTCCGGTAATTTCTGCCTAGTCAAGTCATCCAGTTCTTTGATGAGCAATGGAGGTTCATCCTCCCAAGTCTCATTACCAAACAACCTGGCATTTAGCTTTATGATTGCTCCAAGGTACTTAGCAACTTGCTCTTCAGTAACATCTTCATCCTCTTCAGAGGAAGAATACTCATCAGAGCTCATGAATGGCAAAAGTAAATTTAATGGAATCTCTATGGTCTCAGTCTGAGCCTCGGATTCCCATGGTTCCTCATTAGGGAACTCCATGGAGGTTAGTGGACGTCCATTGAGATCTTCCTCAGTGGAGATCACTGCCTCTTCCTCCTCTCCAGGTTCGGCCATATGAGACGTATTTATGGCCTTGCATTCTCTCTTTGGATTCTTTTCTGTATTGCTTGGGAGAGTACTAGGAGGGAGTTCAGTAATTTTCTTACTCAGCTGACCCACTTGTGCCTCCAAATTTCTAATGGAGGACCTTGTTTCAGTCATGAAACTTTGAGTGGTTTTGATTAGATCAGAGACAATAGTTGCTAAGTCAGAGTGGCTTTGCTTAGAATTCTCTGTCTATTGCTGAGAAGATGATGGAAAAGGTTTGCTATTGTTAAACCTATTTCTTCCACCATTATTGTTGTTGAAACCTTGTTGAGGTCTCTATTGATCCTTCCATGAAAGATTTGGATGATTTTTCCATGAAGGATTATAGGTGTTTCCATAGGGTTCTCCCATATAATTCACCTCTTCCATTGCTGGGTTCTCAGGATCATAAGCTTCTTCTTCAGAGGAAGCTTCCTTAGTACTGCCTGTTGCTGCTTGCATTCCAGACAGACTCTGAGAAATCATATTTACTTGCTGAGTCAATATTTTATTTTGAGCCAATATGGCATTCAGAGTATCAATCTCAAGAACTCCTTTCTTCTGAGTTGTCCCATTATTCACAGGATTCCTTTCAGAAGTGTACATGAATTGGTTATTTGCAACCATTTCAATGAGTTCTTGAGCTTCTGTAGGCATTTTCTTCAGATGAAGAGATCCTCCAGCAGAGCTATCCAATGACATCTTGGATAGTTCAGACAAACCATCATAGAAAATACCTATGATGCTCCATTCAGAAAGCATGTCAGAAGGACATCTTCTGATCAATTGCTTGTATCTTTCCCAAGCTTCATAGATGGATTCACCTTCCTTCTGTCTGAATGTTTGGACTTCCACTCTAAGCTTGCTCAATTTTTGAGGTGGAAAGAACTTTGCCAAGAAGGCATTAACTAGCTTTTCCCAAGAGTTCAGGCTTTCTTTAGGTTGTGAATCCAACCATGTCCTAGCTCTGTCTCTTACAGCAAAAGGAAAAAGCATAAGTCTATAGACTTCAGGGTCAACCCCATTGGTCTTGACAGTGTCACAGATTTGCAAGAATTTAGCTAGGAACTGATGAGGATCTTTCAATGGAAGTCCATGAAACTTGCAATTCTGTTGCATTAGAGAAACTAATTGAGGCTTAAGCTCAAAGTTGTTTGCTCCAATGGCAGGGATTGAGATGCTTCTCCCATAGAAGTCGGGAGTATGTGTAGTAAAGTCACCAAGCACTTTCCTTGCATTGTTGGCATTGTTGTTTTCGGCTGCCATGGTTTCTTCTTCTTTGAAAAGCTCTGTTAGGCCCTCTAGAGAGAATTGTGCTTTAGCTTCTCTTAGCTTTCTCTTCAAGGTCCTTTTAGGTTCAGGATCAGCTTGAACAAGTATGCCTTTATCTTTGTTCCTGCTCATATGAAAGAGAAGAGAACAAGAAAGTAGGGAATCCTCTTTGTCACAGTATAGAGATTCCTTGAGGTGTCAGAGGAAAAGAAGAATAGAAGGAGGAGGTAGATAGAAGATAATTCGAACATATAAAGAAGGATAGAGTTTGAATTGCACCTTGAGGAGGAGTGTTAGTCCCTTAAATAGAAGGATGTGAGAAGAGGGGAGGAATTTTTGAAAATAAATTAAAAAGATTTTGAAATAATAAAAAGATAATTGAAAATTTGATTGAGATCTTCGAAAATTAAGATTGGGAAAAAAAATTAAGTGATTTTTTTAAAAAAGATTTTGAAATTAGAAACCAAAAAGATGTGATTGAAAAGATGTGATTGAGAAGATATGATTGACAATCAAACTAAAAAGAGAAAGTTTTAAAATTAAAGTTGATTTACTTGACTAACAAGAAATTAGAAGATATGATTCTAGAATTAAAACTTTTGATCTTTTCTTAATAGGCAAGTAACAACTAGAAAATTTTGAAGTAAATCATTTATAACAAGGATTTTTGAAAATAATAAAAAAATGGAAAGAAATTGATTTTGAAGAGATATAATTGAAAATATATGATTTGAAAAAGATTTGAATTTGAAAAATTATGAAAATTTGAAAAAGATTTGAATTAAAAACAAAATCTTTCCTCTAGTGTCCTTCTGGCGTTAAACGCCAGTTTTCCTTCTTCACTGGGCGTTTTGAATGCCCAGCTTTTTCTGTTTCATTCCTCTGCTGAATGTTCTGAATCTTCAATTCTCTGTATTATTGACTTGAAAAGACACAATTTTGAAAATATTTTTGAATTTTTAATGATGAGAAACAATCAAAATACAACTAATCTTAGGAAACTCAAATCAAACAATGCATGCAGGACACCAAACATAAAAATTTTCATATAAGAGATACTAACAAATTGAGAATGCATGTGAAAAACAACAAAACACACAAAACAAGAGAATTTAAAGATCAGAGCACTGAAATCATCAAGAACAACTTGAAGATCAATGAAGAACATATTGCATGTATTCGAAAAATGCAAGAAGAATAAAAACATGCAATTGACACCAAACTTAAAAATTGATACTAGATTCAAACAAGAAACATAAAATATTTTTGGTTTTTATGGTTTTATAAATTTTTTTTTTGTGATTTTTGAAACTTATATAGAAAAGAAAATAAAGAGAATCAAAACTTTTAATAAGAATTCCAGGAATCATGCAATGTTAGTCTAAAGCTTCAGTCTAAACAGATTAGACATGGTTGGCCAAGCTTCAGCAGGACATTACATTCAGTAGCTAAATTGATGAGAATAAATCAGCTTTTGTGATGATAAAAACATCACCTTGAAACTCTAGAATTCATTCTTAAAAATTCTGAAAAGTACCTAATCTAAGCAACAAGATGAACCGTCAGTTGTCCAAACTCGAACAATCCCCGGCAACGGCGCCAAAAACTTGGTGCACGAAATTGTGATCATCAACAATGGCGCCAAAGGACTTGGAGCTCTTAAACATGAATCACACTTTGTCACAATTCCGCACAACTAACCAGCAAGTGCACTGGGTCGTCCAAGTAATACCTTACGTGAGAAAGGGTCGATCCCACGGAGACTGTCGGCTTGAAGCAAGCTATGGTCACCTTGTAAATCTCAGTGAGGCGAATTCAAATGGTAATGGAGAATTGATAATTAAAAGATAAATAAAACATAAAATAAAGATAGAGATACTTATGTAATTCTTTGGTTGGAATTTCAGATAAGCGTATGAAGATGCTTTGTTCCTCCTGAACCTCTGCTTTCCTATTGCCTTCGTCCAATCATTCATACTCCTTTCCATGGCAAGCTTTATGTTGGGCATCACCGTTGTCAATAGCTACTTCCCGTCCTCTCAGTGAAAACGTTCCAAATGCGCTGTCACCGCACGGCTAATCATCTGTCGGTTCTCGATCATGTTGGAATAGGATCCATTGATCCTTTTGCGTCTGTCACACGCCCAACAATCGCGAGTTTGAAGCTCGTCACAGTCATCCCTTCCCAGATCCTACTCAGAATACCACAGACAAGATTTAGACGTTCCGGATCTCAGGAATGGCCGCCAATAATTCTAGCCTATACCATGAAGGTTCCAATCTTAGATCAGAAACCCAAGAGATATGCATTCAAGTTTGTTCATGTAGAACGGAAGTGGTTGTCAGTCACGCGTTCATAGGTGAGAATGGTGATGAGTGTCACATAATCATCACATTCATCATGTTCTTGGGTGCGAATGAACATCTTAGAGAAGAAATAGACTTGAGTTGAATAGAAAAATAATAGTACTTTGTATTAATTCATGAAGAACAGCAGAGCTCCACACCTTAATCTATGGTGTGTAGAAACTCCACCGTTGAAAATATATAAGAACAAAAGGTCTAGGCATGGCCGAATGGCCAGCCTCCCAAAGAGGGTTCAATCATCAAAACATGATTCCAGAATGATCAAAAGATGAAAATACAATAGCAAAAGGTCCTATTTATAGATAACTAGTAGCCTAGGGTTTACAGAAATCAGTAATTAATGCAGAAATCTTCTTCCGGGCCCACTTGGTGTGTGCTTGGGCTGAGCATTGAAGCTTCCATGTGTAGAGACTTTTTTTGGAGTTAAACGCCAACTTTTGTGCCAGTTTGGGCGTTTAACTCCAGCTTTTGTGCCAGTTCCGGTGTTAAACGCCAGAATTCTTGAGCTTACTTAGAACGCCTGTTTGTGCCATCAAATCTCAAACAAAGTATGGACTATTATATATTTCTGGAAAGCCCAGGATGTCTACTTTCCAACACAATTGAGAGCGCGCGAATTGGGCTTCGGTAACTCCAGAAAATCCACTTTGAGTGCAGGGAGGTCAGAATCCAACAGCATATGCAGTCCTTTTTCAGCCTTTGAATCAGATTTTTGCTCAGATCCTTCAATTTCAGCCAGAAAATACCTGAAATCATAGAAAAATACACAAACTCATAGTAAAGTCTAGAATTGTGATTTTTAATTAAAAACTAATAAAAATATAATAAAAACTAATTAAAATATACTAAAAACATACTAAAAATAATGCCAAAAAGCGTATAAATTATCCGCTCATCACCAACTTAGCTTTCAGGGTCTCAAACACCTGCAGACACTCTATGTCAAACACAAATGGCGTGTCAGCAGCTAGTTGATTGCTCAGAGATTTTGCTATTTTCGAAAAATCCTTTATAAACCTCCTGTAGAATCCTGCATGCCCAGAAAGCTTCTGATTGCTTTTACATTGGCAGGTGGTGGTAATTTTTTAATTACCTCTACCTTAGCTTGATCCACCTCTATTCCTTTGTTTGAAATTTTATGCCCAAGGACAATTCCTTCAGTCACCATAAAGTGACATTTTTTCCAGTTAAAATCAAGTTAGTCTCTTGGCACCTTTTCAAAACAAGTGCTAGATGATCAAGACAGGAACTGAATGAGTCTCCAAATACTGAGAAGTCATCCATGAAGACTTCCAGAAATTTTTCTACCATATTAGAGAAGATAGAAAGCATGCACCTCTGAAAGGTTGCAGGTGCATTGCACAGATCAAAAGGCATCCTTCTGTAGGCAAATACTCTAGAAGAACATGTGAATGCTGTTTTGTCTTGATCCTGAGGATCTACTGTAATTTGGTTGTAGCCTGAATAGCCATCCAAAAAGCAGTAATAGTCATGACCTGCTACTCTCTCTAGCATTTGGTCTATGAATGGTAAAGGAAAATGATCCTTTCTGGTGGCTGTATTGAGCCTTCTGTAGTCAATACACATACGCCACCCTGTAATTGTTCTTGTAGGAACCAGTTCATTCTTTTTATTGTGAACCATTGTCATGCCTCCCTTTTTGGGTACAACTTGGACATGGCTTACTCAAGGGCTATCAGAAATAGGATAAATAATCCCAGCCTCTAGTAACTTAGTGACCTCTTTCTGCACCACCTGCTTCATGGCTGGATTTAGCCGCCTCTATGGTTGACCACTGGCTTAGCATCATCCTCCAATAGGATCTTGTGCATGCATCTTGCTGGGCTATTGCCCTTAAGATCACTTATGGACCACCCAAGAGCTGTCTTGTGTGTCCTCAGCACCTGAATTAGTGCTTTCTCTTCCTGTGGATTTAAAGCAGAGCTTATGATCACAGAAAAAGTGTCACCTTCTCCCAGAAATGCATATTTCAGGGATAGTGATAGTGGTTTGAGCTCGGGTTTAGGAGGCTTATCCTCTTCCTAAGGAATTTTCAGAGGTTCTTTTATTTCCTCTGATTCCTCCAGACCAGGCTGAACATCTTTAAAGATGTCCTCTAGCTCTGATTCAAGACTTTTAGCCATATTGATCTCTTCCACCAAAGAGTCAATAATATCAGTGCTTATGCAGTCATCTGATGTGTTTGGATGCTGCATAGCTTTGACAGCATTTAACTTGAATTCATCCTCATTGACTCTCAGGGTCACTTCCCCTTTTTGTACATCAATAAGAGTTCGTCCAGTTGCTAGGAAAGGTCTTTCTAGAATGAGAGTTGCACTTTTGTGCTCCTCCATTTCCAGCACTACAAAGTCAGTGGGAAAGGCAAATGGCCCAACCTTGACAATCATGTCCTCAATTATGCCTGATGGATATTTAATGGAGCCATCAGCAAGTTGAAGACATATCCGGGTTGGTTTGACTTCTTCAGTCAAGCCAAGCTTTCTAATAGTGGATGCAGGTATTAGGTTGATACTTGCTCCAAGGTTACATAGAGCTGTCTTGGTGTAAGCACCCTCTAATGTGCATGGTATTATAAAGCTTCCCGGATCTGTAAGCTTCTCTGGCAAGCTTTTCAGAATGACTGCACTGCATTATTCAATGAGAAAAACTTTTTCAGTTTCTCTCCAATCCTTCTTATGACTTAAGATCTCTTTCATGAACTTAGCATAAGAGGGTATTTGCTCAAGTGCCTCTGCAAACGGGATCTTTATCTCAAGAGTCCTGAGATAGTCTGTAAAGCGGGCAAATTGTTTATCCTGTTCCGCTTGGCGGAGTTTCTGAGGATAAGGCATCTTGGCTTTATATTCTTCAACCTTAGTTGCTCTAGGTTTATTCCCTACAGAGGTGGTTGGAGAAGCCTTCTTAGAGGGGTTACTATCAGTACTTGCAGGTGTCTGATCCCTCATTGGCGTTTGAACGCCAGGATTGGGTGGTGGATGGGCGTTTAACGCCAGCTTCCCACCCTTTTCTGGCGTTTGAACGCCAGAATCGGGCAATGAATGGGCGTTCAACGCCAACTTTTCTCTTTTTTCTAGCGTTTGAACGACATAAGTGGGCATCCACTGGGCGTTTGACGCCAATTTTTTACCCTTTTCTAGCGTTTGAACGCCAGAATTATTCCTCTCTGGGCTCTTGCTGTCCTCAGAGGGATTTTGGCCAGTGGTTTGGTCATCCTCTGTTAGTTGTTCCTTTCTTGGCTTTCTGCTACTTTGAGCTAATTTATTCAATGTCTTCCCGCTCCTTAGTTGAACAGCTTGGCAATCTTCTGTTATCTGTTTAGATAGCTGCTGTCTTGTCTGATTCAATTGTGCTTCCATATTCTTGTTAGCATTTTTAATGTCTTGGAACATCTCTTTAAATTCTGCTAATTATTTTGTCATAAAGAGTAATTGTTGATTAAGCTCAATAATCTATTCTTGAGGATTAGGGTCAGTTGTTACTGCCCTGGCTTCTTCCTTTATAGAGGACTCACTGCTAGAGTACAAATGTTGATTCCTAGCAACCGTATCTATAAGTTCTTGAGCCTCTTCAATCGTCTTCCTCATGTGTATAGATCCACCAGCAGAGTGGTCTAGAGACATCTGAGCCTTTTTTATAAGCCCATAGTAGAAGATGTCTAACTGTACCCACTCTGAAAATATTTCAGAAGGGCATTTCCTTAGCATCCCTCTGTACCTCTCCCAGGCATTATAAAGGGATTCATGATCCTCTTGTTTAAAGCCTTGGATGTCCAGCCTTAGATGTGTCATCCTTTTTGGAGGATAAAATTGATTCAGAAATTTGTCTGATAACTGTCTCCATGTTTTTATGCTTGCTGTGGGTTGGTTATTTAACCACCTCTTAGCTTGATCTTTTACAGCAAATGAAAACAGTAATAATCTGTAGACATCCTGATTCACTTCTTTATCACGTACTGTGTCAGCAATTTGTAAGAACTGTGCCAGAAACTCAGTAGGTTCTTCCTGTGGAAGACTGGAATACTGGCAATTTTGCTACACCATGATAATGAGCTGAGGATTTAGCTCAAAACTGCTTGCTTTGATGGAAGGTATACAGATGCTACTCCCATATGCGGTTGTAATGGGGTTAGCATATGACCTCAGAGTCCTTCTGGACTGTTCACTTCCACTTATGTCCATGATGGAGAAAAGAGAATTGATATGAATTGCAATTAAATTATATTTTAAAATTTTTTTTATTTAATTAAAAGTAACCGAAAAAATAAAACAAAATAAGTGGAAGATAAAATAAAACTTTCGAAATTTAGAAGAAAATAAAATAAAAGCAAATTGAAAACTAAATTAATTAATTAATTAAAAAGATTTTGGAATTAGCAATAAAAAAGATATGATTAAAAATTATTTTGAAAAAGATATGATTGAGAATATATGATTGCAATTTATTAAAAAAAAGATATGATTGAAAATTATTTTGAAAAAGATGTGATTGAGAAGATATGATTGCAATTTATTAAAAAAAAAGGATATGATTGAAAATATATGATTGAAGAAATAAAAAAGATTTGATTTTTGAAAAAGATT
The DNA here is from genome assembly GCF_059453495.1 of Arachis ipaensis. NCBI lineage: Eukaryota > Viridiplantae > Streptophyta > Magnoliopsida > Fabales > Fabaceae > Arachis > Arachis ipaensis. Next base: position 126,142,799 of record NC_142442.1, on the reverse strand, counting down.
TGAAAAGATCAATTTTTGAAATTAGAATTTTGACTTGACTAAAAAAAAAGAGATATGATTTTCAAAAATCTTTGACTAATTTAATGCAAAATTTTAAAATTTATGAGTAAAATAAGGAAAAGATATTTTTTTGATTTTTGAATTTTAATGAGGAAAGAGAAAAACAACAAAATGACACTAAACTTAGATATTTTAGATCAAAACACAGAGAACAAACAAGAAAACTTTGAATGTCAAGATGAACACCAAGAACACTTTGAAGATCAAGATTAACACCAAGAACAAATTTTTTTGAAAAAAATTTTAAGTAAATAAAAGCATAAGGGACACCAAACTTAAAATTTTTAGAAAATAAAACACAAATTTTTGAAAATTTAAAGGAAAACACAAAGAAGACACCAAAATTAGAATTTTTAAAGATCAAGAAAGAACTAAGAACATGCAAATTCGAAAAATCGAAAGAAAATAAAAGCATGCAATTGACACCAGACTTAAAATATGAAACTAAACTCAAATAAAAGACTCAAATTTAGTGACTCTAAACCAACAAAAATAAATTATTCCTAATCTAAGCAACAAGATAAACCGTCAGTTGTCCAAACTCGAACAATCCCCGGCAACGGTGCCAAAAACTTGGTGCACGAAATCACAATCACACTTTTGTAATTCCGCACAACTAACCAGCAAGTGCACTGGGTCATCCAAGTAATACCTTACGTGAGTAAGGGTCGATCCCATGGAGATTGTCGGCTTGAAGCAAGCTATGGTTATCTTGTAACTCTTAGTTAGGATATCAATAATTGTCAGATTTAATTGTAAAAAGTAAAAGAACATGAAATAAATACTTGTTTTGCAGTAATGGAGAACAGGTTGAGGTTTTGGAGATGCTCTATCTTCTGAATCTCTGCTTTCCTACAGTCTTCTTCTTCATGCACGCAAGGCTCCTTCCATGGCAAGCTGTATGTTGGTGGATCACCGTTGTCAATGGCTACCATCTGTCCTCTCAGGTAAAATGGTCCAAATGCGCTGTCACCGCACGGTTAATCATCTGTCGGTTATCACTCTTGCTGGAATAGGATCCATTGATCCTTTTGCGTCTGTCACTACGCCCAGCACTTGCAAGTTTGAAGCTCGTCACAGTCATCCCTTCCCAGATCCTACTCGGAATACCACAGACAAGGTTTAGACTTTCCGGATCTCAAGAATGGCTGCCAATAATTCTAGCTTATACCATGAAGACTCTGATCTGAATCAGGAGGCCAAGAGATATGCACTCAATCTAAGGTAGAACGGAAGTGGTTGTTAGGCACGCGTTCATAGGTGAGAATGATGATGAGTGTCACGATCATCACATTCATCAATTTGAAGAACAAGTGTATATCTTAGAGAAGAGACAAGCGTGATTGAATGGAAAACAGTAGTAATTGCATTAATTCATCAAAACACAGCAGAGCTCCTCACCCCCAACCATGGGATTTAGAGACTCATGCCATCAGAAATACAGTATGAAACGTGTAAAAGTGTCATGAGGTACAAGATGAATCACTAAAAGTAGTTTTTATAATAAACTAGTGACCTAGGGTTACAAAAAATGAGTAAGCTATAATAGTTAGTGTAGAAATCCACTTCCGGGGCCCACTTGGTGTGTGCTTGGGCTGAGCATTGAAGCTTTCACGTGTAGAGACCTTTCTTGGAGTTAAACGCCAGCTTTTGTGCTAGTTTGGGCGTTTAACTCCAGCTTTCATGCCAGTTCTGGCGTTTTGACGCCAGAATTTCTATGCTGACTTGGAATGCCGGTTTGGGCCATCAAATCTCGAGCAAAGTATAGATTATTATATATTTCTGGAAAGCCCATGATGTCTACTTTTTAACGCAATTGAGAGCGCGCCAATTAGGTATCTGTAGCGCCAGAAAATCCACTTTGAGTGTAGGGAGGTCAGAATCCAACAGCATCTGCAGTCCTTTTTCAGCCTCTGAATCAGATATTTGCTTAGGTCCCTCAATTTCAGCCAGAAATATCTGAAATCATATAAAAATACACAAACTCATATTAAAGTCCAGAAATATTATTTTTAATTAAAAACTAATAAAAACATAATAAAAACTAACTAAAATATACTGAAAATATACTAAAAACAATGCCAAAAAGCGTATAAATTATCCGCTCATCAAGGACCCTTACATCTACAAGGATTAAGTACATCACAGTTACTTCATTATGGGATTGGAGCCTCGTATTAGACGATATGTTTTATAGAATTGAGCTTTTCAACATCCTCTGTCTAGCTCGCTTTTTGACCCCGATGCTCCTTATGACTTTCCCTTATCCTGGTTACACCCTGACGCACCTGGATATCTTTTTCCCAATGGTCTCGGACACCCTATACTAGCTCAACCCTTGAATGAGGCGGCACCTGAGCTTATCATTCATGACGAGCCCGAGGTAGCTGGAGGGTACGTACCTGTGATTCCCTAGAGTGGGACTTTCCCCTTGAGCCAATTCCTGACTTTCCACAGCCTGATGAGCCAGCACTACCGGATGACGGGGTAGCTCCTATATACGTAAACGGACCTGTGCTCGCGAATGGATTTGTATATAGTGACAGCAGTACTTCTGGTGGATCTGAGGGTATGGCTGTAGTTACAGACGAGGAGGAGGAGAAGGATCCTGATATAGAGATAGAGCAGGATAAGGAGATGAGCGAGCCTCATGACTATCTTTCGAATGGCCACGTGTAGATATAGTCTGACAGCAGTAGGGGCATTCTTTTGATGACACATCTAGTCTGATATTGTCTGATAGTTAGTCTCTCACTTGTGTTAGTACACCCGAGAGCTAGGAGCTGTATGTAGAGTGGTTAGGCTAGCCTGGGCGCCAGCTTAGCAGCTTTTTGGGATCTTACATTTTGTTCTATTTTGTTATATCTATATGTATAGACACTCCTTATGTATATATGTTTTACTTTTGCACTTCATAGAAGTTTATGGAGAACTAGGGTTTCTTTAATGTATTTTGGGTTATGGATTTCTATACGTATGTATATAAATATCCTTTAGCCAGTCTTAGCTTCGTAGGGTGAGCTCGGCAGGCTTGAATATTTTGTACCTTGACTCACTACTCTCCTTGTTTATATACATATGTTAGTATACCTAAGCTTTCTTCGTACGTAAGTTAACGTTATTCCTGAGCGTTGCGCTTTTAATTTTACGATTTTGCTTTAACTATTCCTTCAAGGTTCCTCGTATATTACTTTCTTTCAATTTACTATACGTATATATATTTTATTATAGAGGAAGTAATACTACACCACCTCTGTTTTACGACTTAAGCGTAAAGCTCTGTGTGATAAGGTGTTACAATAATTAATTAGATGCTTCTTAAAAAAATTATACAATTTAAAATTCATAGATTAATTTAAATACGTAGGGGCCAAAATTATTAGACGAGGTAAAAAGTTCAAAGTTTTTGTATAAATGTTAGCATTTATATTTTAAATTTATTTGTTTTATCTATAAGTTTAAATCAAATTAAAGTCAATTAGGTTTTAAAAATTTCTAGTTCTGAGTCAACTATAAAAATACGAGTTAGATATACATAGCACAATACTTTCGTTGCTTAGTACAATTAATTACTTCTTTTACATATTTGTGTTATTTAAATTTTTCTATTTTCTTCTAATGACAGCTGGTGTTCACAAAATTGTTGAGATCAATCCTATAGTTAAGTATTTGTGTGTATATATATATATATATATATATATATATATATAAGTGATGAGGTTATGGACACTATCGAGCTACAAAAAATTTTCACTGTTATACTCAATTGAGATGGTTTGGCTCGATAAAGATGTGAGGTTTTTTGCCATTTTTTTAATTAATATTAAATTTGTATTATTGATATTTCAAATGTGTTTATTTACCTTTTTAATTATTCTTTGATTTTTGTTTGTCAATTATAGGAGAGAAGATACATGTCTCAGTAAAGAGAGCTCTTGTGTCTCAATTCATGAATTTTCTATGGAAAGAATAGTTTTGTGAGTTTAAATCGATGTATCGATGTATGCAGACTTCCAGAATCGTCAAGTATCGCACAATATGGATTTAGCTTTGTGACTTTTGTCATTCCCAATGCTCTTAGGTTCAATTACACCTATTTAGTTGGTAAGTTTGTTGTTTTAAAAAAAAAATAAATTCAGTGATATATTTATTTAACAATAATGCTCTGCATCCATGTAATTTTTCTAACCAAGTTATTTTTTCTCACGTGCCGCGCCACCCTTTTTCTCATGCTTTCATAACAGACCTTTAACGTAAACCACTTCAACGAAAAGCTTCCTCTTCAACGTAAAGCTTCCTTCTTCATTCTTCTTCAACGTAAAGCTTCCCTACTTCTCTGATTTCTTTGATTTTCTTTTTCGTTGTTTTCAATTTTCGATTTGTATTTGAATAGCGTATCAAAACAATGAATGATTCAAGTTCAAATCAGTTGAATGAGAGCAATTTGGATTATTCTTCTGAATTAAATAGAGTGGACGAGGTTTAGATTATTCAATCATGAATTGAATTGAATGGAGTGCAATTGAATAAAGTGATAATGAATACTTTCATTCTTCATTGCTAAATCTAGTGTTGTTTAGAACACAATTTTCGGTTCATTTGTTATTATACAATGGTTTTGTATTGATCATATTTACATTTCATTCTAGAATGCAGTGTTTCTGAATTGAATTTATATAATGGACAATTTTTTGTTCATTTGTTTTTACACAAAGGTCTTGTTATGATAGTATTTCGCTTCATTCTTCAATAATTTTGAATTGAATGAAACAGAATGTAATTGAATAAAGTGATAATGAATAGAATTTGGATAGAATATGTAACACCCTAATTAGCCTAAGCCTTACCTCATGCTGGAAAGTAAAGGTTAATTGAAGGTTATGGAAATTCTAAGGCTTATATATATATATATAGAGAGAGAGAGAGAGACAGAGAGAGAAAGGAATATTGATTTTAGAAGCCCGATGAAGAAATAAGCTCAAATACAGAATTACAAAAGCGCAAAATGTTCACACGGAACTACAAACTTAAGGCACAAGGTAAAGATACAAGATAATATATATATATATATATATATATATATATATATATATATATATATATATATATATATATAAGAGTATAATAGTCATAAAGAACAAGCCACAGCTTGCGGAGTTTAAGCCGACTAGTTATATACAGACAATACGGAGTTTTGAAAGTAAAACAGCTTATACAATATCTCTCTCAAGGTAAGCCCCTAGGGCAAATATAAATACAAAAGTGAGAGAACAAATCAAAATAACCAAAATGATAACAAAATGGAATAAGGTCCTCCGCTCTGTCACCATCAAGCAACTCACCGAGGTGAGTTGCGACCTGCATCTTAAAAACAACAACAAAGTATGGAATGAGAACCGGAGGTTCTCAGTATGGTAACAGTGTCCAGTAATTTAAGATGCAAGCCCCCGGGACACCAGAGACAATCCTAGAGCTTCATACCAAATAGATATCCAAGCTTAGCAAAATGAAAAACTTAAACCATAAATAATAAACAGTGTCATCTAAACTTAGGGGATTTCTAACTAGTTCTAAATCACACCGATGTATCTCACAGCCTTCGCCAACCTAACCTCTTTGTGATCCCATCGCCACTACTTTCCAAATCTCCTCAATCCCAGAAGAAAACACAAGTAGTTCATACAAGTAAAGCACAAGTAGATATTCATGTATAGCAAGTAAATCAAGAAACAATTAAGCATGTTATACAATTAGGCAAACAATGCAAGTCTGTAAAGCAATAAAAAAGATAGAATATGCACATGATGAATACCTGTCCTAATTAGCTGTGATATCACATGTCGGTTATAGTGCCAAACCCGACACAAAATCCGGTTCGCAACTCCCAGATTAGTCTCTCTGTTGCGGATACTCAGGAGGAATAATTCCGAGGGATAAGTGCCCAACCACCTTCTCCTTTCAGAGAGAAACATTCTGAGAGAGAGTGCCCTATCACCTTCCTCTGGATGCCGCATGATTCCATGGGTTAGTGTCCTACCACCTTGCAACCAGAGAAAAATTCATACTTATAAGGAAGAATTCTGAGGGATGAGTGCCCTACCACCTTCTCCATGACTGAGAAATGTAAGTGGAAAGCCCAACTCCAACCCTTACATCCGAACATAGGCGGGAGATTGCCACAGCCCCTACGACAGAGAACAAAGCATAGTACAATCACGTACTCAATCTCAGAGATCACTGCTCATAGCACAAGTCTGTACATACTCATCTCATAATCCATAATCATTCATCCTTAATATCTCAAGTTCATCATCGAATCCACAACTCCACAATTTCATCATACCAATCGTCTTTACAGTACTCTACAACTTCAATCAACTAATCCACCCTCAGTACTCCAGAAACCTAAGTTTCCGTCTTCTAAATTTATGTAGAATTTTACTAAAATAAGTCACTAACTCATCTCTAGTATTATTAGAACCTAATTACTAGATAGTACTCTTAAACAGCATTTGAAGGAAGTTTGGAAAGTTAGAGAACCCTTGAAAACGAAGAAAAATCATTTTCAATAAAACAGGGGTCTCACGTACACAAGTCTCTGTCTCGCGTACGCATGCAGTAAAAAATGGGTGGTCGCGTATGCAACCACCTGCTCGCGTACGCGAGTGTCCAACCTGAATGGATTGCTCACGTCGCGTGTTAAAGTTCGCGTACGCAAGGGTCAAAATTCTGATAGTTCACGTACACATGCAGTGCCTGCGTACGCGAGATGCCCAACCCAAATGGAATGGCCGCGTCGCGTGCACTGTGTCGCATACGCAACCCTCACCAGACTTAGAAAATTTTTAAAGTTGCAGAATTTAGTTTTAAACACGAAACTTTAAACATTCATAACTTTCTCTACAAAAATCTATTTTTCTCAAACTTTATATCAATTTAAAGCTCTCAAAACAATCTTTAATTTAAAATAAATTTCACCAAATTTTGAAAACAGAAAAACTCATGTTATGGTCCGTCAAAGTTCACCAAAATTGGTTTTTACCAAAAGTAATTAGGTTATCAAACTTCCAAAATTCACAAACAATACAAAATATCCTACAACCAAATCAAATCCAATGGACCTAAATGATATTCAAATATCTTGCAATTCATTCCACAACCTACCAACATGCAATTTTACCAATTTCATCCAAAAATCCTCATTTACACTCCTCTAATTCTCAATTATTACACTCAAAGTATCATTTCCCTATCCTCAACATTTATCAACATCAATAAGCTTCACAATTAATTATCAACACTCAAAATCATCATTCTCAACTTCAATTTTAATAATCAACCATAACATCAAAGTTCAACATCATAATTCATCAAGATCAATAACGTCATCATACATTATTAACTCAACAATTTCCAACCATTAATTCAGTCTTATCCTAAGTCCACTAGCCTAAGTGTCCAGAAATATTACATATTATATAGAGAAAACTGAAACCATATATTAGCCGATTCCCAAAATGCATACCGTACCAAGATTGAAATCCAACAAGCTTTCAATCACCAACACCACTTCCAAAAGGCCACAATCAACTCCCAAACAAGCTATTCATATATTTTACCACAAATCAATCTAGGGTTTCATATACATAAAACCACAAGAAATATGAATACACTCACCTTACCCAATGGAATTAGGTATGAAACACAACAATACTCTTGCGTTAAATCACCCCTAAATAATCAAAATAACAAAACTTCTTCAAAACCCAAACCTAAAAACGTGAAAACTATTAGGACTGAGAAAGGGAGTGTGAAACGTGATTTCTTACCAGAAATACTTAGGTAGAAATGACGGGCTCAACGGGAGCTTCGCGTGGCCTTAAACAGCTCGAAAATCGGAGCACCGTGGCTCGCGATACAAGCGAAAGAAGTTGAATGTGAATAATGCTCTCTTTTCTCCTTCTCCTCTCAATACAGCTGTGTGTGTGTGTGTGTTTGTGGAGTTTATGAGCTGAAAAGCTCATTAAGTATGCTTATATATGTTGGGCTTGGGCCCAATTTGGGCCCAGTCCAACTCGTTAGCATTTTTAACCCGTTTGGCTCACTTTGGGCCAAAACCTTTAGAATTAGTGCCCGGTTTTCAATTCTGAAAGTTTTCCTAAGTTTTCCTACTGTTTTTATTATTTTCACGTAGTACGGACAGACTTAAGCCGGTACTGCCGGTTAATTTACTGGTTTGGATTTTTATATTGTTTTTCGCAGAAAATTACATTTTCCCACTTAGAAAAATTCAATGAATTCAAATCTCATGGTTAAATTTCTAAATTAAGACTTCTAATTTCTCGAACCTATTCCGGGCGATTAAATTATTCCTTTATTTTATCTAAATGGTCAATAGAAATTATGGTTCTTACATTCTCTCCTCCTAATAAATTTTCGCCCTCGAAAATTGAAATCGTTTGTAATCCAACAACGGCAGTCTATCTCCATCTTAAATTCAAGTCCCCATACTCCTTTAGTTGCATCACTCTGATTTCTACTACATATAAAAGAATCTTCTTTTCTCCCTTTGTTTTCCCTCAGATGTAACTCTAAGTTCTGATATCACGAATGGTGATATTCTATACTATGAAAATAAGTTAAGGTTTGGTTACCGGCTTCATAATTACCTCAACTCTTTTGTTGTGATAGACCTACCTCCTGTGTTCTTCGGCATGGACAATCATGGACAATCTCTAACCAAATGTCCTTGTGCACTACACTTGTAGCATAGTTTCATATCCAACTGACATGGCCTATGCGGATAGTAGTTCCTGCACTCCTGACACCTCAAATTAGGGGAGTAAGCTCTTTATCGCTTCCCTTCACCATTTCTCTTGAGGTTCTGTCCGCTTGGTGCAAGGTAATCGCCATGAGCTCGGTTGTCAGTATAACCATGATATCCCCTCGCCTCAGGTACCTTCTTGGCACAGTCCTCCATAAACCTCGCCTTGTTCACAAGCTCAGAAAAGATTTGAATCTCCAAAGGAGCCACAGCAGTCATAATGTCATCCTGCAAGCCTCCTTGATATTTAACGTACTTCCAACTCTCATAGGACTCCGGGGCACCTTGACAGATCCTAGAAAACCTACAGAGTTTCTCGAACCTACTAGTGTATTCGGCCACAGACAACAAGCCTTGCTTCACCTGCATAAGCTCTAACTCCTTTGCTTCTCTCACCAACTCCGGAAAATACTTCCTATAGAACGCCATTTGAAACACATCCCAAAGAATCTCCGCATTCGGAATTCGCAGCAACTAGCACTCTCCTTGCCACCAATGTTGTGCCTCTCCTAACAATTGATAGGTTGCAAACCCCACGTATTGGTTAGCCGGGACATGTTGAGCCTGTAGTGCGCGCTCTATAGATTAGAACCAAATGTCCGCTTCAGTTGAGTTGGTCGAACCTTGATAAACCGCTATTTTACGGTTTATTTTATGTTGAATTGAGTGGATTTTATCCATTATTCTCACACTTATTCATATAATTCGTATGTTTTACATTTTCCTTCCTAATTTTGTGCTATGATTGAAAACTTCCTTCTTTGGCCTTAAATTTACTAATTTTAATCCTCTCTTATTTCCATTCGATGTCTTGATATGTGTGTTAAGTGTTTTCAGGTTTTATAGGGCAGGAATGGCTTAGAGAATGGAAATAAAGCATGCAAAAGTGGAAGGAACACGAGAAATTGAGAATTTCAGAATCTGGTAGCGACACACTCGCATGGATGAGGCGTACGTGTGATTGAGCCAATGTCCAAATGACGCGCATGCATGGCTGATGCCTATGCGTGGCCAGTGAAAATGTCCAGCGACGCCTACGCGTGGCTGATGCGTACGCGTGACAGAGCGTCACGTACTGCAATTTACAGAAAACGCCAGAGGTGATTTCTGGGCTGATTTGGACCTAGTTTCAAGCCCGAAAACATAGATTAGACGCTGGAAGTGGAGCAGAATCGATCATTCAACTTTTATTCACACAACTTTAGGTTTTAGATGTAGTTTTCTAGAGAGAGAGGTTCTCTCCTCTCTCTAGGTTTTAGGTTTTTTAGTTTTATTTCTTCTTCAATTCAGATTTCCATCTTATTTTAATTTAGTTTCTCTTATACATCTGATTATTCTAGCATCTTAGTTTATTTTCCCTTGTTGATGTCTTTATTTTCCCAATTTAATTTATGAACTCTTCAAGTTAGATTCAATTTTCATTAATGGAATCTATGTTTCATGTTTCCTATTGTTCAATTGCATTGTTATTGTTATTTCTTTGGTTTAGTTAGTTTTAGATTTTGCTATGTCTTGTTAGTTTTCTATATTTTTATGTTATGCCTTCCAAGTATTTGAGAAAATGCTTGGTTGGATTCTAAATTAGATTTTTATGTTCCTAACTTGGATTAATCAATTAGAGACTCTTGAGTTATCAAAATTCTTTTGTTGATTGGTGATTGAAAATTGCTAGTTGGCTTAGGCTTTACTAAATCTAGTCTTTGATTAGGACTTGTGAACTTAAGTTGATTTTGCTCACTTGACTTTCCTTCATTGTTAGAGGTTAACTAAGTGAAATATTTAAAAGGGCATTCCAATTGAGGATGATAATGAGGATGGGAATTCCAATTCTCAATCCTTGTTAGGACTTTTCTTAGTTGTTATTTTATTTCCTTGTTATTTACATTACTTGTCTCTTATCACAAAACCCAAAAATATACTTTATCATAACCAATAATAAACACTTCCCTGCAATTCCTTGAGAGACGACCTGAGGTTTAAATCCTTCGGTTAATTTTGTTGGGTTTGCTTTGCGACAAAAAATTTAAATATTGATTGAGGTTTAATTGTCGGTTTAGAACTATACTTGCAACGCGATTATTTTTTTGAAATTCTTTACCGACATTTTTCCACCCATCAATTTTTAGGCGCCGTTGCCGGGGAATTGCAAATGTGTGCTTTATTATTGGTTATTGTGAATATTGTGAATATATTTGCCTTTTGTTTCTTTGTTAGTTTTTGCTAATTTTAGGAGTTTATTTTCATTAATTCTGATTAGTTTTTGTTTTTATTTTCTCTTGTTACTATGAATTCTCACCCCTTTGGCTATGAGTTTGGTTCAAATTATGTTGTAAGAAGTGGAGATTACAATGAAGGCTTGCATCAAGGATGGGACAATCAAAAATGGGAGGAGCCACAAGGATTTGACCAATCCTCTTGGCAACAACCTCCACCAACGTACTTTGAGCAAGAGCCATTCCAGAATGCATATCAATCCAATAGCTATGGTAGACCCCCTTGTAGTTACCAACAAGCCCCACCATATTCTTCTGAACCCCCTCCTCAACATAGTTTTAAACCACCATACTCACAAGCCCCTACAACCAAACACTTCCATATGATCCTAACCCATATCCACCATACCAACCACCATATGAGCCATATGAACCACACATAGAACCACCACCATTCCAACCTCAATACCTCTAAGAACCACCTCCAATGTATGAGAACTTTCAACCACAAGACGAATTTTTCTTTCCACCACAACCCTCTATAGGGGAATGTCCATATCCATCAATCCAAGAACAATATGATCCTATTTATGTTAGCCAAATGGAACAAGAGCCACGGGATCATTTTAAGGAAGCAATGGATCGACTTCGAGCAACCATCCATCAAATGAAGCGAGAGGAAAGCCGAAAAGCACACGAAGCTCTCATGGCTACCAAATCTTAACTTCAGAACAAGGGACTGTAGTGTGTTGTGCAACAAGTGGACAAAATGGAGAGTGTTGAACCACCACATCCTTATCATGGTGAACCACCTTCCTATCATAAACCTTTCTTCCCAAGTAATGAACCCTCATATCCACTCTAATCCCCAATGGATGACACTCTTGGTGTTCTTCTTCAAGAATAAAGAGAGATGTAGCGGACGACACTAGAGTTCATAGCTACCTTGACCGAGGTAGTAGATAATTTAGCTTTACTGCGCTTCAACACTCAAAGTACCCCCATGGCCGCATGTGGAGAATCTAATGAGGAGCGTAGCATAAAGGAGAAATTAGAAACTCCAGTGGAAAGTGAGGAATGTAACTTGGTATTAGAATGATTGGAGGAAGCTGTAATTTTTGAAGAGGAAGAAGTGGTTGAAGACTTAGGAGATGCTGAACCTCCATGGGAATCTAGAGTAGTAGAGTATTCCTTCGAGAAGCTTGAAATTGATGTTGAGAAGGATAGTGCACAACTTCCAAGGCATGTTCTCCATGAAGAATTGGACGGAATAGAACAAGAAACAAGTCCCTTTGGTAATGAAGATCCCACATGACATCTTCCTAGTGATGAACTTGCATTTGCAATTGAACCCCTTGAGTTTGAAGAACCTTCTCCGAGTGAATCTGAAGGTGATGCTGAGGTAGAATTTTCTCAACCTCCAACTTATGACTTGAGTAACAGGGAAGAATTAGAAGAACTTGATAAGGGAGCAGTTGAAGTTGAAGAGGCTTGCAAAGAGGTGGAAGAAGTCAAAGAAGAGCACACGGGAGTGGAGCTTGCAACATCATTAGAAACACCTCTCCCCAAGCCATTGCCATCCAACACAACATTCAAGTGGGTAAAATTCTTATCCTTAAACTTTACTTTCCCATTTGAATATGCTTTGTTAGAAATGGATGGGCAACTTCGCGCTCTTTGTGGCTTTAAGAGTGAACGGGCGATGGTAAGTGGTTGGAAACATAAGTTTCGGTTCATTGTGGATGAAATCTCAAAGTCTAAATGCAAAGGTTAGTGTAGAGCTTGATTGAATGGGTCTAGGAAGCTATTTGGATGTCTTAGTGAGATTTTGGATTACTTGCCACCCGGTTGAAACAATGATTACAACTTAAAGACGGGTGTAGAAATAAGATTTGGGATCCCGGTAAACAAGAGGATCAACTTTGGGAGCTCAAAGCTTGTGAAGAACTTCATCAAGGCTTGGTGAATTCATTTGGAAATTTTGGAGCTTATTGGAAGTCCAAGCATTGGTGGAAGTTTTAAGATGAGTTCAAGCACAAGCCACCATGACAAGGAGCTCACCAAATGTCCAACTTAAGGACTTTAACTAAAAGTGCTAGGTGGAGACAACCTACCATGGTATGATCTTCCTTATTTATAGTTCTATTTTATTTATTTGCTTATATTTGTTTCATTAATTATCTTTGTTAATTTTTAAATAAGCATGTTTCCCTTTTGTTCTGAGTTATTTCTTAAATTAAAAAAAAGGGCAACCCACGCGCACTCGTGGGCGACGCATACGCGTCAATGCCCAAAGTTGGTTCATGCCCAAACCGTGCTAGAATGGTGCGACGGCATGGCCTAGATAGGAAGTTGTGCCAGGACCGCGCTAGTGGGGTGCTAGATGCACATACCAATCCACGCGTACGCGTAATTTTCATTTTTGGCCTTCAACGCGTGGGCGTAGGCGACGTGTACGCTTCGTTCCTTCATGCCATCTTTGGCACAGCAAAAAGAGAGTTATGCTACCACTGTGCGAGTACTGTGCGAGGAGAACAATTCACACCCACATGTACGCATGACTGATGTGTACGCGTCACCTCCTTATTCTGCAACCCACGCGTACGCGTGGGCGACGCTTACCTGTGGCTTTCTGTTTTCCATTCTTCTTCCTTCTTCTCTCCTTTCTTATTCTTTCTTCTTCCTTTCTTACTTTCTTCTTCTTCATTTGTTTAACTTCTCATCTTATTCTCTTTCATTCTATTTTACTCATTGCATTTGCATACTTTCATTCATTGCATTTTAGTCTTGTGCATGTTTTTATTTTCTTTTCTAAGTTTGCTATTTCTCCATTGGTGTTAAATGTTTTTACTCAACTGTTGAATATTTTTTGCATTGTTTTGGTGCTTCGTGACTTATTCTACATTGTTGGGTGATATTATTTATAGGTCAATGCTACTCTTTTATGACACTTGTATCCCTTTTGTATTGATATAAACTTATATTGTCTTTCATGACCCACTCTCTCTCCCTCATTGTTGCAATTCTTGCACTATTGATATGCCATTTGCCTATATTCTTTTTTTACTTGCATGTTGTAGCTACCATGTAGTTGAGAACCTCATTAATATTTGGCATTAGCCCACCCATATTTTTTTTGTTTGCATATCTTTGTTTGTGGGTTATTCTTCTTCCTTTTTCTCTTCTTTCAGGATGCCCACCAAGAAGGAAAACGGAAAACTTCTAAATGGGGCGACAAACAAGTTCTGGCGTACAATCTTTGGAGAAAGCGCATGATGAGCGGATAATTTATACGCTTTTTGGCATTGTTTTTAGGTAGATTTTAATATATTTTAGTTAATTTTTATTATATTTTTATTAGTTTTTATTCAAAAATCACATTTCTGGACTTTACTATCAGTTTGTGTGTTTTTCTGTGATTTTAGATATTTTCTGGCTGAAATTGAGGGACCTGAGCAAAAATCTGATTTAGAGGCTAAAAAATGACTGCAGATGCTGTTGGATTCTGACCTCCCTTCACTTGAAGTGAATTTTTTGGAGCTACAGAAACCCAATTGGAGAGCTCTCAATTGCTTTGGAAAGTAGACATCTTGGGCTTTCCAGAAATATATAATAGTCCATAGTTTACCTGAGATTTGATGGCCCAAACCGGCATTCAAAGTCAGCCTAAAATTTCTGGCATAAAACGCCCAAACTGGCACCAGAATTGGAGTTAAACGTCCAAACTGGCACAAAAGCTGGCGTTTAACTCCAGGAGCAGCCTATGCACGAAAAAGCTTCAATGCTCAGCCCAAGCACACACCAAGTGGGCCCTGGAAGTGAATTTCTGCATCATTTACTATTTCTGTAAACCCTAGGCTACTAGTTCATTATAAATAGGACCTCTTGCTATTGTATTTTCATCTTCAGATCACTTTTGAGACTATCTTTGTATCACTTTTGATCTCTTGATCATGTTTAGGAGGCTGGCCATTCGGCCATGCCTGGACCTTGTTCTTATGTATTTTCAATGGTGGAGTTTCTACACCCCATAGATTAAGGTGTGGAGCTCTGCTGTTCCTCATGAATCAATGCAATTACTACTGTTTTCTATTCAATTCACTCCTACTTCTTATTCTAAGATATTCATTCACACACAAGAACATGATGAATGTGATGATTATGTGACACTCATCACCATTCTCACCTATGAACGCGTGCCTGACAACCACCTCCGTTCTACATGAAAACGAGCTTGAATGCATATCTCTTAGCCTCGAGATCAGAGTCTTCGTGGTATAAGCTAGAATAAATTGGCAGCATTCTTGAGATCCAGAAAGTCTAAACCTTGTCTGTGGTATTCCGAGTAGGATCTGGGATAGGATGACTGTGACGAGCTTCAAACTCGCGAGTGTTGGGCGTAGTGACAGATGCAAAAGGATCAATGGATCCTATTCCAACATGAGTGAGAACCGATAGATAATTAGCCGTGCGGTGACAGCTCATTTGGACCATTTTCACTGAGAGGACGGACGGTAGCCATTGACAACGGTGATCCCCCAACATACAGCTTGCCATGGAAATGAGTATGCATGATTGGATGAAGGCAATAGGAAAGCAGAGGTTCAGAAGCAATAAGCATCGCCATACGCTTATCTGAAATCCTAACAATGAATTACATAAGTATTTCTATCTTATTTTCTATTTTAATTATATTTTAATTATCAAAATCCCCTAACCATTTGAATCTGCCTGACTGAGATTTACAAGGATGACCATAGCTTGCTTCAAGCCGACAATCTCCGTGGGATCGACCCCTTACTCACGTAAGGTATTACTTGGACGACCCAGTGCACTTGCTAGTCAGCTGCACGGAGTTGTGTGAAAAGTGTGCGATCACGATTCCGTGTACCAACGCATCAGTTGTAGCCACCCGTCTACTTGCACATCTTTGCATGCACCGAGGACGGTGCATTCTTTAAGTGTGGGAGGTCGATACCGACTTCCGTGGGTAACTATTCCTTTTCCAACACCAATTTTTATTCCTCTTTGTTAGTTAGTTGTTGCATTGCATGATAGATTGCATGGTCAGTTAGTTGCTTGCATTTAGCTACTACTTGGTTGAAGTAATTTTTTTTTTCAAGAAAGTTTTTAGAGCATTTCACTAATTTGAATCAAGTTTTTGTTGAACTTGTTTGAAGGAATTTAATTTGGAACATGGTTTTAGAGCTCGAACACACAAAACTAGTGAGATTTTGAGCCTATTTGATTGGTTGCATTTTATCAACGAATATATTTTGTTTTGTTCTGTGTTGTTCTCTCTAAAAATTGTGATCTTTGTCTTGCTTGATTCTATATTTACATTGTTTGATGTATGTATGTACTTATGTGATTGAGGCCTTTGTTTCACTAAGCTTACATACCCATATGGCTTTACCCTTTCATTATCCTTTGCAAACCAATGTTGATCCTGTTTAACCCCTTTTATTCTTTATTTTAGCTCATCACTAACTCTAAATGGAAAACAATAATATCCTTAATTTGAATCCTTAGTTAGCTTAGACTAGTGAAAGTGTTCATGATTTAAGTGTGGGAAAATTGGTTTGGAAACATTTGGTTTGAGAATTGGGTATTGTATATTTTTGGTAAATTTGTGAAAAAGATAGTTGAGCACATAGTCTTGCATCCAATATCTTACTCATATGTATTGAGAAAAACAAAAGAAAAGAAAAATAAAAAGAAAAAAAAAGAAAAAAAGAAAAGGAAAAAGAGCAAATAATAAAAAGGGACAAAATGTCCCAAAGTAAATGGTGATAGCAATGCATATGTAGTGTACTCAAAATCGGATGCATGAATATATGGAAAACGTAGTTAATGGGTAGTTAGATTTTATATTCTGATTACATGGATTATCTTAAGTTAGGTGGGAAGTTTGGGTTAATCAAGGATTCCAATTTTAGTCCACTTAACCAAATAGTCCTACCTTGACCCTAACCCTATTACAACCCTTGAAAAGACCTCTTGATATGTGTATTTGTGCATTAAATTTTTGTTGATTGGTAGAAGAATAGCAAGTCTTAGAAAGCAAGATTAGTAGAGAATTGAGAGAATCGAACCTTAAAAACCCTGAGCGATTAGAGTGTATACACTTCCAGTGAGGGTTCGATGCTCGATTATTTGTTCCTGGCTTTCACGAGCTTTCTTCTTGTAAGTCTATTTGTACTTCATTTTATGATTTGAATTAGTGGAATCCAGTTCATATTTGTTCTTAAAAGATTTATTTACTTTTAACCAAGTAGGTAGAAGCATTTCACATTTAGTTGCATTCATATAGATAGGTTGCATTTCATACATTCTACCATTCCTCTTCACTTCTTTTATAGTTTCTCTTGAGCTTAGCATGAGGACATGTTAATGTTTAAGTGTAGAGAGATTGATAAACTGCTATTTTACGGTTTATTTTGTGTTGAATTGAGTGGATTTTATCCATTATTCTCACACTTATTCATATAATTCGTATGTTTTATATTTCCCTTCTTAATTTTGTGCTATGATTGAAAACATGCTTCTTTGGCCTTAAATTTGATAATTTTATTCCTCTCTTATTACTATTCGATGCCTTGATATGTGTGTTAAGTGTTTTCAGGTTTTATAGGGCAGGAATGGCTTAGAGGATGGAAATGAAGCATGCAAAAGTGGAAAGAACACAAGAAATTGAGAATTTCAGAATCTAGTAGTGATGCGCACGCATGGAAGACGTGTACGCGTGACTGAGCCAATGTACAGTGACGCGTACGCGCTGCTGATGGGTATGCGTGACAGAGCGTCACGTGCTGCAATTTACAGAAAATGTCGGGGACGATTTCTGGGCTGATTTGGACCCAATTTCAAGCCCGAAAACACAAATTAGCAGCTGAGAGTAGAGCAGAATCGATCATTCAACTTTCATCCGCACAACTTTAGGATTTAGATGCGGTTTTCTAGAGAGAGAGGTTCTCTCCTCTCTCTAGGTTTTAGAGTTTTTTAGTTTTATTTCTTCTTCAATTCAGATTTCCATCTTGTTTTAATTTAGTTTCTCTTCTACATCCTATTATTCTAGCATCTTAGTTTATTTTCCTTTGTTGATGTATTTATTTTTCCAATTTAATTAATGAACCCTTCATGTTAGATTCAATTTTCTTTAATGCAATTTATGTTTCATGTTTCCTATTGCTCAATTGAATTGTTATTGTTATTTCTTTGCTTTGGTTAGTTTTAGAGTTTGGTATGTCTTGTTAGTTTCTATGTTTTTATGTTATGCCTTCCAAGTGTTTGATAAAATACTTGGTTGGATTTTAAATTAGAATTTTATGTTCTTAACTTGGATTAATCAATTAGAGACTCTTGAGTTATCAAAATTCTTTTCTTGATTGGTGATTGAAAATTGCTAGTTGGCTTAGTCTTAACTAAATCTAGTCTTTGATTAGGACTTGTGAATTTAAGTTGATTTTGCCCACTTGACTTTCCTTCATTGTTAGAGGTTAACTAAGTGAAAGAGAAAGGCAATTACCATCACAATTGATGATGATAATGAGGATGGGAATTCCAATTCACAATCCTTGTTAGGACTTTTCTTAGTTTTTATTTTATTTCCTTGTTATTTACATTACTTGTCTCTTATCACAAAACCCAAAAATATACTTTATCATAACCAATAATAAACACTTCCCTGTAATTACTTGAGAAACGACCCGAGGTTTAAATACTTTGGTTAATTTTCTTGGGTTTGCTTTGTGACAAACAATTTAAATATTGAATGAGGTTTAATTGTCGGTTTAGAACTATACTTGCAACGCGATTATTTTTGTGAAATTCTTTACCGACATTTTTCCACCCATCAATTTTTTGGCGCCATTGCCGGGAAATTGTAAATGTGTGCTTTATTATTGGTTAATGTGAATATTGTGAATATGTTTGCCTTTTGTTTCTTTGTTAGTTTTTGCTAATTTTAGGAGTTTATTTTCATTATTTCTTATTAGTTTTTGTTTTTATTTTTTCTTGTTACTATGAATTCTCACCCCTTTGGCTATGAGTTTGGTTCAAATTATGTTGTAGGAAGTGAAAATTACAATGAAGGCTTGCATCAAGGATGGGATAATCAAAGACGGGAGGAGCCACAAGGATTTGACCAACCCTCTTGGCAATAACCTCCACCAATGTACTATGAGCAAGAGCCATTCCAGAATGCATATCAATCCCATAGCTATGGTGGACCCCCTTGTAATGACTTGGAATGTATTAGGTTTGGTGAGAAGTTTACGTTAATCAGGAATTCGAATTTTAGTGCACTTAACCAAATACGTTCCTACTTTGACCCTAACCCCATTACAACCCTTGAAAAGACCTCTTGATATGTGTATTTGTGCATTAAATTTCTGTTGATTGGTAGAAGAAGAGCAAGCCCTAGAAAACAAGATTAGTAGAGAACAGAGAGACTCGACCCTCAAACACTAGAGTGATTAGAGTGTATACACTTCCAGTGAGGGTTTGATGCTCAATTTTGTGTTCCCGACTTTCATGAGCTTTCTTCTTGCAACTTTACTTGTACCTCATTGTGTGATTTGAATTAGTGGAATCCAGGTTATGTTTGTCTTGGAGAATTTGTTTACTTTTAACCAAGTAGGTAGAATCATCTTAGCATGTAGTTGCATTCATGTAGATAGGTTGCGTTGCATGAGTCTCACCTTTTTTCCCTTCACTCTTTTGGTCTCCTTAAGCTTAGCATGAGGACATGCTAATGTTTAAGTGTGGAGAGATTTGATACACCATTATTTTACGATATATTTTGGACTAAATTGAGTGGGATTATGTCAACTAATCACACACTTATTCATGTAAATTACATGTTTTTCATTTTCTTTCTAGTATTGTGCCATGATTGAAAACATGCTTTTCTAAGCTTTAAAATTGTTAATTTTTAATTCTCCTTTATTACCATTCGATGCCGTGATATTTTTGTGAAGTGTTTTCAGGTTTACCGGGCATGAATTGCTTAAAGGATGAAGATGAGGCATGTTGAAGTGAAAGGAACACAGGAAACTAATGAGCTGAGAAGTGAAGAGCGACGCGCACGCATGGCTGACGCGTGCGCGTGATTTGGCGCGTTTATCCTTGACGCGTACATGGTGCGCAAAATTGTGATCATCAATGGCGCCAACAACTTAGTACGCACAATTGTAATCTGTAATCTTTATCACAACTCCGCACAACTAACCAGCAAGTGCGCTGGGTCGTCCAAGTAATAAACCTTACGTGAGTAAGGGTCGATCCCACGGAGATTGTCGGCTTGAAGCAAGCTATGGTCATCTTGTAAATCTCAGTCAGGCAGATTCAAATGGTTACGGAAAATTGATAATTAAAAGATGAATAAAACATAAAATAGGATAGAGATACTTATGTAATTCATTGGTTAGAATTTCAAATAAGTGTATGAAGATGCTTTGTTCCTTCTGAACCTCTACTTTCCTATTGCCTTCTTCCAATCATTCATACTCTTTTCCATGGCAAGCTTTATGTTGGGTTTCACCGTTGTCAGTGGCTACCTCCCGTCCTCTCAGTGAAAATGGTCCAAATGCGGTGTCACCGCACGGCTAATCATCTGTCAGTTCTCGATCATGTTGGAATAGGATCCATTGATCCTTTTGCGTCTGTCACTACGCCCAACACTCGCGAGTTTGAAGCTCGTGACAGTCATCCCTTCCCAGATCCTACTCGGAATACCACAGACAAGGTATAGACTTTTCGGATCTCAGGAATGGCCACCAATAATTCTAGCCTTTACCACGAAGGTTCTAATCTGAGATTAGAAACCCAAGAGAATATACTCCAGCTGTCGTCCAATGACTACGTAGATCGCTTTGTGGTTGTCAAGCATGCAACCTTGGCTAAGCGAGTAATGAAGATTGGGTGATTGTCACGGGTCACCCCTTCATTTTGACTTAACTGAATTAAGAACGAGAGTATATCTTGGAGAAGAAGTAGGCGTGAATTGAATAGAAAAATAATAGTACTTTGCATTAATTCATGAAGAACAGCAGAGCTCCACACCTTAATCTAGGGTGTGTAGAAACTCCACCGTTGAAAATACAAAAGTGATAATGGTGGTCATTGGCTTCGGCCCAAGAGAGGGAACCAGAAGAACCGATATCAAAAGTATGTGTAAAAGTCTGTAGCAAAAGGTCCTATTTATAGAAAACTAGTAGCCTAGGGTTACAGAAATAAGTAATTAATGAAAAAATCTTCTTCCGGGCCCACTTGGTGTGTGCTTGGGCTGAGCATGGAAGGTTTCACGTGTAGAGACTTCTCTTGGAGTTAAACGCCATCTTTTGTGCCAGTTTGGGCATTTAACTCCAGCTTTTATGCCAGTTTTGGCGTTTTGACGCCAAAATTTTTATGTTGACTTGGAACGCCGGTTTGGGCCATCAAATCTCGGGCAAAGTATGAACTATTATATATTGCTAGAAAGCCCAGGATGTCTACTTTTCAACATAATTGATAGCGCGCCAATTGGACATCTATGTCTCCAGAAAATCCACTTCGAGTGCAGGGAGGTCAGAATCCAATAGCATCTACAGTCCTTTTTCAGCCTCTGAATCAGATTTTTGCTCAGGTCCCTCAATTTCAACCAGAAAATACCTGAAATCACAGAAAAATACAAAAACTCATAGTAAAGTCCAGAAATGTGATTTTTATTTAAAAAACTAATGAAAATATAATAAAAACTAACTAAAACATACTAAAAACATACTAAAAACAATGCCAAAAAGCGTATAAATTATCCGCTCATCACAATACCAAACTTAAATTGTTGCTTGTCCCCAAGCAACTAAAAATAAAGTAGGATAAAAAGAAGAAAATATGCAATGAATTCCAAAAACATCTATGAAGATCAGTCTTAATTAGATGAGCGGGGCTATTAGCTTTTTGCTTCTGAACAGTTTTGGCATCTCACTTTATCCCTTGAAGTTCAGAATGATTGGCATCTATAGGAACTCAGAATTCAGATAGTGTTATTGATTCTCCTAGTTCAGTATGTTGATTCTTGAACACAGTTACTTTATGAGTCTTGGCTGTGACCCTAAGCATTTTGTTTTCCAGTATTACCACCAGATACATAAATGCCACAGACACATAACTGGGTGAACCTTTTCAGATTGTGACTTAGCTTTGCTAGAGTCCCCAATTAGAGGTGTCCAGAGCTCTTAAGCACACTCTTTTTGCTTTGGACCACGACTTTAACCGCTCAGTCTCAAGCTTTCACTTGATACCTTCACGCCACAAGCACATGGTTAGGGACAGCTTGGTTCAGCCGCTTAGGCCAGGATTTTATTCCTGTGGGCCCTTCTATCCACTGATGCTCAAAGCCTTAGATCCTTTTTATTTCACCCTTGCCTTTTGCTTTAAAGGGCTATTGGCTTTTTTTGCTTGCTTTTTCTTTTTCTTCTCTTTTTTTTTCTTCTTTTTTTTCGCATATATTTTTTTTCTGCAAGCTTTTCACTAATTTTTCTTGCTTCAAGAATCATTTTTATGATTTTTCAGATTATCAATAACATTTCTCCTTTTCCATTATTCTTTCAAGAGCCAACAATTTTAATATTCATAAACAACAAATTCAAAATTATGCACTGTTCAAGCATTCATTCAGAAAAACAAAAAGTACTGCCACCACATCAAAATAATTAAACTATTTTAAAATTCGAAATTCATGTACTTCTTTTTCTTTTTCAATTAAAAACATTTTTCATTTAAGAAAGGTGATGGATTCATAGGACATTCATAGCTTTAAGGCATAGACACTAAGACACTAATGATCATGTAATAAGACACAAACATAAATAAAACATAAAGCATAATTTTTGAAAAAAATAGAAAAATAAGAATAAGGAAATTAAAGAACGGGTCCACCTTAGTTATGGCGGCTTGTTCTTCCTCTTGAAGATCTTATAGAGTGCTTGAGCTCCTCAATGTCTCTTCCTTGCCTTTGTTGCTCCTCCCTCATGACTCTTTGGTCTTCTCTAATTTCATAGAGGAGGATAGAATGCTCTTGGTGCTCTGATAAACCACTATTTCATGGTTTATCTTATGCTCAATTGAGTGGTTTTTATCAACTCTTTACCCACTTATTCATACTATTTGCATGGTTTTACATTTGCCTTCCTAATTATGTGTTTTGATTGAAAACATGCTTCTTTGATCTTATATTTGCTTATTATTAATCCTCTCTTATTACCATTAGATGCCTTGATATGTGTGTTAAGTGCTTTCAGAGATTATAAGGCAGAAATGGCTTGGAGGATGGAAAGGAAGCATGCAAAAGTGGAAGGAATACAAGAAGTTGGAGAAATTGCTAAGCTGTCCAGCCTGACCTCTTCGCACTCAAACGGCTATAACTTTAGCTACAGAGGTCCAAACAACGCGGTTTCAGTTGCGTTGGAAACCTAACGTCCGGGGCTTCGATTTGATATATAATATTCTATAGTTCCCCTGACGCTAGGCGATGCGACCGCGTGATCCATTCGGCCGCGTCGCAGTGACGGAAATCAGCGTGATTGAATTCTTCTCCAGCAATTTCTGGGCTGTTTTCGACCCAGTTCGCGGCCCAAAAAACACAGATTAGAGGCTATAAAGTGGGGAAATGCATCCATTCAAAAGGAGGCTTTCATATTCACAATTTTCGGAGTAGATGTAGTTTTTAGAGAGAGAGGTTCTCTCCTCTCTCTTAGGATTAAGATTTAGGACTTCTCTTAGTTTTAGGAGTGACTCTCAACCCCAGGTTCTTTATTTTTATTTATTTTTCCAATTTAATTTATGAATTCCCATGTTATGATTTGAACATTTTATTTAATATAATTCGAAGTATTTCAGACTCATGATTGCTTTCTTTAATTTGTTAATACTCTGTGTTTATCCAAGTTATTTTCATTCAAGTAGATTCTCTTCCCTTTTGGCCTTGGTTAGGTAATTGGTAACACTTGAGTTGTCAAAGTCAGGAGTGGTTGAAATTGGCTGATTTTGCTTTAGCTAGGATTGCTCTAACACTAGTCTCTCCACAGGAATTGACTAGGATATGAGAATCAAGCTAATTAGTCCACTTGACTTAACTAAGTGGGATTAAAATCCAATTCTCATCACATCTGATAAGGATAACAAGGATAGGATTTCCGGTTCTCATACCTTGTCAAGAGATTTTATTATTATTATTTTATGTTACTTGCCATTCAACATACTGCTCCCTTAATTTCTAAAAACCCTACCATTACTTTCTCAAACCCCCAAATTTACAATCTCCATAACCAATAATAAGAACATACCTCCCTGCAATTCCTTGAGAAGACGACCCGAGGTTTAAATACTCGGTTATCAATTTTAAAGGGGTTTGTTACTTGTGACAACCAAACATTTGTACGAAGAGATTTTTGTCGGTTTAGAGACTATATCTACAACACGACTGTTTTTATGACATTCTTTACTGGCAAAAATCCTAACGTCATGCTCCACCCTTAGTTGTCCCATATTGGAACTCAATTCTTTTAGGGAGGTGTTAATTTACTCCCAATAATTTTGTGGAGGAAAGTGCATCCCTTGAGGCATCTCAGGGATTTCATGATGAGGAATTTCCTCATGCTCTTGCCCATGAGTGGAATCTCTTATTTGCTCCATCCTTTTCTTAGTGATGGGCTTGTCCTCATCAATGAGGATGTCTTCCTCTATGTCAATTCCAGCTGAATTGCAGAGGTGATGTAACAACCCTGATTTTCGAGTACGCGAGATCATTTCTGAAGACACGAATTTCTCCAAAAGATCAGTAAAGGGAACACCTCTTCTGTATCATCAAGCATCTGAATCCTCATTGTCATTATATTATATTTAACTCAGGACCTTAGTTGAGACAAGCTCGATAACGCGGTCACGAAGAACCTGGTTTTTGAACCGTATCGGTTAGAAGTTTTGATTTGGTTTTTTTTTTTAAATAGTCTCAGTTTGACGAACCGGACTCGATTTATGAGAGAAGAGAGATAATAGGATGATATTATCATTATATTAGTATTAGAAAATGCTTGAATGATATTATAAGGTTACCTGGTCTGTTTTAGTTAAAAATAGAAAATCGGTTTAACCAGGTTTACGGTTTACTGGTGCAGCTTAGCACCAGCACTCTCTGATGACTTTAGCAATGCTAAGGCCTCATCATATATGTTTTATTCTCATAATAAATATGTTACTAGTGTCATTTATGCTAGTAGCTCAGAAAATAATTTTTAGAGATGTTTTTACAAGTGTTCCGATACATCTAGCTTTAGTAGTTATACACCTGAGATATTTTAATATTATTTTAACCCGCCTCCAAGCCAACCAATCACAACTCACCTTACACCCCCAATACCTCCAAGGCTGTCTCATTTCATCATTTTGGCCGAAAATAACAAGAGAAAAAAGAGAGAAACTTTCATGAACACTTAATCTTCAAAGCTTGATTTCTTCTGAACTAAAACTCAAATCAAAAGTCCGATTTCACCAAAATGATCCTCTCTTCTTCCTCTACATAACCATATAACATATCAAGGCTGGAAATAAGGTGAGATGACTGTCTCCCTCCCTCTTCAATTTGGTTTTCAAGGAAAACCATGCAAAACATGTGTTTTCTTGATGTTCTTCCTTAGGAATCATGCTTAACTTGACTTGAGGTCCAAGAAACATGAATTTCCAGCAATCTAAACTGAGATATCTATTCCTAACATACTGAGTGAGATTTGGTCAGTTGAGAGTTTTTGGATTTAAAGTTGTTCTTGATGTGATTTAGGAGGAAAAAGTGCTTAAGGACCACCTGAAAGTTTAACCGAATTAGGAGCAGCAAAACCAGGTAGGGTGTCACGAAATTAATCTTGATTATTTGTGTTTGAGTTGTGTGAATGTTGTATGATTTGGCTGTGCTAAAAATTGGTTGCATATATGATTGATTCTTGGTGAAAATTTGGTAAAATTTTGATGAAATTTGATGAAATTCAAGTTTTAAAGTTCATGTTCTTGGGCAGCTGGAAAAACGAAACCCTAAGCTTAAATTGAGGTTCAATTTGTGTTGGAATCATGTGGAAAAGATGGGGTTTTAGTGGCTGGGAATTTATTATGAATTATGGTAAAAATCAGTTGCTGAAAAGACTGAAAAACGGGTAAAAACAGAGAAAGAATCTGAAGACTTTATGAAGAACATGAAGAACACTTTGAGGGTGGTGAAGAACACCTTTTTGATTCATAAAAGGGCAAGGAAGTAATTAACTTGGTGTTTGAGGGGTTATATGGTAATTTCTGGAAGTTAGGGTGGTAAAAGTAGAAATATTAAAAGTTACAGATGGTAAAAAGTGAATTTTAAAGGTTAAAAGTAAAAGTAAGTTAATTTTCGAAAATTTAATGATAAAATAATAAAAAATAATAAAATATTAAATAATAATATTTAATTAAAAATAATATTTTAATAAAAATAATAAAATAATGCAAAAAGGCAGTTTTCTGTAAAAGCTTTAGAAAGACAACTTTAAGCACAGAATCTCATAATTACTTTTATAAAACACTTAGGGAGTGGTAAAAACATATTAGTGAGGCAAAGATAAATAAAAGATAAAAAGTTGAAGAAAAGATAAAAATCGAAGAAAAAGTCTGTAAAGTTTTAATGACAGAAAAACAGACAGAGACTAGTGAACGAACTAGGGCAACATAGCTAGTCCTGGAATTGCGAATAGGGTTAGGTATTATATGAAAAGTTAAACTGTTTCAGTATAGACTTAATGAACCTATACTTGGGACAGACTAACTATTCATACCAAAATTTACATAAGCTTTAAATACATACGTTAAATAGAGAAATCAGAGCAGAGTAAAGAAACATAGAGAACAGAGTAACCAGAGTAAAGTAAAGAGATAAAGAGAAAAAGAGTAATATAGACACAGATGAAAAGAGTAAGCAGAGAAGAGAAAAGAGATGCAGAGAACAGAGTAATTAAAACAGAGTAAAGAGATACAGAGAAAGAAAGAAGTACTGCATAAGAATGTGAAAGTGATGATGAATAATGAGAATGATATTGAATGATGATAATGAGAAAAGAGTAATATAACAATGAGAATAGAAGAGAAGAGTATAAAAATAAAGAGTTAAGCCTTGTGGCATGATATTGTATTATATGTTCATCTGATGCTTTTCTATTGGCCCTAGAGGTCATGTAGGCCCAAGTTCACCTACAGTGAGTTGTTATTCCTGTAGGCCGAAGTTCACCGGCAGTGAATATCAATTGTGTATCTCAGGGTGTTGCTCCTGTAGGCCAAAGTTTACCTACAGAGAGTTGTAATACCTGTAAGCCGAAGTTCACTTACAGGGACGCTATTTCTGTAAGCCGAAGTTCACTTATAGAGGTGCTATTTCTATAGGCCGAAGTTCACCTACAGAAAGTTGTTATGCTGTAATTAGACTATTTCTGTAAGCCGAAGTTCACTTACAGAGGTGTTATTTCTGTAGGCCAAAGTTCACCTACAGAAAGTTTTTATGTTGTGTTTAGACTATTCCTGTAAGCCGAAGTTCACTTACGGAGTGCTATTTCTGTAGGCCATAAAGTTCACCTACAGAAAATAAGCCATATCTAGGACTAGTTCCTAGGTAATGTCGGGCTGCAGGGTGTAAACCGACACGTGAGCTCATGGCCTGCATAGGACAGACATGCATCATACTTGGTTGTGCATTTCCTCTGTTATGATTGTTGAATGAATGTATGCTTTCTTTGTTTGTATTCTATTCACTGTGTCCGTGTTTTGTTTTCTTGTATTCTTTTGTTTGTGTTTTGCTTTCTATTTTCTCTATTTATCTATTTCTTCTGTCTACTGCTTCTTGGTATTCTGCTATTTATCTGCTAAACAACACGGAATTAATAAACGTAACTAATAACCCTGGCCCTACTAAGAACTCCCCAGTTCTTACCCCTTCTCTCTCCCTTCCCCCTTCAGATGGAAGTATGAGTACCTTTTCGTAGTTTGCTGACGATCGTTCCTAAAAAGGATTATGCTACACGTAGTCTTCTGAGTCTAGGGTGAATCCCGTTCTCTGTTTATATGTATATACTGTGAGACCAGCCAATTTCTGCACCCCGTTTGTACGTGAACTTTAACCTAAATCCTATGTATGAGACTCCTGTTGTGTGGCTACTTGATGAGGTACCAGAGAGACGTCCTGTGGCACTGTCTGATCGTGCAGAGGAGTAGCAGATGATGTTCTACCTTTTGGTGACATTCCACCTGACTTGAGTTTTGAAGACTTAGAGCGTACTTTCCCTCGCTTTAGTAGTTTAGAGGGAATAGGTGAGTATAGAGTCTAGACTATCCTGGGTGCCAGCTTAGAGACTTCTTGAACAGGTCAGGGCCTGGGATGTTGTATGTATGTATATGAATATAGTTATTATCTAGCTATATCTAGGGGTGTTCTAACTAAAAGTCTATACTTAAATAAATGTTGGATCACTGAATGTTGTTGACTGCTTGTGATGTATTTATGTGTGGTTGTTTGTAACTGTTTTATCTGTTATCAGTTGTGAATTCGTTATGAATGATTCCGTCTATTAATCCAAATGTTTTCAAAAAAAAAAGTACCTCGCTAACTAACTACGCTTTTAACAACGAATCAGGCTCATATAATAAATAATAGATAATAATTAGGATGACAAATTGGTAGCACTCAGTTTTCGGTATATCCTAGGCTTACTGAAAATTGGTTCGTTACAATTTGGTAACAGAGCAGTTCATTCCCAGTAGAGCCTGGGGAGTGGACTGACTATGCTTCATTGCATACTCTATTGTGTGTCTCATGCTGTTAGGGTATCTTCAAGATACATTTGGCATGAATGTCTATGAGTGCTCATTTTGGGAATGTTCGTGCTTAACTTGAGATATTTCGACTGATCACCTTAATGTTGATTGTTTGGTATGAATAAGACCTCAATGACTGTGAATAGGCATGGTTTAATCGAGCTCCAAACGATGAATCGACGTGACCCACAGCTATCTTCATAGCTGTTATGATCTTCATGGCTATGGCTGTGTGAGATTTGGATGCTGTAAGGAACGGACTTACCTCTTCGTCAGGATGGCTTGAAGAAAGTAGACCGCTTGAAAATGGATTCTTGCACTCGGCTAAAATTTTGAGGGCAAAATTTTCTTTTAGGAGGGTAGAATGTAACAACCCTGATTTTCGAGTACGCGAGATCATTTCTAAAGACACGAATTTCTCCAAAAGATCAGTAAAGGGAACACCTCTTCTGTATCATCAAGCATCTGAATCCTCATTGTCATTATATTATCTTTAACTCAGGACCTTAGTTGAGACAAGCTCGATAACACGGTCACGAAGAACCTGGTTTTTGAACCGTATCGGTTAGAAGTTTTGATTTGTTTTTTTTTAAATAGTCTCAGTTTGACGAACCGGACTCGATTTATGAGAGAAGAGAGATAATAGAATGATATTATCATTATATTAGTATTAGAAAATTCTTGAATGATATTATAAGGTTACCTGGTCTGTTTTAGTTAAAAACAGAAAATCGGTTTAACCGGATTTACGGTTTACTGGTGCAGCTTAGCACCAGCACTCTCTGATGACTTTAGCAATGCTAAGGCCTCATCATACATGTTTTATTCTCATAATAAATATGTTACTAGTGTCATTTATGCTAGTAGCTCAGAAAATAATTTTTAGAGATGTTTTTACAAGTGTTTCGATACATCTAGTTTTAGTAGTTATACACCTGAGATATTTTAATATTATTTTAACCCACCTCCAAGCCAACCAATCACAACTCACCTTACACCCCCAAGATCTCCAAGGCTGTCTCATTTCATCATTTTGGCCGAAAATAACGAGAGAGAAAAGAGAAAAACTTTCATGAACACTTAATCTTCAAAGCTTGATTTCTTCTGAACTAAAACTCAAATCAAAAGTCCGATTTCACCAAAATGATCCTCTCTTCTTCCTCTACATAACCATATAACATATCAAGGCTGGAAATAAGGTGAGATGACTGTCTCCCTCCCTCTTCAATTCGGTTTTCAAGGAAAACCATGCAAAACATGTGTTTTCTTGATGTTCTTCCTTAGGAATCATCCTTAACTTGACTTAAGGGCCAAGAAACGTGAATTTCCATCAAGTCTAAGGTGAGATATCTCTTCCTAACATACTGAGTGAGATTTGGTCAGTTGAGAATTTTTGGATTTAAAGTTGTTCTTGATGTGATTTAGGAGGAAAAAGTGCTTAAGGACCACCTGAAAGTTTAACCGAATTAGGAGCAGCAAAACCAGGTAGGGTGTCACGAAATTAGTCTTGATTATTTGTGTTTGAGTTGTGTGAATGTTGTATGATTTGGCTGTGCTAAAAATTGGTTGCATATATGATTGATTCTTGGTGAAAAATTGGTGAAATTTTGATGAAATTTGATGAAATTCAAGTTTTAAAGTTCATGTTCTTGGGCAGCTGGAAAAACGAAACCCTAAGCTTAAATTGAGGTTCAATTTGTGTTGAAATCATGTGGAAAAGATGGGGTTTTAGTGGCTGGGAATTTATTATGAATTAT
The DNA here is from genome assembly GCF_059453495.1 of Arachis ipaensis. NCBI lineage: Eukaryota > Viridiplantae > Streptophyta > Magnoliopsida > Fabales > Fabaceae > Arachis > Arachis ipaensis. The sequence continues at coordinate 126,112,086 of NC_142442.1, read as the reverse complement.
GGTAAAAATCGGTTGCTGAAAAGACTGAAAAACGGGTAAAAATAGAGAAAGAATCTGAAGAATTTATGAAGAACATGAAGAACACTTTGAGTGTGGTGAAGAACAATGAAGAACACCTTTCTTGATTCATAAAAGGGCAAGGAAGTAGTTAATTTGGTGTTTGAGGGGTTATATGGTAATTTCTGGAAGTTAGGGTGGTAAAAGTAGAAATATTAAAAGTTACGGGTGGTAAAAAGTGAATTTTAAAGGTTAAAAGTAAAAGTAAGTTAATTTTCGAAAATTTAATGATAAAATAATAAAAAATAATAAAATATTAAATAATAATATTTAATTAAAAATAATATTTTAATAAAAATAATAAAATAATGCAGAAAAGACAGTTTTCTGTAAAAGCTTTAGAAAGACAACTTTAAGCACAGAATCTCATAATTACTTTTATAAAATACTTAGGGAGTGGTAAAAACATATTAGTGAGGCAAAGATAAATAAAAGATAAAAAGTTGAAGAAAAGATAAAAATCGAAGAAAAAGTCTGTAAAGTTTTAATGACAGAAAAATAGACAGAGACTAGTGAACAAACTAGGGCAACATAGCTAGTCCTAGAATTGCGAATAGGGTTAGGTATTTTATGAAAAGTTAAACTGTTTCAGTATAGACTTGATGAACCTATACTTGGGACAGACTAACTATTCATACCGAAATTTACATAAGCTTTAAATACATACGTTAAACAGAGAAATCAGAGCAGAGTAAAGAAACACAGAGAACAGAGTAACCAGAGTAAAGTAAAGAGATAAAGAGAAAAAGAGTAATATAGACACAGATGAAAAGAGTAATCAGAGAAGAGAAAAGAGATGCAGAGAACAGAGTAATTAAAACAGAGTAAAGAGATACAGAGAAAGAAAGAATTACTGCATAAGAATGTGAAAGTGATGATGAATAATGAGAATGATATTGAATGATGATAATGAGAAAAGAGTAATATAACAAAGAGAATAGAGGAGAAGAGTATAAAAATAAAGAGTTAAGCCTTGTGGCATGATATTGTATTATATGTTCATCTGATGCTTTTCTATTGGCCCTAGAGGTCCTGTAGGCCCAAGTTCACCTACAGTGAGTTGTTATTCCTGTAGGCCGAAGTTCACCGGTAGTGAATATCAATTGTGTATCTCAGGGTGTTGCTCCTGTAGGCCAAAGTTTACCTACAGAGAGTTGTAAAACCTGTAAGCCGAAGTTCACTTAGAGAGGTGCTATTTCTATAGGCCGAAGTTCACCTACAGAAAGTTGTTATGCTGTAATTAAAGCCGAAGTTCACTTACAGAGGTGTTATTTCTGTAGGTCGAAGTTCACCTACAGAAAGTTTTTATGTTGTGTTTAGACTATTCCTGTAAGCCGAAGTTCACTTACGGGTGTGCTATTTCTGTAGGCCATAAAGTTCACCTACAGAAAATAAGCCATATCTAGGACTAGTTCCTAGGTAATGTCGGGCTGCAGGGTGTAAACCGACACGTGAGCTCATCGCCTGCATAGGACAGACATGCATCATACTTGGTTGTGCATTTCCACTGTTATGATTGTTGAATGAATGTATGCTTTCTTTGTTTGTATTCTATTCACTGTGTCTGTGTTTTGTTTTCTTGTATTCTTTTGTTTGTGTTTTGCTTTCTATTTTCTCTATTTATCTATTTCTTCTGTCTACTGCTTCTCGGTATTCTGCTATTTATCTGCTAAACAACACGGAATAAATAAACAAAACTAATAACTCTGGCCCTACTAAGAACTCCCCAGTTCTTACCCCTTCTCTCTCCCTTCCCCCTTCAGATGGAAGTATGAGTACCCTTCCGTAGTTCGCTGACAATCGTTCCTAAAAAGGATTATGCTACACGTAGTCTTCTGAGTCTAGGGTGAATCCCGTTCTCTGTTTAAATGTATATACTGTGAGGCCATCCAATGTCTGCACCCCGTTTGTACGTGAACTTTAACCTAAATCCTATGTACGAGACTCCTGTTGTGTGGCTACTTGATGAGGTACCAGAGAGACGTCCTGTGGCACTGTCTGATCGTGCAGAGGAGTAGCAGATGATGTTCTACCTTTTGGTGACGTTCCACCTGACTTGAGTTTTGAAGACTTAGAGCGTACTTTCCCTCGCTTTAGTAGTTTAGAGGGAATAGGTGAGTATAGAGTCTAAACTAGCCTGGGTGCCAGCTTAGGGACTTCTTGAACAGGTCAGGGCCTGGGATGTTGTATGTATGTATATGAATATAGTTATTATCTAGCTATATCTAGGGGTGTTCTAACTAAAGGTCTATACTTAAATAAGTGTTGGATCACTGAATGTTGTTGACTGCTTGTGATGTATTTATGTGTGGTTGTTTATAACTGTTTTATCTGTTATCAGTTGTGAATTCGTTATGAATGATTCCGTCTATTAATCCAAATGTTTTCAAAAAAAAAAGTACCTCGCTAACTAACTACGCTTTTAACAACGAGTCAAGCTCATATAATAAATAATAGATAATAATTAGGATGACAAATTGGTAGCACTCAGTTTTCGGTATATCCTAGGCTAATTGGAAATTGGGTCGTTACAATTTAGTATCAGAGCAGTTCGTTCCCAGTAGAGCCTGGGGAGTGGACTGACTATGCTTCATTGCATACTCTATTGTGTGTCTCATGCTGTTAGGGTATCTTCAAGATACATTTGGCATGAATGTCTATGAGTGCTCATTTTGGGAATGTTCATGCTTAACTTGAGAAATTAAGACTGATCACCTTAATGTTGATTGTTTGGTACGAATAAGACCTCAATGACTGTGAATAGCCATGGTTTAATCGAGCTCCAAACGATGAATTGACGTGACCCACAGCTATCTTCATAGCTGTTATGATCTTCATGGCTATGGCTGTGTGAGATTTGGATGCTGTAAGGAACGGACCTACCTCTTCGTCAGGATGGCTTGAAGAAAGTAGACCGCTTGAAAATGGATTCTTGCACGCGGCTAAAATTTTGAGGGCAAAATTTTCTTTTAGGAGGGTAGAATGTAACAACCCTGATTTTCGAGTACGCGAGATCATTTCTGAAGACACGAATTTCTCCAAAAGATCAGTAAAGGGAACACCTCTTCTGTATCATCAAGCATCTGAATCCTCATTGTCATTATATTATCTTTAACTCAGGACCTTAGTTGAGACAAGCTCGATAACGCGGTCACGAAGAACCTAGTTTTTGAACCGTATCGGTTAGAAGTTTTGATTTGGTTTTTTTTAAATAGTCTCAGTTTGACGAACCAGACTCGATTTATGAGAGAAGAGAGATAATAGAATGATATTATCATTATATTAGTATTAGAAAATGCTTGAATGATATTATAAGGTTACCTGGTCTGTTTTAGTTAAAAACAGAAAATCGGTTTAACCGGATTTACGGTTTACTGGTGCAGCTTAGCACCAGCACTCTCTGATGACTTTAGCAATGCTAAGGCCTCATCATACATGTTTTATTCTCATAATAAATATGTTACTAGTGTCATTTATGCTAGTAGCTCAGAAAATAATTTTTAGAGATGTTTTTACAAGTGTTTCGATACATCTAGTTTTAGTAGTTATACACCTGAGATATTTTAATATTATTTTAACCCACCTCCAAGCCAACCAATCACAACTCACCTTACACCCCCAAGATCTCCAAGGCTGTCTCATTTCATCATTTTGGCCGAAAATAACGAGAGAGAAAAGAGAAAAACTTTCATGAACACTTAATCTTCAAAGCTTGATTTCTTCTGAACTAAAACTCAAATCAAAAGTCCGATTTCACCAAAATGATCCTCTCTTCTTCCTCTACATAACCATATAACATATCAAGGCTGGAAATAAGGTGAGATGACTGTCTCCCTCCCTCTTCAATTCAATTTTTAAGGAAAACCATGCAAAACATGTATTTTCTTGATGTTCTTCCTTAGGAATCATGCTTAACTTGACTTGAGGGCCAAGAAACGTGAATTTCCAGCAAGTATAAGGTGAGATATCTCTTCCTAACATACTGAGTGAGATTTGGTCAGTTGAGAGTTTTTGGATTTAAAGTTGTTCTTGATGTGATTTAGGAGGAAAAAGTGCTTAAGGACCACCTGAAAGTTTAACCGAATTAGGAGCAGCAAAACCAGGTAGGGTGTCACGAAATTAATCTTGATTATTTGTGTTTGAGTTGTGTGAATGTTGTATGATTTGGCTGTTCTAAAAATTGGTTGCATATATGATTGATTCTTGGTGAAAATTTGGTGAAATTTTGATGAAATTTGATGAAATTCAAGTTTTAAAGTTCATGTTCTTGGGCAGCTGGAAAAACGAAACCCTAAGCTTAAATTGAGGTTCAATTTGTGTTGAAATCATGTGGAAAAGATGGGGTTTTAGTGGCTGGGAATTTATTATGAATTATGGTAAAAATCGGTTGCTGAAAAGACTGAAAAACGGGTAAAAACAGAGAAAGAATCTGAAGAATTTATGAAGAACATGAAGAACACTTTGAGTGTGGTGAAGAACAATGAAGAACACCTTTCTTGATTCATAAAAGGGAAAGAAAGTAATTAATTTGGTGTTTGAGGGGTTATATGGTAATTTCTGGAAGTTAGGGTGGTAAAAGTAGAAATATTAAAAGTTACGGGTGGTAAAAAGTTAATTTTAAAGGTTAAAAGTAAAAGTAAGTTAATTTTCGAAAATTTAATGATAAAATAATAAAAAATAATAAAATATTAAATAATAATATTTAATTAAAAATAATATTTTAATAAAAATAATAAAATAATGCAGAAAAGGCAGTTTTCTGTAAAAGCTTTAGAAAGACAACTTTAAGCAGAGAATCTCATAATTACTTTTATAAAACACTTAGGGAGTGGTAAAAACATATTAGTGAGGCAAAGATAAATAAAAGATAAAAAGTTGAAGAAAAGATAAAAATCGAAGAAAAAGTCTGTAAAGTTTTAATGACAGAAAAACAGACAGAGACTAGTGAACGAACTAGGGCAACATAGCTAGTCCTGGAATTGCAAATAGGATTAGGTATTTTATGAAAAGTTAAACTGTTTCAGTATAGACTTAATGAACCTATACTTGGGACAGACTAACTAATCATACCGAAATTTACATAAGCTTTAAATACATACGTTAAACAGAGAAATCAGAGCAGAATAAAGAAACACAGAGAACAGAGTAACCAGAGTAAAGTAGAGAGATAAAGAGAAAAAGAGTAATATAGACACAGATGAAAAGAGTAAGCAGAGAAGAGAAAAGAGATACAGAGAACAGAGTAATTAAAACAGAGTAAAGAGATACAGAGAAAGAAAGAAGTACTGCATAAGAATGTGAAAGTGATGATGAATAATGAGAATGATATTGAATGATGATAATGAGAAAAGAGTAATATAACAAAGACAATAGAAGAGAAGAGTATAAAAATAAAGAGTTAAGCCTTGTGGCATGATATTGTATTATATGTTCATCTGATGCTTTTCTATTGGCCCTAGAGGTCATGTAGGCCCAAGTTCACCTACAGTGAGTTGTTATTCCTGTAGGCCGAAGGTCACCGGCAGTGAATATCAATTGTGTATCTCAGGGTGTTGCTCCTGTAGGCCAAAGTTTACCTACAGAGAGTTGTAATACCTGTAAGCCGAAGTTCACTTACAGGGACGCTATTTCTGTAAGCCGAAGTTCACTTACAGAGGTGCTATTTCTATAGGCCGAAGTTCACCTACAGAAAGTTGTTATGCTGTAATTAGACTATTTCTGTAAGCCAAAGTTCACTTACAGAGGTGTTATTTCTGTAGGCCGAAGTTCACCTACAGAAAGTTTTTATGTTGTGTTTAGACTATTCCTGTAAGCCGAAGTTCACTTACGGGAGTGCTATTTCTGTAGGCCATAAAGTTCACCTACAAAAAATAAGCCATATCTAGGACTAGTTCCTAGGTAATGTCGGGCTGCAGGGTGTAAACCGACATGTGAGCTCATGGCCTGCATAGGACAGACATGCATCATACTTGGTTGTGCATTTCCTCTGTTATGATTGTTGAATGAATGTATGCTTTCTTTGTTTGTATTCTATTCACTGTGTTTGTGTTTTATTTTCTTGTATTCTTTTGTTTGTGTTTTGCTTTCTATTTTCTCTATTTATCTATTTCTTCTGTCTACTGCTTCTCGGTATTCTGCTATTTATCTGCTAAACAATACGGAATTAATGAACGTAACTAATAACCCCGGCCCTACTAAGTACTCCCCAGTTCTTACCCCTTCTCTCTCCCTTCCCCCTTCAAATGGAAGTATGAGTACCCTTCCGTAGTTCGCTGACGATCGTTCCTAAAAATGATTATGCTACACGTAGTCTTCTGAGTCTAGGGTGAATCTCGTTCTCTGTTTATATGTATATACTGTGAGACCAACCATTGTCTGCACCCCGTTTGTACGTGAACTTTAACCTAAATCCTGTGTACGAGACTCCTGTTGTGTGGCTACTTGATGAGGTACCAGAGAGACGTCCTGTGGCACTGTCTGATCGTGCAGAGGAGTAGCAGATGATGTTCTACCTTTTGGTGACGTTCCACCTGACTTGAGTTTTAAAGACTTAGAGCGTATTTTCCCTCACTTTAGTAGTTTAGAGGGAATATGTGAGTATAGAGTCTAGACTAGCCTGGGTGCCAGCTTAGGGACTTCTTGAACAGGTCAGGGCCTGGGATGTTGTATGTATGTATATGAATATAGTTATTATCTAGCTATATCTAGGGGTGTTCTAACTAAAAGTCTATACTTAAATAAAAGTTGGATCACTGAATGTTGTTGACTGCTTGTGATGTATTTATGTGTGGTTGTTTATAACTGTTTTATCTGTTATCAGTTGTGAATTCGTTATGAATGATTCCGTCTATTAATCCAAATATTTTCAAAAAAAAAAGTACCTCGCTAACTAACTACGCTTTTAACAACGAATCAGGCTCATATAATAAATAATAGATAATAATTAGGATGACAAATTGGTAGCACTCAGTTTTCAGTATATCCTAGGCGTACTGGAAATTGGGTCGTTACAGGTGACAAATGAGATGAGGGAAGGCTAACCTTGCCAAAGTAGAGGACTTATCCGCCACCTTGTAGAGTTCTAGAGATATAACCTCATGAACTTCTACTTCCTCTCCAATCATGATGCTATGGATCATGATGGCCCAGTCTATAGTAACTTCAGACCGGTTGCTAGTGGGAATCATTGAGCGTTGGATGAACTCCAACCATGCCTTAGCCATAGGCTTGAGGTCATGCCTTCTTAGTTGAACCGGCTTCCCTCTTGAATCTCTCTTCCATTGAGCGCCCTCTTCATAAATGTCTATGAGGACTTAGTCCAACTTTTGATCAAAGTTGACCATTCTAGTGTAGGGATGTGTATCTCCTTGCATCATGGGAAAGTTGAATGCCAACCTTACATTTTCCAGACTGAAATCTAAGCATTTCCCCCAAACCATTGTAAGCCAATTCTTAGGGTCCGGGTTCACACTTTGATCATGGTTCTTGGTGATCCATGCATTAGCATAGAACTCTTGAACCATTAAGATCCCGACTTGTTGAATTGGGTTAGTGAGAATTTCCCAACTTCTTCTTCGAATCTCATGTCAAATCTCCGGATATTCACCCTTTTTGAGCTTGAAAGGGACCTCGGGGATCACCATCTTCTTGGCCACAACTTCATAGAAGTGGTCTTGATGCACCCTTGAGATGAATCTCTCCATCTCCCATGACTCGGAGGTGGAAGCTTTTGCCTTCCCTTTCCTCTTTCTAGAGGTTTCTCCGGCCTTTGGTGCCATAAATGGTTATGAAAAAACAAAAAGCAACGCTTTTACCACACCAAACTTAGAAGGTTTCCTCGTCCTCGAGCAAAAGAAGAAAGAAAAGAGTAGAAGAAGAAAATAAAGGAGATGGAGGGGATTTTGTGGTTCGGTCAAGGGGGAGAAGTAGTGTGTATGATGTGTGAAAATGAAGGAGTGAAGATGGGTTTATATAGGAGTGGAGAGAGGGGTAGGGTTCGGCCATGTATGGGTGGGTTTGGGAGGGAAAGTGGTTTAAATTTGAATGGTGAGGTAGGTGGGGTTTTATGATGGATGGATGTAGATTGGTGAAGGGATTATGGAGAAGAGGGTAGGATTTGATAGGAGAAGGGTTTTTGGGGAAGAGGTATTGAGGTGATTGGTGAAGGGTATTTAGGGGAGAGTGTTATGGAAGGGTGTGAAGAAGAGAGAAAGAGAGAGAGAGAGATGAAGTAGGTGGGGATCCTGTGGGGTCCACAGATCCTGAGGTGTCAAGGATTGTGCATCCCTGCACCATGTTGGCGTGCAAACGCCCCTTGCTTGCCAATCCTGGCGTTAAACGCCAGGTTGCTACCCATTTCTGGCGTTTAACACCAGTTTTTCTCCCCTTTCTGGCATTTAACGCCAGCTCTGTGCCCATTTCTGGCATTAAACGCCAGCTCTGTGCCCCTTTTTGGCGTTAAACGCCGAGAATGGTGCCAGAATGGGCGTTTAACGCCCATTCTGCTACCCTTACTAGCGTTTAAATGCCAGTAAGCTTCTCCTCCAGGGTGTGATATTTTTAATACTATTTTTCATTCTGTTTTTGCTTTTTCAGTTATTTTTGTGACTTCACATGATCATCAACCAACAGAAAATATAAAATAACAATGGAAAATAAGTAGATATAATAAAATTGGGTTGCCTCCCAACAAGCACTTCTTTAATGTCAATAGCTTGATAGTGGGCTCTCATGGAGCCTTACAGATACTCAGAGCATGATGATGGCCTCCCAATACCAAACTTAGAGTTTGAATGTGGGGGCTCTGTTTGACTCTGCATTGAGAGAAGCTTTTTATGCTTCCTCTCTATGGTTACAGAGGGAGATTATTGAGCCTTAAACATAAGGGAGTCCTCATTCACTTGAAGGACCAATTCTCCTCTGTCAACACCAATCATAGCTTTTGCTGTGGCTAGGAAGGGTCTGCCAAGGATGATGGATTCATCCATACACTTCCCAGTGTCTAGGATTATAAAATCAACAGGGATGTAGTGGTTTTCAACCTTTACCAAGACATCCTTTACAAGTCCATAAGCCTGTATCCTTGAATTGTCTGCCATCTCTAGTGAGATTCTTGCAGCTTGTACCTCAAGGATCCCTAGCTTCTCCATTACAGAGAGATTTATGCTTGACCCTAGGTCATGATGCATGGAAACTTGTCTCTCAACAATTTTCCTTCGGCAAGTATACCGAATTGTCGTCAAGTAAAAAATCACAATAGAGTAAGGTCGAATCCCACAGGGATTGATTGTTCAAGCAACTTTAATTAGAGGAATGTTCTAGTTGAACTAAGCAGAATTAGATTTGAGATTTGCAGAAAATTAAATGGCGGGAAAGTAAATAGCAGAAAACGTAAATGCTGAAAATAAAAAGCTGAATGTAAATAGCCGAAAGTAAATTGCAGAATCTTAAATGGGAATGGGGAAGATGCTCATAAGAGTAGATTGCAGAATCTATAGAGAATGGGTAAGATCAGAAATGGGGAATTCATTGGGCTTAGGAGATGTTGCATTCTCCGGATCAAGTTCATTTTCATCTCTTCCTCAATCAATGCATTCATTTATCTCCTTGGCAATCTTAAGTGATCGAATTCCAATTTCTTGGTAATTCAATCTCTCAAATCTTGATCAATAGCCAATTCCTTGGTCAATTGCTCATAAGAAGAGATGAAGTATGGTCACTGATTATACCACATATATTTCCAAATCAAAGTGTTGGTAGGATTATATGTCACTATATCCATCCAAACCCCAATTTGGTCCAACATGAGAAAGTATTTTCTAGCATGATCTCTTCATTCCTCTCCCAAAGTTCCGAAGAGATCCAAGTATGAATAGCTTATTTTCTAAGATAACTACCCAATTGAATGAAGATTGAAAGCTTTCTAGTAAAATCAAGAGAAAAGTAAGAAGAAGAATAATAAAAACTAATATTGATCCATCAAATTACAACAGAGCTCCCTAACCCAATGAAAGGGGTTTAGTTTTTCATAGCTCTGGGAATGAAAAGCATAGATGGAGAGTACATTCTCAGAATTAAACTAAAAGTTGCAGAGAAAGTAAAATACAGAGAGTAGTTCTCCAATTTCCAACCCCCTTTTTGATTCAAAACTACCCCTATATATACTACTCTTCTGATCTTCTAGTTGGTTCTTAAAATCTTGGATATGGGCCTTTGGATCTTGAGTTTGAAGCAGTTATCCTCTTCAGTGGGCTTAGCTTTACTTGCAGAGAGAAAGTATGAAGTAGGCAGGGACTTTTAGCTTAGGACGTTAGTGGCGTGATAAACCCATATTTCATGAGTTCTTTTGTGCTTAATTTGAGTGATTTATACAATCCTTCACCTACTTATTCACATTAATTGCATGGTTTTACTTTTCCTTCCCTATTATGTGATGTATGTGAAAAACATGTTTCCTAAGCTTTAAAATTAATTATTTTAATTACCTTTATTTCCATTCGATGCCGTGATTAGTGTGTTGAGTAGTTTCAGATTTTCGAAGGCAGAATGACTTAAAGGATGGAAAAGGAAACATACAAAATGGAAGGAGAAGGCAAAACAGAGCTTTAAGGAAACTGGTATCCACGCGATCGCATGGACGACGCGATCGTGTGCCAGAAGCGAAGATGCAGCGACGCAGCCGCATGACTGACGCGACCGCACGCCTCAAGCAGAACGCATACGACGCGGACGCATGACTGACGTGACCGGGTGGCAAGGAAAAGCTCCGAATGACGCGACCGCATGACCCACGCGGACGCGTGACAGAGGCCACGTATCAGAATTTACAGAATACGCCCCCAGCGATTTCTAAAGCCCTTTCTGACCCAGATCCAAGTACAGACAACATAGACCAGAGGTTATAAAGTGTGAGAATGCATCCATTCAAAGGGAGAGCTCGCATATTTTATTTTTCAATGATTTAGATTTAGTTGAGAGGGAGATCTTCTCCTCTCTCTTTTAGGATTAGGATTTAGGATTTCTTCTTGCTTTAAGAGTGACTCTCGATCCAGGTTTTACGTTTCTTTGCTTTAGCTTCCTTTTACTTTTATTTATTCCAGTACTTAGATTGATCATTAAATCTATGAATTCTTCCATATTGCAGACTGTTATTTGAATTAATGATATTTGAGGTATTTTCAGTTTATGATTGTTCTCTTTGATTTAAGTTACCATTGCTTCCCATCTAAGGACATTTTTATTATTCCAGCAATTTTACTTCTTTTCCTTTTGGTCCTGGTTAAGAATTCAGTCACTCAACAGTTATTAAACTCAACATAACTGATAATCGTTATCTTGCTAATTGAGCTGAACTTAAGTAATCCCAACATTTTCTTAGGAAATAAATAGGATTCAAAGGTCAATTTAATTAGTCCCTTGACTTTCCTTTGCCCTAGTAAAGGTTGACCAAGTGGAGTTTAGATTCAACTTTTATTATAGTTGAGAGAGATAACTACGTTGGACCTCCAACTTCTCTTACCTTGCCAAAAGTCTGCCTTACAGTATTTATATATTTTAATTGCCATTTACTTTACTTGTCATTTAAATTACTTGCTTCTCATCTTCTAAACCCCAATTACAACCTTTATAGCCAATAATAAGAACATACTTCCTCGCAGTTCCTTGAGAAGACGACCCGAGGTTTGAATACTCGGTTAACAATTTTTAAAGGGGTTTGTTACTTGTGACACCCAACACGTTTGTACGAAGGGATTTTTGCTGGTTTAGAGACTATATCTACAACGCAACTGTTTCTATGAATCTCTTTACTGGTAAAAATCCTAACGTCATGGCGTTAACGTTAAGTGAAAGTGTGGGTTCGAGAACGTTAGTGGCAGTCACCTTTTTCACTAACGTTCCTAACCCAAGGGTAACCCACGTTAACTTCAACGTTAGTGGCACCAACGTGACCACTAACGTTGCCTCTTGATCCTTCACACACGTTATTGGGACTTACCTTTTCCAATAACGTTGAGAATCCTCCTTTCCCTATGTTAGAGTTCACGTTACTGTGGCTAACGTGACCTTTAACGTAGGCTTGCCAAATCTTCGAAAACATTAGTGACACTTACCTTTGTCACTAACGTTTCAAAACGCCCCTACTTCTCACGTTAGAGTTCACGTTAACTAGGTTAACATGGCTTCTAACGTGGTGGTGATAGCCATCTCCAACGTTAGTGACAAAGGTGAGTGTCACTAACGTTGGCTCATCATTCTTTCATCCACGTTAGCTTCCACGTTAACTAAGTTAACGTGGGAGTTAACGTTGCTCATAGTGGCTCATTCCAATGTTAGTGACAAAGGTGAGTGTCACTAACGTTGGCGATTCTTGCTCCCTCCACGTTAGCTTCCACGTTAACTAAGTTAACGTGGCAACTAACGTGGCTCAAAGTGGCTTAGTCCAACGTTAGTGACAAAGGTAAGTGTCACTAACGTTGGCCATTCTTTTGCTGCCCCATGTTAGAGTCCACGTTAACTGAGTTAACGTGGCTCTTAACGTGGCCAATATGAGCTTGGTCCAACGTTAGTGACAAAGGTGAATGTCACTAACGTTGGCTTCATTTTCTTCTTCCACGTTAGAGTTCACGTTAACTTAGTTAACGTGACTCTTAACGTTGGCTATGATGGCTTCGAGGACGTTATTGGCGATTACTTTTCTCATTAACATTGCAAGCTAGCTCCCATCCCACGTTAGTGGTTACGTTAGTTAGACTAACGTGGCTGCTAACGTGGTTCTTCCTTGCTTCCTTTGTCCTAGAATCAAGCAATAGAGTGCATCAAAGTTCTAATTCAAATCATGAGACATGCATCATCTAATTTGTCATTCAATTCTTGCGCAATTCTCATGAAATCATGTAAGGTGCACAATGTTTGCTTGAATCAAGATGTAAGTGAAATTCTACCCAAAACTTGCTTATTTCCTAAGAAAATGCATGAAACTACCCTAAAACAGTAAAGAAAAGGTCAGTGAAACTGGCCAAAATGCCATGGCATCACAACACCAAACTTAAAGCTTGCTTGTTCCTAAGCAAGTACTGGAACAAGAAAATTATGAATGAAATGACCAGATGAATGAATCATTATTGTGGAAGTCATGTTCTTGGTTTTATGGGGTTTCATGCATAGCAACTTAGGTTCATTCCTTTACTGGCTTTCAGACCTTTATCATATCCTGGAATACTTACTTGATTGCACCCTATGAGACTTTTATTCATTGATCCTTTCGTTGTTTTCAGTGTTTGATTGTGCTCTTAGGCTAAGTGCTCTGTGAGGGGGCGACTCTTTAAGATAAGCTTTCAGCCAACACTCCCGAACCAGTTGGTTCAAGGTGCTAGGTGTTAAGACACCCCTAAGGACTTACTCCCTCAAGTCTCTTTCCCCCATACATACACACCACAAGCACATGGTTTGTTTATTTTCTTTCTTGAGACCTTGGTGTCCAGCACCTCTTTGGGTTACTAAGTGTTCTGTAGCAAGGGTTACTCTTGATAGTGGACTTTCAGCTGATAATCCCGGGTTAGTTAACCCAAGTTACCAAGTGATAAGGCACCCCTGAGAGCTTATTCATCCAAGTAAATCCCTTACACAAGAGCACCACAGACACATGCCTCAAGATTCAAACCCTTGGTGCCTAGCCTTATTTCTTACTCTTTTCCTTTTATTTCTCAACTTTCATTTTCTCTTTCCCTTTTTCTTATTAGGATCTTGTTATTTAGCTAGTCTCATGGGGTGTGTTTCAAGAATATGATTCCGGATAGATAGTTACCTTCCCACCTTATTGGTGAACCAACTTAGCTAATCTATTACCATACCACAAACTTAGGAACTTAATCCACAATATGAACTCCACTCTGGTCTTTTATAATAAACATTCACTTTTTATTTGATTCAAAAGGATACAAGCAACACAATAAGCAAGATGGAATTGAAAACAGGCAATTTGACTAGCAATCATAGACCTAAGCAAGGAGAATAATAAAAACAGAATTGAAAATCCTAAGCTACCATGGAAGCATGTTCTATTTCATACATGATTTTCCTTATTTAAAACTTGAAAAAGATGGGACAATGAGGGAACTCCACCACCTTTTACTCATGGGGTTGCTCCTGCTCTCCTTCTTGTTTGTCCTCTTTGTGTCCACTTGTGCTTCCTTGTATCCGTGCTAGTCTGGCTCTTTTCCAGTCTTCAAGTGCCTTCTTTACTGATTCATGACTCTTCTCTATCCTTACTCTTTCTTCTCGTGCTAACTCATCCTTCACTTCGTCATATTTTGTGATTCCCGGATGTACTATAGGGTAGCTGTCCAACTAAGTATCCAAGCCTTGCTAGCATGTTTACATGATTTCCACTTTCACTCATGTAAACCCCTTCAGAGAATGCCCTGTGCTCGTCAAAGAGTTCTGCTTGTTCTATTTGTTTTCGATGCATCTCATGTATGTGTGCACCTTGATGTGCTTGGATGTTGATTAGCTTCTGGATAGATTCTTGTTGTTCATTTTGCCTTTGTTTTATCCTGTGGAAGGATTCACCCCATTGTTTTTCTTGTTCCAATTGCTGCTCCATCATTTGCTTCTGCCACTCCCCTTGTTGATTCATCTATCTCGAGAGCGATTCCTCTTGACGGCCCATCATCTGTAATTGAAGCTCCTTTTGTGCCTCTTGATTCTCCCAATATTGCCTAGATAAGCCATCAATGACTTCTTGTAATTGGTGCATGTTCAAGGTGGCTGCGGCTTGCTCCTCTGGGTTTTGCCCTTCTACAGTTTGCTGGGCTACCCTCTTTCTTATCCTTCGTTGAGGTAGGGGAGATGTAACAGCATGCATACGCCGGACAGTAATTGGGATACCAACTTTTATCCATTCGGGGTTTTCATCTTCGAACACTACCCCGACCTTGTCACACAGGCGGAAAATGGTGCTGGGATAGCCTAACCTTCCTACAGAATCACTTTTCTCAGCCATCTTCCTATTGCCTTGGGCTATGAGCTCGTGCACTTTGATCTCTCCCCCTTTTAGTATGCATTGCACCATTGTTGCTCTCTTGATATTCACCTCTGAGTTGTTTTCGGCAGGAAGGATGGATCTCCTTACAATTTCGAACAATCCCTTTGCTTCAGGGGTGAGATCACCTCTTTTAATAAATTTGGGTTTTCCATTGGGATCTCTCATCCAGTCTGCCCCTTGTATGCAGATATCTTTCACAATCTGGTCATAATTAGGATTACCATCTATTCGAGATTGATAACTTTCTTCCTTAAAAGGTATGGTCCATAGCATCAGCACTCTCATGATGCTCATGGGACTAAAATCCACCGTCACCCCTCTCACAAAGCTTATATAAGACTCCTCTTTCCTATCATACCTCACCGCATTTGCGTAGAACTCTCTCACGAGCGTTGCATTTATTCTTGTGGTGACCGAATCAGTGAGGAGCTCCCATCTTCTCTTTTCTACCTTCTCTGTGATTTCGGGGCACTCAGTTTTCTTGACTTGAAAGCCTAGCTCATATATGATCTCCTTATCAGCCATCCATCCAAATTGGAGTGCATGATAAAAAGTTCTAAACTTCTTTTCATCGAAAGGGCGTTGTTCCATAGGCTCCTTTCCCTTTCTTCTTTTAGAGCTTGATGATGTCATGAGTGACTTTTGAAAAGAAAGGGTGTTGAGGTTAGTGATGAGTGGTGAAATTGGCCAGTACAGACAGGGTGTGATGAAGGGATGCCGAAGGTGTGTAGTGTAAGGAATGGGAATTGGAATGTGAAGAGAAGTACGGACTAGGACTCACTTATATAGGAAAGTGATGAGTGAATGAAAGGTGTGGATTGATGGGGTAGTTGTGTGATGGACGGATGGGGTTTAGCATGGGTGAGCACAAGGATCACCAACTTTATGATGGGGTTGGTTCAGTTTCCAAGCTTGTTCTTCTTCCAATGTTGCATGGCAACCATTCCCAATGCAATCCCCTTGAAGACACGTGTGTAGTATCTTCCTTTTGTGTTATCCGAACCCTTCAATTGCCCCATCAATGCTCCTACAAAATAAAAGAAATGTGATTAAAAACACACTTGTAGAAAGTGGCGGCAAAATTAAAAGGCTAACTACTTTTTAAAGTTTTGGTTTTTAACTAACTAAGTGCTATTCATGAGTGCAAACCAACTGACTAACTCAACATCCATGTATGCAACATTGGCAACACCAAACTTAGTTTGGTGCCATGTGGTGTAAAAGATTTGTTCAAGGCCTCTAAGAGTCACATGATGTGGGTTACATTTATGTTCTCTTAGTGTGCCTTGAACACCAAACTTGTTCCTCACTATATGTTGCACACAAGGATTCATTTAAGTGCATATCAAGTTGATTTGAAATTCATGAACCTTGCATTATTAACTATTTTTAAAAGCATGTAAAACATGGGTTGCCTCCCATGAAGCACTTCTTTAGCGTCACTAGCTTGACGTTCTGCCTTTATCAGGGTGGTTGGTAGTGCTTCAAGTCCTCCCCCTTGTAGTAAATCTATCTCCATTGGCTTCATCAAGGATCTCCACATGTTCTAGGGAAAGAACTCTATTGATGGTAAAGACTTTAGGTAGCTGAGATGGGATGGTGGGGAGATTAGGGGGAATAGCTGGGAAGTAAGCTGAGATCACTTTATCTTCTAGAGAGAAATCTTCTGTAGGGATCTTCTTGTTCCTCTATCTCCTTGGTACCTTCTTCTTTGCTTTTATCCTGCTCTTTGTGGTCTTTTTTCCTGTGGAGATTTTGTTGCCGGTCTCATGTGATTCTGGTGGTTTTGGCTCCACTTGAGTTTTCTCTAGCTGTGACAGCTGTTGATTATCTTGTTTTTCAACCAAGGGGACTCCCAAATGTGCTGGTTGTGCTTTAGTACTTGTTTCTTCTATCAGTATCTCACTGTGATCTTTTCTTGGTTCTTGGTTCTCTTGATCTGTTTCTTGTGAGGGTTTGAAAACATTGAATGTGAGTTGTTCATCATGGATCCTCAAAATTAGCTCTCCTCGCTCCACATCTATAAGTGCTCTGGCTGTGGCTAGGAATGGTCTCCCCAATATGATTGGATGGAGATGACTTTTCTCCATTTCCAATATGACAAAATCTGTGGGAAGAAAGTAGTTTCCAACCTTCACCAGCACATTTTCAACCACTCCTACTGCTTGTTTTTGAGTCTTGTCAGCCAGCCTGATGACTACATCTGTGGGCATTGTCTCATTGATCTGCAGCCTCTTCATAAGGGATAAAGGCATCAAGTTGATACTTGCTCCCAAATCGCAAAGTCCTTTATCAAACATGGTTTCTCTTATGGCACAGGGGATGTGAAAACTCCCTGGGTCCTTCCTTTTTGTAGGCAACTCGGGTTGAATGAGGGTACTGCACTCCTTATTCATCACTATTGTTTGTCCTCTCTTGAGTGAGCTTTTCCTGGTCAGCAGCTCCTTCATATACTTAATGTATGAGGGCATTCGCTGAAGGGCCTTGATGAATGGTATGTTTACATGGAGGGATGCAAACATATCAAGAAACCTTGAGTATATTCTCTTCTCTACATAGCCATTTAGTAATTGGGGAAAGGGTGCATAGAGTCTCAGCAGCTCCTTTTGTGTCAGCTCCTTCTGTGTAATTGTGGTTTCTTGATGATTCTCCCCCTGCTTTCCTGTTGAAGTATCTTCAGGTTGTTCTAATGGGTTGTTCAGCTCTTCCTCAGTCTCCTTATCACTTATAGTAACCATCTTGCAATCTTCCCATCTGACTTTCTTTGCTTCACCTCTCGGATTTTTCTCTGTGTCACTTGGGAAGCTATCAGTAGGTTTGGGAATCTTCTCAGATAAGTATCCCACTTGAAATTCCAGCCTCTTGATGGTGTCTCCCTGGTTCTTGATACTGGCTCGCACCTCCTTTTTGAACACCTTGTTATCTTGAATCTCTTTGCATATGCCTTCAAGTATAGTCTCAATCCTTGAGAGTCTATCTTCAGATGATGGTGAGTTGAGGTTGGAGGGATGAGAAGGGCCATTTTGGCTTTGGTATGGATGTTGAGGTGTGTTGTTAGGTGGGTTTTGATATGATCTTTGCGTGGAATATTGGTGGGCTGCATTGTTGTTGGGGTTGTGGCGTCTTTGATCTTGGTCTTGGTCTTGTTGATTTCCCCACCCAAAGTTTGGGTGGTTCCTCCAACCAGGATTGTAGGTCTTGGAGTATGGATCATGTGCTTTCCTAGGTGAGTTTCCAATGTAGTTAGCTTGTTCTTGCTCATCCTCTGCCTCTGCATTCACTCCCTCTTGGGTTGCTGATGAGGTGGTGATTGCTGCTACTTGGTTCCTCTCCATCTTCTTGGTAAGATCAGCCAGCTGCTTGGTGATAAGCTTGTTTTGGGCCAGTAGTGCATCCACATTGTTTAGCTCCATCACTCCTCTAGTGTTGCCTCTTTCAGAAGCATAGAAGTGGTCATTCTTAGCTACAGTCTCAATAACATCTATGGCTTCTTCAATGGTCTTCTTCTTGTTCAGAGATCCCCCGGATGAGTGGTCTACTGCCTTCTTTGATTCATAAGAAAGACCTTCATAGAAAATGTGCAGCCGCACCCATTCATTGAACATATCTGGTGGGCACCTTCTTGTCAGGTCCTTAAACCTCTCCCATGCTTCATATAGAGTCTCACCATCTTGCTGCCTGAAGGTTTGTACCTCAGCTCTCAACCTGTTGATCCGTTGAGGAGGATAGAATCTTGCCAAGAATTTATTCACCACATCTTCCCAAGTTGCTAAACTCTCCTTTGGGAAGGATTCCAGCCATTTAGATGCCTTGTCCTTGAGTGAGAGAGGGAACAGAAGTAGTCTATAGGTGTCAAGATGAACACCATTAGACTTCACAGTATCACATATCCTCAGGAAGGTGGTTAGATGTTGATTGGGGTCTTCGTGGACACTCCCTCGAAATGAACAATTGCTCTGAACAAGGGTGATGAGCTGTGGCTTTAGTTCAAAGTTGTTGGCATGTATGGTTGGCCTTTGGATGCTACTTCTGCAATTTCCTGGGTTTGGATTGATGTACGAATCCAGAACCCTTCTCTCTTGCCCAGCCTGATGTGCTGGACCTTCTCTGCCATGGTTGTGAGCCTCTTCTTCATGATGGTTCTCCATAGTTTCATCCATGTTTGGTTCAAAATACTCCTCTTCTTCCTCCGCACCAACTACTTGTTTTCCTCTTGCTTCCCTCCTTAATCTCAAGAAGGTCCTCTCAGGTTCAGAATCAAAGGAAGTTGAAGCCCCGCTTCTTCTACCTGTCATACAACCAACAAGGCAACCGCAAGAAAGAAAGATGCAGATAGTAACTTCTTCAGAAATGCTGTTAGTGTGAGTGATGCAGTATATCAAACAGTTAGTGGGTTAGTGGCTGAATTTTAAACAAGTAAGAAAATGGGTAAGGGAAAGGGAAGAAAATAACTGAACAGAAAGTAAATTACTCAAATGAACTTAAATCAAATAAAATAAAAACAAATGCTCAATCTAGTTATCCACCAATTTAATCATTGTTGATACAAAATCAATCCCCGGCAACAGTGCCATAAACTTGATGCATGAAAACTTGTCTCTCAACAATTTTCCTTCGGCAAGTATACCGAATTGTCGTCAAGTAAAAACTCACAATAGAGTGAGGTCGAATCCCACAGGGATTGATTGGTCAAGCAACTTTAATTAGAGGAATGTTCTAGTTGAACTAAGCAGAATTAGATTTGAGATTTACAGAAAATTAAATGGCGGGAAAGTAAATAGCAGAAAACGTAAATGCTGAAAATAAAAAGCTGAATGTAAATAGCCGAAAGTAAATTGCAGAATCTTAAATGGGAATGGGGAAGATGATCATAAAAGTAGATTGCAGAATCTATAGAGAATGGGTAAGATCAGAAATGGGGAATTCATTGGGCTTAGGAGATGTTGCATTCTCCGGATCAAGTTCATTTTCATCTCTTCCTCAATCAATGCATTAATTGATCTCCTTGGCAATCTTAAGTGATCGAATTCCAATTTCTCGGTAATTCAATCTCTCAAATCTTAAACAATAGCCAATTCCTTGGTCAATTGCTCATGAGAAGAGATGAAGTATGATCACTGATTATACCACATGTATTTCCAAATCAAAGTGTTGGTAGGATTATATGTCACTATATCCATCCAAACCCCAATTTGGTCCAACATGAAAAAGCATTTCTAGCATGATCTCTTCATTCCTCTCCCAAAGTTCCGAAGAGATCCAAGTATGAATAGCTTCTTTTCCAAGATAACTACCCAATTGAATGAAGATTGAAAGCTTTCTAGTAAAATCAAGAGAAAAGATAGAAGAAGAATAATGAAAACTAATATTGATCCATCAAATTACAACAGAGCTCCCTAACCCAATGAAAGAGGTTTAGTTGCTCATAGCTCTGGGAATGAAAAGTATAGATGGAGAGTACATTCTCAGAATTAAACTAAAAGTTGCAGAGAAAGTAAAATACAGAGAGTAGTTCTCCAATTTCCAACCCCCTTTTTGATTCAAAACTACCCCTATATATACTACTCTTCTGATCTTCAAGTTGGTTCTTCAAATCTTGGATATGGGCCTTTGGATCTTGAGTTTGAAGCAGTTATCCTCTTCAGTGGGCTTAGCTTTACTTGCAGAGAGAAAGTATGAAGTAGGCAGGGACTTTTAGCTTAGGATGTTAGTGGCGTTAACGTTAAGTGAAAGTGTGGGTTCGAGAACGTTAGTGGCAGTCACCTTTTTCAATAACGTCCTAACCCAAGGGTGACCCACATTAACTTCAACGTTAGTGGCACCAACATGACCACTAACGTTGCCTCTTGATCCTTCGCACACGTTATTGGGACTTACCTTTTCAAATAACGTTGAGAATCCTCCCTTCCCTACGTTAGAGTTCACGTTAGTGTGGCTAACGTGACCTTTAACGTAGGCTTGCCAAATCTTCGAAAACGTTAGTGACACTTACCTTTGTCACTAACGTTTCAAAATGCCCCTACTTCCCACGTTAGAGTTCACGTTAACTAGGTTAACGTGGCTTCTAACGTGGTGGTGATAGCCATCTCCAACGTTAGCGACAAAGGTGAGTGTCACTAACGTTGGCTCATCATTCTTTCATCCACGTCAACTAAGTTAACGTGGGAGTTAACGTTGCTCATAGTGGCTCATTCCAACGTTAGTGACAAAGGTGAGTGTCACTAACGTTGGCGATTATTGCTCCCTCCACGTTAGCTTCCACGTTAACTAAGTTAACGTGGCAACTAACATGGCTCAAAGTGGCTTAGTCCAACGTTAGTGACAAAGGTGAGTGTCACTAACGTTGGCCATTCTTTTGCTTCCCCACGTTAGAGTCCACGTTAACTGAGTTAACGTGGCTCTTAACGTGGCCAATATGAGCTTGGTCCAACGTTAGTGACAAAGATGAGTGTCACTAACGTTGGCTTCATTTTCTTCTTCCACGTTAGAGTTCACGTTAACTAAGTTAACGTGACTCTTAACGTGGGCTATGATGGCTTCGAGGACGTTATTGGCGATTACTTTTCTCATTAACGTTGCAAGCTAGCTCCCATCCCACGTTAGTAGTTACGTTAGTTAGACTAACGTGGCTGCTAACGTGGTTCTTCCTTGCTTCCTTTGTCCTGAAATCAAGCAATAGAATGCATCAAAGTTCTAATTCAAATCATGAGACATGCATCATCCAATTTGTCATTCAATTCTTGCGTAATTCTCATGAAATCATGTAAGGTGCACAATGTTTGCTTGAATCAAGATGTAAGTAAAATTCTACCCAAAACTTGCTTATTTCCTAAGAAAATGCATGAAACTACCCTAAAACAGTAAAGAAAAGGTCAGTGAAACTGGCCAAAATGCCCTGGCATCAGGTCACACAGAGCCTTCTCAAAGGTCATGGTACCTATGGTACAAGGTATTGAGAACTTTCCAGGATCCTGTCTCTTTTGAGGTAACCTCTGCATAGTCAAGTCATCCAGTTCTTTGGTGAGCAAGGGGGGTTCATCCTCCCAAGTCTCATTACCAATTAACTCGGCATTTAACTGCATGATTGCTCCAAGGTACTTAGCAACTTGCTCTTCAGTAACATCTTCATCCTCTTCAGAGGAAGAATACTAATTAGAGTTCATGAATGGTAGAAGTAAATTTAATAGAATCTCTATGGTCTCAGTGTGAGCCTCAGATTCCCATGGTTCCTCATTAGGGAACTCCTTGGAGGCCAGTGGACGTCCATTGAGGTCTTCCTCAATGGAAATCACTGCCTTTCCCTCCTCTATGCATTCGGCCATGTGGGACGTGTTTATGGCCTTGCATTCTCTCTTTGGGTTCTCTTCTGTATTGCTTGGAAGAGTACTAGGAGGGAGTTCAGTAACTTTCTTACTCAGTTGACCCACTTGTGCCTCCAAATTTCTAATGGAGGATCTTGTTTTAGTCATGAAACTTTGAGTGGTTTTAGTTAGATCAGAGATTATGGTTGGTAAGTCAGATTGGCTCTGCTTAGAATTTTCTATCTGTTGCTGAGAAGATGATGGAAAAGGCTTGCTATTGCTAAACCTATTTCTTCCACCATTACTGTTGTTGAAGCCTTGTTGGGGCCTCTATTGGTCCTTCCATGAGAGATTTGGATGATTTCTCCATGAAGGATTATAGGTGTTTCCATAGTGTTCTCCCATGTAATTCACCTCTTCCATTGCTGGGTTCTCAGGATCATAAGCTTCTTCTTTGGATGAAGCTTCTTTGGTACTACCTATTGCTGCTTGGATGCTAGACAGACTCTGCGAAATCATATTGACTTGCTGAGTCAATATTTTGTTCTGAGCCAATATGGCATTCAGAGTATCAATCTCAAGAACTCCTTTCTTTTGATTTGTTCCATTATTCACAGGATTCCTTTCAGAAGTGTACATAAATTGGTTATTTGCAACCATTTCAATGAGTTCCTGAGCTTCTGCAGGCGTCTTCTTCAGATGAAGAGATCCTCCAGCAGAGCTGTCCAATGACATCTTGGACAGTTCAGACAGACTATCATAGAAGATACCTATGATACTCCATTCTGAAAGCATGTCAGAAGGACACCTTCTGATCAATTGCTTGTATCTTTCCCAAGCTTCATAGAGGGATTCACCTTCCTTCTGTCTGAATGTTTGGACTTCCACTCTAAGCTTACTCAATTTTTGAGGTGGAAAGAACTTTGCCAATAAGGCATTGACTAGCTTTTTCCAAGAGTTCAGGCTTTCTTTAGGTTGTGAGTCCAACCATATTCTAGCTCTGTCTCTTATAGCAAAAGGGAAGAACATAAGTCTGTTGATGAGCGGATAATTTATACGCTTTTTGGCATTGTTTTTAGTATATTTTTAGTAGGATCTAGTTACTTTTAGGGATGTTTTTAATAGATTTTGTGTTAAATTCACATTTCTGGACTTTACTATGAGTTTGTATGTTTTTCTGTGATTTCAGGTATTTTCTGGCTGAAATTGAGGGACTTGAGCAGAAATCAGATTCAGAGGTTGAAAAAGGACTGCTGATGCTGTTGGATTCTGACCTCCCTGCACTCAAAGTGGATTTTCTGGAGCTACAGAACTCGAAATGGCGCGCTTCCAATTGCGTTGGAAAGTAGACATCCAGGGATTTCCAGCAATATATAATAGTCCATACTTTGGCCAAGAATAGATGACGTAAACAGGCGTTCAACGCCAGCCTTCTGCCCAAATCTGGCGTCCAGCGCCAGAAAAGGATCCAAAACCAGAGTTGAACGCCCAAACTGGCACAGAAACTGGCGTTCAACTCCACAAATGGCCTCTGCACGTGCTACACTTAGGCTCAGCCCAAACACACACCAAGTGGGCCCCGGAAGTGGATTTATGCATCAATTACTTACTCATGTAAACCCTAGTGACTAGTTTATTATAAATAGGACCTTTTACTATTGTATTAGACATCTTTGGACGTCTGGTTCTTAGATCATAGGGGGCTGGCCATCTCGGCCATGCCTGGACCTTCACTTATGTATTTTTATACGGTAGAGTTTCTACACTCCATAGATTAAGGTGTGGAGCTCTGCTGTCCCTCAAAGATTAATGCAAAGTACTACTGTTTTCTATTCAATTCATCTTATTTCACTTCTAAGATATTCATTCACACTTCAACCTGAATGTGATGAACGTGACAATCATCATCATTCCCTATGAACGCATGCCTGACAACCACCTCCGTTCTACCTTCGACTGAATGAGTATCTCTTAGATCTCCTAACCAGAATCTTCGTGGCGTACGCTAGAATGATGGCGGCATTCAAGAGAATCCGGAAAGTCTAAACCTTGTCTGTGGTATTCCGAGTAGGATTCAATGATTGAATGACTGTGACGAGCTTCAAACTCGCGATTGTTGGGCGTTAGTGACAGACGCAAAAGGAGGGTGAATCCTATTCCAGCATGATCGAGAACCGACAGATGAATAGCCGTGCCGTGACAGGGTGCGTGAGCATATTATTCACTGAGAGGAGGGGATGTAGCCACTGACAACGGTGATGCCCTTGCATAAAGCCAGCCATGGAAAGGAGTAAGACGGATTGGATAAAGATAGCAGGAAAGCAGAGGTTCAGAGGAACGAAAAGCATCTCCATTCGCTTATCTGAAATTCCTACCAATGAATTACATAAGTATCTCTATCCCTATTCTATTAGTTATTATTCGAAAACATCTTCATCACTTTATATCTGCCTGACTGAGATTTACAAGGTGACCATAGCTTGCTTCATACCAACAATCTCCGTGGGATTCGACCCTTACTCACGTAAGGTATTACTTGGACGACCCAGTGCACTTGCTGGTTAGTTGTATCGAAGTTGTGACAATTATGAATTAAGATCAGAGCACCAAGCTTTGGAGCCATTACCAGGATTTGTTCGAGCCTGGAGATCACAATTTCGTGCACCAAGTTTTTGGCGCCGTTGCCGGGGATTGTTCGAGTTTGGACAACTGACGGTTCATCTTGTTGCTCAGATTAGGTAATTTTCTTTTTGTTTTCTTTTTAAAAAAAAAAAATTTTCAAAAATCTTTCAAAATTTTCTCCTGTGTTTTCGAAAAAAAAAATTATTTTAAAATAAAAATGTTTTCAAAAATATATTTTTCTTCAAGATTTTTAAGAATGAATTCTAGTGTTTCATGATGATTTGTTGAATCCTGGCTGGCTGTAAGCCATGTCCAATCTTTTGGAATGGGATTTCAACTTATCATCACAAGAGATTCTCACACACTTAGTTGTTCTATACATGAAAAAACTTACATGCTAAAGCTTGACTGGCTGTTAAGCCATGTCTAACCCTCAGATTGGAGCTTTAGACTAACATGGCAAGATTCCTGGAATTCATATTGAAAATTTTGGAATCCTTATTTTCTTTTTCAAAATTATTTTTCGAAAAACATAAAATAAAAATCCAAAAAAAAAAAATTAGAAAATCATAAAAATCAAAAATATTTTTGTGTTTCTTGTTTGAGTCTTGAGTCATATCATAAGTTTGGTGTCACTTGCATATGCATCTTGCATTTTTTCGAAAATATCATGCATTCCTAGTGTTCTTCATGATCTTCAAGTTGTTCTTGGTAAGTCTTCTTGTTTGATCTTGATGATTTTTTGTTTTGTTTCTTTTCATGTTTATCATATGCATTCTTGAATTCTTAGTGTCTAAGCATTAAAGAATTCTAAGTTTGGTGTCTTGCATGTTTCCTTTGCATTAAAAAATTTTTCAAAAATATGTTCTTGATGTTCATCATGACATTCATAGTGTTCTTGGTGTTCATCTTGACATTCATAGCATTCTTGCATGCATTCATTGTTTTGATCTAAAAATTTCATGCATTGCATCATTTTTCTTGTTTTTCTCTCTCATCATAAAAATTCAAAAATAAAAAAAATATATCTTTCCCTTTTTCTCTCATCAAATTCGAAAATTGAGTTGACTTTTTCAAAAATTTTTAAAAATCAAAGTTGTTCCTTATGAGTCAAATCAAATTTTCAATTTGAAAATCTTATCTTTTTCAAAATCTTTTTCAAAAATCAAATCTTTTTCAAAATTCTTAGTTATTTTCGAAAATTAAAAAAATATTTTTCAAAAATCTTTTTCTTATTTTTATATCAAATTTTCGAAAATAATATAATCAATTAATGTTTTGATTCAAAAATTTGAAGTTTGTTACTTGCTTGATAAGAAAGATTCAAACTTTAAGTTCTAGAATCATATCTTGTGATTTCTTATGAATCAAGTCATTAATTGTGATTTTAAAAATCAAATCTTTTTCAAAAACTAATTTCTATCATATCTTTTCAAAAAAATATCTTCTTATCTTATCTTTTTCAAAATTTGATTTCAAAATATCTTCTCTAACTTCCCAACTTCTTATCTTTTCAAATTTGTTTCAACTAACTAACTAACTTTTTGTTTGTTTCTTAACTTTTTCAAAACTACCTAACTAATTCTCTCTCTCTAATTTTCGAAAATATCTTCCCTCTTTTTCAAAAATTTCTTTTTTATTAACTAATTATTTTTATTTTTTTATTTAAAAAAAAATTTTTTTTTCGAAAAAAATACTAAATATTTTTCAAAAACTATTTTCAAAAATCACTAACTCCTTTTCAAAATAATTTTCGAAAATTATTCCTTCTCCCCCATCTCATTCTATTTATTCATTCATATCCTAACATCTCATCTCACATCTCTTCCATTGGTACAGTTGCATCTCTTTCTTTACATCACATTCTTTGTCTCCCCCTTCTCTTCCACTCACAAAGGGATCCCTATACTGTGGTATAGAGGATCTCTATTATTATTATTATCATTTTTCTGGCCATTCTTCCTTGTCATATGAGCAGGAGCAAGGATAAGAACACTCTTGTGGAAGCAGATCCAGAACCTGAAAAGACTCTGAAGAGAAAATTAAGAGAAGCTAAAATACAACAATCCAGAGATAACCTTTCAGAAATTTTCGAACAGGCAGAGGAGATGGCAGCCGAAAATAATAATAATGCAAGGAAGATGCTTGGTGACTTTACTGCACCTAATTCCAATTTACATGGAAGAAGCATCTCCATTCCTGCCATTGGAGCAAACAACTTTGAGCTGAAACCTCAATTAGTTTCTCTGATGCAGCAGAACTGCAAGTTTCATGGACTTCCATCTGAAGATCCTTTTCAGTTCTTGACTGAATTCTTGCAGATATGTGATACTGTTAAGACTAATGGAATAGATCCTGAAGTCTACAGGCTCATGCTTTTCCCTTTTGCTGTAAGAGACAGAGCTAGATTATGGTTGGATTCTCAACCCAAAGACAGCCTGAACTCTTGGGATAAGCTGGTCACGGCTTTCTTAGCCAAGTACTTTCCTCCTCAAAAGCTGAGCAAGCTTAGAGCGGATGTTCAAACCTTCAGACAGAAAGAAGGTGAATCTCTCTATGAAGCTTGGGAAAGATACAAACAGTTGACCAAAAAGTGTCCTTCTGACATGCTTTCAGAATGGACCATCCTGGATATATTCTATGATGTCTGTCTGAGTTATCTAAGATGTCATTGGACACCTCTGCAGGTGGATCCATTCACCTAAAGAAAACGCCTGCAGAAGCTCAAGAACTCATTGACATGGTTGCTAATAACCAGTTCATGTACACTTCTGAAAGGAATCCTGTGAGTAATGGGACACCTATGAAGAAGGGAGTTCTTGAGGTTGATACTCTGAATGCCATATTGGCTCAGAATAAAATATTGACTCAGCAAGTCAATATGATCTCTCAGAGTCTGCATGGAATGCAAGCTGCATCCAACAGTACTCAAGAGGCATCTTCTGAAGAAGAAGCCTATGATCCTGAGAACCCTGCAATAGCAGAGGTAAATTACTTAGGTGAACCTTATGGAAACACCTATAACTCAACATGGAGAAATCATCCAAATTTCTCATGGAAGGATCAAAAGCCCCAACAAGGCTTTAATAATGGTGGAAGAAACAGGTTTAGCAATAGCAAACCTTTTCCATCATCAACTCAGCAACAGACAGAGAACTCTGAACAAAATGCTTCTAATTTAGCAAATCTAGTCTCTGATCTATCTAAGGCCACTGTAAGTTTCATGAATGAAACAAGGTCTTCCATTAGAAATCTGGAAGCACAAGTGGGCCAGCTGAGTAAAAGGATCACTGAAATCCCTCCTAGTACTCTCCCAAGCAATACAAAAGAGAATCCAAAAGGAGAGTGCAAGGCCATTGACATAAGCGCCATGGCCGAACCTGTGAGGAGAGGAGAGGACGTGAATCCCAAGGAGGAAGACCTCCTGGGACGTCCAGTGATCAATAAGGAGCTTCCCTCTGGGGAACCAAAGGACTCTGAGGCTCATCTAGAGACCATAGAGCTTCCATTGAACCTCCTTATGCCCTTCATGAGCTCTGATGAGTATTCCTCTTCTGAAGAGAATGAGGATGTTACTGAAGAGCAAACTGCCAAGTTTCTTGGTGCAATCATGAAGCTGAATGCCAAATTGTTTGGCATTGATGCTTGGGAAGTTGAACCTCCCTTGTTCATCAATGAACTAAGTGATCTGGATCAACTGACATTACCTCAGAAGAGATAGGATCCTGGAAAGTTCATACTACCTTGTACCATAGGCACCATGATCTTTAAAGCTCTGTGTGACCTTGGTTCAGGTATAAACCTCATGCCTCTCTCTGTAATAGAGAAACTGGGAATCTATGGGGTACAAGCTGCTAAAATCTCATTAGAGATGGCAGATAGCTCGAGAAAACAGGCTTATGGACAAGTAGAGGACGTGTTAGTAAAGGTTGAAGGCCTTTACATACCTACTGATTTCATAGTCCTGGATACTGGAAAGGAAGAGGATGAATCCATCATCCTAGGAAGACCTTTCCTGGCCACAGCAAGAGCTGTGATTGATGTTGACAGAGGTGAAATAGTCCTTCAATGGAATGAGAACTCCCTTGTATTCAAAACTCAAGGATCTCCCTTTGCAACCATGGAGAGGAAGCAGGAAAAGCTTCTCTCAAAGCAGAGTCAACCAGAGCCCCCACAGTCAAACTCTAAGTTTGGTGTTGGGAGGCCACAACCAAACTCTAAGTTTGGTGTTGAACTCCCATATCCAAACTCTAAGTTTGGTGTTGGAGAGTCTCAACAAAGCTCTGCACATCTGTGAGGCTCCATGAGAGCCCACTGTCAAGCTATTGACATTAAAGAAGCGCTTGTTGGGAGGCAACCCAATGTTTATCTAATTCTTATTTTTATTGTTTTTCATGTTTTCTTAGGTTCATGATCATGTGGAGTCACAAAATAAATATAAAAATTGAAAACGGAATCAAAAACAGCAGAAGAAAAATCACACCCTGGAGGAGCATCTGTCTGGCATTCAAACGCCAGAACAGAGCATAGTTCTGGCGCTGAACGCCCAGAATGGGAGCATCCTGGCGCTGAACGCCCAGAACAAGCATGGTTCTGGCGTTCAACGCCAGAAATGGCAGCAAATGGGCGTTGAACGCCCAAAATGGGCACCAACCTGGCGCTGAACGCCCAGAGTTGTGTGCAAGGGCATTTTGCATGCCTAAATTGGTGCAGGGATGTAAATGCCTTGACACCTCAGGATCTGTGGACCCCACAGGATCCCCACCTACTTCATCATCTCTCTTTCCATTCATGATCATCCACTCTGTTATCCATTTACCACTCACATCCATACACCCACTACCTTCAAAATTCAACATCTCTCTCTCTCTCTCCCACCCAATCCCACCCAGATGGCCGAATACACACTCCCATCCATCTCCTTCATATCTTCTTCATTCTTTCTTCTTTTGCTCGACGGCGAGCAACATTCTAAGTTTGGTGTGGTAAAAGCATAGCTTTTTTGTTTTTTTCCATAACCATTGATGGCACGTAAGGCCAGAGAAACCTCTAGAAAGAGGAAAGGGAAAGACAAAAGCTTCCATCAAGGATCTATAGCTCAGTGGTAGAACATTTGACTGCAAATCAAGAGATCCCTGAGATACCTCAGGGGATACATTTTCTTCCACACAATTATTGGAAGCAACTAAGGGTGGAACATCAAGAGCACTCCATCATCCTTCATGAAATCAGAGAAGATCTAAAAGCAATGAAGGAGGAGCAGCAAAGACAAGGAAGAGACATAGAAGAGCTCAAGGACATCACTAAGGTGGACTCATTCCTTGTTCTTACTCTCTCTGTTTTTCGTTTTCTATGTTATGTGCTTATCTGTGTTTGTGTCTTCATTACATGATCATTAGTAGTTAGTAACTTTGTCTTAAAGTTATAAATGTCCTATGAATCCATCACCTCTCTTAAATGAAAAATGTTTTAATTCAAAAGAACAAGAAGTATATGAGTTTCGAATTTATCCTTGAACTTAGCTTAATTATATTGATGTGGTGACAATGCTTCTTGTTTTCTGAATGTATGCTTGAACAGTGCATATGTCTTTTGATGTTGTTGTTTAAGAATGTTAAATATGTTGGCTCTTGAAAGAATGATGACTAGGAGACATGTTATTTGATAATCTGAAAAATCATAAAAATGATTCTTGAAGCAAGAAAAAGCAGCAAAGAACAAAGCTTGCAGAAAAAAAAAAAAAGAAAGAAAGAAAAAAAATAGGCGAAAAAAAAAATAGAAAGAAAAAGAAAAAGCAAGCAGAAAAAGCCAATAACCCTTAAAACCAAAAGGCAAGGGCAAATAAAAAGTATCCCAAGGCTTTGAGCATCAGTGGATAGGAGGGCCTAAAGGAATAAAATCCTGGTCTAAGCGGCTAAACCAAGCTGTCCCTAACCATGTGCTTGTGGCGTGTAGGTGTCAAGTGAAAACTTGAGACTGAGCGGTTAAAGTCAAGGTCCAAAGCAAAAAAAGGAATGTGCTTAAGAACCCTGGACACCTCTAATTGGGGACTTTAGCAAAGCTGAGTCACAATCTGAAAAGGTTCACCCAATTATGCGTCTGTGGCATTTATGTATCCGGTGGTAATACTGGAAAACAAAGTGCTTAGGGCCACGGCCAAGACTCATAAAATAGCTGTGTTCAAGAATCATCATACTGAACTAGGAGAATCAATAACACTATCTGAACTCTGAGTTCCTATAGATGCCAATCATTCTGAACCTCAATGGATAAAGTGAGATGCCAAAACTATTCAAGAGGCAAAAAGCTATAAGTCCCGCTCATTTGATTGGAGCTATGTTTCATTGATAGTTTGGAATTTATAGTATATTCTATTCTTTTTATCCTATTTTGATTTTCAGTTGCTTGGGGACAAGCAACAATCTAAGTTTGGTGTTGTGATGAGCGGATAATTTATACGCTTTTTGGCATTGTTTTTAGTATATTTTTAGTAGGATCTAGTTACTTTTAGGGATGTTTTTAATAGATTTTGTGTTAAATTCACATTTCTGGACTTTACTATGAGTTTGTATGTTTTTCTGTGATTTCAGGTATTTTCTGGCTGAAATTGAGGGACTTGAGCAGAAATCAGATTCAGAGGTTGAAAAAGGACTGCTGATGCTGTTGGATTCTGACCTCCCTGCACTCAAAGTGGATTTTCGGGAGCTACAGAACTCGAAATGGTGCGCTTCCAATTGCGTTGGAAAGTAGACATCCAGGGCTTTCCATCAATATATAATAGTCCATACTTTGGCCAAGAATAGATGACGTAAACTGGCGTTCAACGCCAGCCTTCTGCCCAAATCTGGCGTCCAGCGCCAGAAAAGGATCCAAAACCAGAGTTGAACGCCCAAACTGGCACAGAAACTGGCGTTCAACTCCACAAATGGCCTCTGCACGTGCTACACTTAGGCTCAGCCCAAACACACACCAAGTGGGCCCCGGAAGTGGATTTATGCATCAATTACTTACTCATGTAAACCCTAGTGACTAGTTTATTATAAATAGGACCTTTTACTATTGTATTAGACATCTTTGGACGTCTGGTTCTTAGATCATAGGGGGCTGGCCATCTCGGCCATGCCTGGACCTTCACTTATGTATTTTCATACGGTAGAGTTTCTACACTCCATAGATTAAGGTGTGGAGCTCTGCTGTCCCTCAAAGATTAATGCAAAGTACTACTGTTTTCTATTCAATTCATCTTATTTCACTTCTAAGATATTCATTCACACTTCAACCTGAATGTGATGAACGTGACAATCATCATCATTCCCTATGAACGCATGCCTGACAACCACCTCCGTTCTACCTTCGACTGAATGAGTATCTCTTAGATCTCCTAACCAGAATCTTCGTGGCGTACGCTAGAATGATGGCGGCATTCAAGAGAATCCGGAAAGTCTAAACCTTGTCTGTGGTATTCCGAGTAGGATTCAATGATTGAATGACTATGACGAGCTTCAAACTCGCGATTGTTGGGCGTTAGTGACAGACGCAAAAGGAGGGTGAATCCTATTCCAGCATGATCGAGAACCGACAGATGAATAGCCGTGCCGTGACAGGGTGCGTGAGCATATTATTCACTGAGAGGAGGGGATGTAGCCACTGACAACGGTGATGCCCTTGCATAAAGCCAGCCATGGAAAGGAGTAAGACGGATTGGATGAAGATAGCAGGAAAGCAGAGGTTCAGAGGAACGAAAAGCATCTCCATTCGCTTATCTGAAATTCCTACCAATGAATTACATAAGTATCTCTATCCCTATTCTATTAGTTATTATTCGAAAACATCTTCATCACTTTATATCTGCCTGACTGAGATTTACAAGGTGACCATAGCTTGCTTCATACCAACAATCTCCGTGGGATTCGACCCTTACTCACGTAAGGTATTACTTGGACGACCCAGTGCACTTGCTGGTTAGTTGTATCGAAGTTGTGACAATTATGAATTAAGATCAGAGCACCAAGCTTTGGAGCCATTACCAGGATTTGTTCGAGCCTGGAGATCACAATTTCGTGCACCATCTGTATACCTCAGGGTCAACCCCATTCATCTTAATAGTGTTGCAGATTTGCAAGAATTCATCTAAGAACTGATGAGGATCTTCTAATGGAAGTCCATGAAACTTGCAATTCTGTTGAATTAGAGAAACTAATTGAGGCTTAAGCTCAAAGTTGTTTGCTCCAATGGCAGGGATAGAGATGCTTCTCCCATAGAAGTCAGGAGTAGGTGCAGTAAAGTCACCAAGCACCTTCCTTGCATTGTTGGCATTGTTGTTATTTTTGGCTGCCATTGTTTCTTATTGTTTGAAAATTTCTGTTAGGTCCTCTCCAGAGAGTTGTGCTTTAGCTTCTCTTAGCTTTCTCTTCAAGGTCCTTTCAGGTTCAGGATCAGCTTCAACAAGAATGCCTTTGTCCTTGCTCCTGCTCATATGAAAGAGAGGAGAAGAAAGTATGGAATCCTCTATGTCACAGTATAGAGATTCCTTGAGGTGTCAGAGGAAAAGATGAATGGAGGGAGGAGGTAGAGAGGAGAGAATTCGAACTTATCAAGAGGGATAGGGTTTTAATTGCACATTGAGGAGGAGTGTTAGTCCTTTAAATAGAGAATGTTAGAAAGGGAAAGAATTTTGGAAAATAATAAAAAAAATTTGAAATAATAAAAAGATATTTTGAAAAAATTGATTGGTGATTTTCAAAAATTAAAATTGAGAAAGTAGTTAAGTGATTTTGAAAAAGATTTTGAAATCAGAAATAAAATAGATATGATTGAAAATCATTTCTAAAAAAGATGTGGTTGAGAAGATATGATTGAGAAAATCTGATTTTAAAAAGATATGATTGACAAACAATTAAAAAGATTTGATTTTTAAAATTAATGCCTTGGCTAACAAGAAATTTGAAAGATATGATTCTAACATTCAATTATTGAACCTTTCTTAACAAGGAAGAAATTTTTGAATCACATATCTAATTATTAGCAAGGATTTTTGTAGTAAAAAAAATAAAAATGGAAAGAAATTGATTTTGAAAAGATATGATTTGAAAAATTATGAAAATTTGGAAAAGATTTGAATTAAAAACAAAATCTTCCCTCTTGTGCCATCCTGGCGTTAAACGCCCAGAATGGTATCCATTCTGGCGTTTAACGCCCAAAATACTACCTTTTTGGGCGTTTAACGCCCAGCCAAGTACCTGGATGGCGTTTAAACGCCAGTTTTCCTTCCTCACGGGGCTTTCTGAACGCCCAGCTTTTTCTGTGTAATTCCTCTGCTGAATGTTCTGAATCTTTAATTATCTGTATTATTGACTTGAAAAGACATAGTTTTTTTTTTGAACTTTTAGAGAATAATAACAAAATGAAACTAAATCATGAAGAACTAAGATCAAATAAACAATGCATGCAAGACAGCAAACTTAGAAATTTTCATATTAGATACACCAACAGATTGAGAATGCATATGAGAAACAACTAAACACACAAAACAAGAGAATTTAAAGATCAGAGCAAGGAAATCATCAAGAACATCTTGAAGATTAATGAAGAACATAATGCATGTAATTTTCGAAAATTAGAAGAATGCAATTGACACCAAACTTAAAATTAGACACTAGACTCAAACAAGAAATATAAAATATTTTTTATTTAAATTTTTTTTTGATTTTTTGAAAATTATTTGGAAAAGAAAATAAAGAGATTCAAAATTTTTAATAAGAATTCCAGGAATCATGCAATGTTAGTCTAAAACTCCGGTCCAGGAATTAGACATGGCTTACTAGCCAGCCAAGCTTTTAGTGAAAGCTTCGGTCCAAAACATTAGACATGGCCAATGGCCAGCCAAGCTTTAGCAGATCATTACTTTCAATAGCAAAATTGATAGAAATCAACAAGCTCTTGTGATGATAAGTTGAAACCTCGGTCCAAAAGATTAGACATGGCTTCACAGCCAGCCAAACTTCAACAAATCATCATGAAACTCTAGAATTCATTCTTAAAAACTCTGAAGAACAGAATAGAAATATATATATTTTTTTTTGAAATTTTTTTTTCGAAAATAAAAAGTAAAAAGCTTAAACATAAAATAAAATTACCTAATCTGAGCAACAAGATGAACCGTCAGTTGTCCAAACTCGAACGATCCTCGGCAACGGCGCCAAAAACTTGGTGCACGAAATTGTGATCATCAATGGCGCCAACAACTTGGTACGCACAATTGTAATTTCTAATCTTTATCATAACCCCGCACAACTAACCAGCAAGTGCACTGGGTCGTCCAAGTAATAAACCTTACGTGAATAAGGGTCGATCCCACGGAGATTGTCGGCTTGATGCAAGCTATGGTTATCTTGTAAATCTCAGTCAGGCAGATTCAAATGGTTATGGAGAATTGATAATTAAAAGATGAATAAAACATAAAATAGGATAGAGATACTTATGTAATTCATTGGTGAGAATTTTAGATAAGCGTATGAAGATGCTTTGTTCCTTCTGAACCTCTGCTTTTCTATTGCCTTCTTCCAATCATTCATACTCCTTTCCATGGCAAGCTTTATGTTGGGTTTCACCGTTGTCAATGGCTACCTCCCGTCCTCTCAGTGAAAATGGTCCAATGCGCTGTCATCGCACGGCTAATCATCTGTCGATTCTCGCTCATGTTGGAATAGGATCCATTGATGCTTTTGCGTCTGTCACTACGCCCAACACTCAGGAGTTTGAAGCTCGTCACAGTTATCCCTTCCCAAATCCTACTCGGAATACCACAGACAAGGTTTAGACTTTTCGGATCTCAAGAATGGCCACCAATAATTCTAGCCTTTACCACGAAGGTTATAATCTGAGATTAGAAACCCAAGAGAATATACTCCAGCTGTCATCCAATGACTACGTTGAACATCATGTAGATCGCTTTGTGGTTGTCAAGCACACGACCTTGGCTAAGCGAGTAATGAAGATTGGGTGATTGTCACGGGTCACCCCTTCATTCTGACTTAACTGAATTAGGAACGAGAGTATATCTTGGAGAAGAAGTAGGCGTGAATTGAATAGAAAACAATAGTACTTTTCATTAATTCATGAAGAACAGCAGAGCTCCACACCTTAATCTATGGTGTGTAGAAACTCCACCGTTGAAAATATAAAAAGTGATAATGGTGGTCATTGGCTTCGGCCCCAGAGAGGGAACCAGAAGAACCGAGATCAAAAGTATGTGTAAAAGTCTGTAGCAAATGGTCCTATTTATAGAAAACTAGTAGCCTAGGGTTACAAAAATAAGTAATTAATGCAAAAATCTTCTTCTGGGCCCACTTGGTGTGTGCTTGGGCTAAGCATTGAAGCTTTCACGTGTAGAGACTTCTCTTGGAGTTAAATGCCAGCTTTTGTGCCAGTTTGGGCGTTTAACTCCAGCTTTTATGCCAGTTCTGGCGTTTTGATGACAGAATTTTTATGCTGACTTGGAACACCGGTTTAGGCCATCAAATCTCAGGCAAAGTATAAACTATTATATATTGCTGGAAAGCCCAGGATGTCTACTTTCCAACGCAATTGACAGCACGCCAATTGGACCTTTGTGGCTCTAAAAAATCCACTTCGAGTGCAGGGAGGTCAGAATCCAACAGCATCTATAGTCCTTTTTCAGCCTCTGAATTAGATTTTTGCTCAGGTCCCTCAATTTCAGCCAAAAAATACCTGAAATCACAGAAAAACACACAAACTCATAGTAAAGTCCAAAATTGTGATTTTTATTTAAAAACTAATAAAAATATAATAAAAACTAACTAAAACATACTAAAAATATACTAAAAACAATGCCAAAAAGCGTATAAATTATCCGCTTATCAGTACGCGTGACCAATGCGTACGTGTGACCAGCACAGAAGGTCAGTGACGCGTATGCGTGGCCGACGCGTACGCGTGACATAGCGTCACGTGCTGCACTTATCAAAATTCGCTTGCGATTTCTAGGCTAATTTGGACCCAGTTTCAAGCTCAAAAACACAAACTAGAGGCAGGGGTAGAGCTGAGACTGAGGACATTTTTCATTTCACTTTAGTTTTTGTTTTAGTTTTTGAATTCTAAAGAGAGAAAACACTTACTTCTCCTATGGTTTTAAATACTTAGTTTTGCTTTTGATTGCATCTTGAGAGAGCTGCTACTACTTTCAAGTGGAGTCACTGTCTTTAGAGTTTTCATTCCTATTACTTTTACTTTTTTATTTTTCCTTTTAATTTCTTTGAATTCATGCTTGGATCTTGTTATTTTTAATTTTACTAATATATTAAATCATTTTATATTTAGTTTAAGTACGTGTTTAATTCGTGTTAATTATTGCTCGTGTCAATTTTGATTTTAGTAATTTATTTTAATTACCATGACTTTTATTTACTCCTTTTATATGTCCATGAAAATGGCATTCATGTCAATGGAGTAAATATTCCAACTTGGCTTGGGAGTTGATTAATTGGAAACCCTTGAGTTTGAATACTCAAGTATCAATTTGTAATTAGAAATTACTGGCTGACTCAATTTTCACTAACTCTAGTCCTTCCCAAGGAAGTGACTAGGACTTATGAATCAGAGTTAGTGCTACCCACTTGACTTTCCGTCATTAGTTAGAGGATAACTAAGTGGAAGCAATTAACTTTTACTATTATACTTAGGAAAATCAACGAGGATAGGAACTCCAATTTTCACTTCTAGCCAAGACCTTTTTATTAAATACATAACACCTCTTGTTATTATTCATTGCTTTAATTCCTAGCCATTTATTTTTCTATTCTCAAACTTCAAAAATATTCAGAAAATTTCGGACCAATAATTTACATCATTGTGTCAACTCTTTGGGAAACGACTCAGGATTCTACTCCCGGTTATTTATTCTTAATTGTGACACACTTCTAAATTGATAGTATAGAACTTTGTCGGTTAAGGCTGTACTTGCAACGCTTCTTTTATCAGAATTTCTTAACCGGCATTTTTTCTCCCATCAAACCTCTGAAAGTTGGTGGATGAACTTCCAAAAACAAAGCCAAAGTCATCGGAGCACCTCCCAAGTCATTACCATCTCCTTCCTCATTTTTGTTCCCATTTCCATTACCATTTCCGTTCCTTGCCGGTTGACCCAACCTCTGTACAACTTGTAAAGTCACAGTAGCTTTCGCTTCCATAGTATTAGCCAGGTTGGCCATCGTTACCATGAACTTAGCATGGTTATCGACCGATTGGTTATTCTCATTTTCTCCCCGTGTACGCGTATGATCTCATCCACGAGTTGCCATTATGGTTTATATCTGCACCAAACAATCGATATCAAGGTGAGCAGTCTCAATATCAAAAGCCTAGTGCTTCAATTATCACAAAAAGGCTCTCACAAACAAGCATGCTATACATATATCAGTAGATAACCTAAATAGCATGAAAGAAAAGGACACTGAGTATGCAATGAAGCAAATCGGTTTATCCCTCAGGCTCACGAGGACAAACCAGGCTCTGACACCACTAAATGTAACACCCTAATTAGCCTAAGCCTTACCTCATGCCGA
The DNA here is from genome assembly GCF_059453495.1 of Arachis ipaensis. Lineage (NCBI taxonomy): Eukaryota > Viridiplantae > Streptophyta > Magnoliopsida > Fabales > Fabaceae > Arachis > Arachis ipaensis. Next base: position 126,073,480 of record NC_142442.1, on the reverse strand, counting down.
GAAGCAAAGGTTAATCGAAGGTTACAACAATTCTAAGGATATATATATATATATATATATATATATATATATATATATATATATATATATATATATATAAAGATACAAGATAATACGAAAAATATTTGATTTTAAAAATTTTGAAATTTAAAATTGGAAAGAAAAAGTCAACAAGATAAGACAAGAATTGAAAAAATTTGAAAAAGATTTTATTTTGAATTTTGAAATTGAAGCAAGATAAGATAAAGATTTGAAAATAAGTTAAAAAGATAAGATATCGTGAAGATTTGAAAAAAGGATTTGAGATTTAAAAAAATTAAAAGAAAGATAAGTTAGGAAAAATCCAAATTAAAAGAAAGATATGATAAGATTTGAATTTTTTTTTTTTAAAAAGATAGGATTTAAAATTTAAAATTTGACTTCACCAACAAGAAACTCCAAATTTAATGAAAGAAAGAGAAAAACAACTGTTCCGAGGGTTACCTGAAACTGAAGGTCGATCTTGAATGAGATCTGTTGTGCTGGTCGGAGCTGTTGTGTCCGACTTGATGATGGTGGTTGGAACCGCCGTGTCCGACTTGTTGGGCTTAATGGTGGTGCTGATCCTTCGTTACCGGAGGGTGGTGGTACCTACAAAGGACTCTGATGCTTAAGTTAGCAAGGGTATTAAGCAGGTATTTTGTGGAATCAGAGTATAAGTTATACCTGGGTGCTCCAGTGTATTTATAATGTTGTAGAGTGATCTTTTCTAGAGATAAGATAGTTATCTTATCTTATCTTATCTTATCTTTGAGTGAAGTCATCTTATCTTTAAGGGAACCGCCCTTATCTTTCTAGGCTTGGGCTGCCTTTGGACTTGGGTCGTGTTCCTCTGTTTGGGCCCTTTTTGGCTCTTCCTTTTGAGGTCAAGTACTTTTTTAGGACTTTGATCCTTCTTTGGAGAAGCCGAGCTCGAGCACTTTGGTTGATTCCGCTGAGGCTTCTTTGAATGTGAAGCATTTTCCTTCACTCCTTTTAGTTTGAAATCCGCTCGAGCACTTCTTTGATTCCGCTCGAGGGTCTTTAAAGCTCATTAACTTCCCCCTTTTTCCGTTTCCCTTCTTTCCTCCTTTTCTTTTCACTTTGACTTTTCAAGTCTTATCATTCAGTTTCTTGCTTCCTTTCTTTTTGCTTCTGCTTCACTTTGTTTCTCTCAACCCTTTGTGTTTCTCTGTTTCGCTTGAGGTGCTTCCTCTCCTCTGTTCATTTCTACTCAAGGGTGCTTGGTCACTGCCGTTTCCTCCGAACCTTTCCCTCACGTTCGTCTCTTCTTTCTCTATAGGTTGGTGCTCTCTCTTCCTTTTGTTAATTTCATTTAGTCACTTTTTTATATGTCTTCCGCTGCTGCATGTGTTTTGAATCTTTGATCCTCTTAAGGAGTGAATGATGGTTATCTGAAAAAGCTTGCGTCTTTTTGTGATAATCTTCGAGTTATTTATTTTGCTATGATGTATGCCTGGTGACTTTTGCTTCCTTAGGGTTTTATTAGGGCCGTTCCTGCATCCTTTACTTCTGTGTGTCTTCATTGATGAGTTTATTACCCTGTTTGCACCGTTTTTGATAAAGAAAGTTTGTAGTCTTGATGATCCTTATTGATGATGATGAGATTTCTTGTTGCTTTGTGACGTTTACTAGGAGAGGATTGTTTGCGAGATGATTAGGGCATAGTCTGTTGGTTTCCTTCTTTTCTGGTTCCTGCTTCGTTACCGCCTCCAAAGGGTGCCCCTGGATTTTAGTGTGAATCCTGGGGTTTTCCCTTTTGCTTTTGTATACTTTAGTCTAAGTTGTATCCATATTAGTCTGAGCTAATTTCTTGATTTGCCCGAGCTGTTTTGGTTAGTAACCCATTTTTCTTTTTCTTGCTGTAGGACTAGTTTACCCATGTCTTCTCGCAAAAATATTGTCGAGACATCCTCCAAAGTCCCCGAGGGCATGTCCAACTGGCTGGACTCCTTCGTCCTGATGTGTGTTTCAGTGGTTAACTCTGAATACTGCGTGGAGCTTAGAAAGCATCACCGGATCTGTAGTAGTAGGGATCAGGAGAAGAATTACGAGTTAGTAGCGCTTGACCCTGACGAAAGGGTTTGCTTTCCTTCTCTGACCCAGGGGGAACGTCCCTTCTTTTTTGCTTATGACTACTTCTTTAGCCAAATGAACATTACCCTTCCTCTTACCTCCTTCGAGACCGATTTGCTGTGGTCATGTAATGTAGCTCCGTCCCAACTCCATCCGAACTCCTGGGGTTTTATTAAGATCTTTTAGTTGCTCTGCCAAGAATTGGATGTCAAGCCTTCTCAAATTCTCTTTCTTTACCTCTTTGTCTTGACCAAACTTGGAACTACCAAAAAGAAAGCTTCTTGGATTTCTTTCTGGTCTGCCCAAGGACATAAAGTGCTTTCTATGTATGATGAGTCCTTTAGGGACTTTAAGAACCACTTTTTTAAGGTCCGAGTTGTTGAGGGAGCTCGGCCATTTTTCTTAGAGCCGAACAATGAACCTGCCTTCCCCTTATGTTGGCAAAAGAATGTTGTGGTGTCTAGATATTCGTGCGAGATGCTTGATGAGGTCGAGCAGGCTTTTGTGAATGTGTTGGAGGAGACTTGGGGGCAACCCCCCCATCTCGACACAAAGAAAGTCTTAGGGGACCCTTCTCTTGTCCGAGCTGAGCTGGGTAGTGGTCGACTGCTTTTTCCTTCGCTTTGTTTACTTTGCTTTTGTTTCTTTTCTTCCAGTTTTGTAACTTGGTTTTGCTGTGTTTTTTAGAGATGGTTATGAAAAATGATTCCATGAAGCCCTTTAAGAAGGCGAGGAAAGCTACAGCTGCCCAGAACATCTCGGCTAAGGCTGCTGGGGAAGGATCTTCTCAGGTCCCTCCTAAAAAACTGACCTTGAGCACTTCTGGGCCGAGGCGGGTGATTCTTACTCTTCAGGTCCATTTGGTTTATCCTCCCCAAACTTTTGCTGCTACCTCTTCTCCCACTGCCGGCCCTCCTGATGAGTTGAATTCACTACCCATGTAAAAATGGTGAATTCGTTCTTTTAGCAAGCGCACCAAAGTTATCGCCAAGTAATAACCCACAGTGGAGTGGGATCGTATCCACAGAGATTAGTAGATTTGAGCAATTTTAATAAATTGGTGAATTAGTCAACCTAAGCAGAATAGATTGTGATTGCAGAATTGTAACTGTGCAGAATTATAAATGACTCAAAAGTAAATGAAAGCAGTAAATGGCAGAATTGGAAATGGCAGGAAAGTAAAGAGCAAAAACTTATATGACTTAATTATAAATGGGAATGGGGAATTGCAAAATGTAAAGAAAGCTATAAAGAAAGTGGAAGATAAGAATAGGGGAATTCATTGAGATCAGGAGATGTTGTCTCTTTGGATTAAATCCAGCTCATATCCTCTTCAATCATGCAACTCATTGACCTCTTGGCAATCATGATTGATTCAGCCCCAATCCCTTGGTAACTCAATCTCTCAGATCTTGATCAATAGCCGATTCCTTGGTATAATTGCTCATGAAGAGAGATATGCTTGGTCTCTGATTATACCACACATTATCATAGGTCCAAGTAGAGGGATGATTTTATGTCACCATATCTAAACACCAAAACCCAGATCCTACTCAAGTGTGAGAAGGGATTTCTAGCTTGATTTCATGTTTCCTTTTCCAAGGTTCCCATGAAACCCATTTTGCATTCAACCCCTTTTCCAAGGTGATTAAACACTAGCATGAAGAATGAAATTCCTTCTAGCAAATTAAAGAGAAGGTGAAGAGAAGAAGAAATTCACTATCATTAATCCATCAAACACAATAGAGCTCCCTCTCTCAATGAGAGGGAATTTAGCTACTCATAGCTCAAGAAAAAGTAAGAGATGGAAAAAGTGATATAACTATCCTTCAACTAATAGCTCAACTGCTTAACCCCCTTCTTCAGTACTCTCAAGGGGGTATTTATACTACTCCTAGCACTAGCAAATAAAGAAAATACAAAAGTGAAAGTAAAATTACATTTTGGAGGGAAAAGAAACTCAATAAACGTTATCTCACAGCTAGTGTGTGGTTGGCGCTTCAGTGGCGTGCCACGCCTTACTCTGAATCTGACATGGCGTGCCACACCCAATCCTCAAGTGGCACGTCTCCCTTCATTGACCACCCAGGCGTGCCACACCTTCGAGCCCAAGTGGCATGCCCAGGGTTCTTTAAAGCCTTGGATAGCCTGGCGTGCCACGCCTTCGAGCCCAAGTGGCACGCTCAGGCCTTTATAAATCCTTGGTTATCCTGGCGTGCCACGCCTTCGAGCCCAACTGGCACGCCCAGGCCTTTTCCCTATTCTTTTTAGCTTCTAGAAATTTGAACTAGCGTGGCATGCCTAGGGTTTGGCATGCCACGTCCATCATGTGCATGGCTCTTTTGCTTGGTGTGCCACGCCCAGAACTAAAGTGGCACGCCCAGGTCTTCTCTTGGACTCTTGGTTGATTGGTGATGATGGCGTGCCACGCCTGGGACTCAAGTGGCACGCCCAAGTGAATTTTAAAGCTGACGTGCCACGCCTTCGATGCCAAGTGGCACGCCCATATAGTTGGCCTTCTTTCTCCCTTTCTGGAAAATATAACCAGCGTGCCACGCCCAGGGGTTGGCATGCCACGCCCATCATTTGCCTTGGTTCTAGTAGCTGGCGTGCCACGCCCAGCATTCAAGTGGCACGCCTAGGTGAGGATCTTGAGCTGGGGTGCCACTTCGACACCAAGTGGCACGCCCAGCCTTTTCTTTGGCCTTCTTTGTACCTTGGCGTGCCAGGCCAAGATGCTTAAGTGGCACGCCCAAGTGAGGGTGGTAGCTTGGCATGCCACGCCTTCGACCTCAAGTGGCACGCTCAGCCTCTTTAGCCTTCAACCTCTTCTCTGGAGTTTTGTACTAGCGTGCCAAGCCATACTGCTCAAGTGGCACGCCCATTCATTTGTGGCCTTCTTAGCTTGGCGTGCCACGCCTAGTTCCTCAAGTGGCACGCCCAAATGATTTTAAAGTTGGCATGCCACGCCTTCGATACCAAGTGGCACGCCCATGGCTCAAGTAGTGGGTTAGGTGTGCCACGCCCCTTTGGTGGCCTTCATTGTTGCTCTCTGGAAAGTTGTACTGGCGTGCCACGCCCATGTAAATGCTTGGAGGATCCTTTATGGACTTTAGTACTGGCGTGCCACGCCCAGCTTCTGGCGTGCCATGCCAATGCAATTTTGTGGCGTTTTCTCCAAATGGCACACCAGTTTCGCACGCCCAGCTTCTTTTGTTGTTTTCTCCCCCTTTTTGATGTCTTTTTCACCTAAAATTTAGCACAAGCTAATTTCAAAGCAATGTACTATAATGCTCATCAAATAATGCATGAATTGCAATGATAAAATGAGATTATGCTCTTTTATGGTCCTTTTTATGCAAGAAAAAAGGGTAGATGATGCAAGTCATCACAATACAAAACTTAAGCTTTGCTTGTCCCAAGCAAATTAGTGTGAGTAGCCCTTTTTTTTATTTGAGACTTTGACCTTGAATGGATGCAAACATGACTAAGAGTAGAATTAAGTGCTTAACACATGCATGACTAATTTTGTTTCAATGTCACAAAGGGCTCCTAGATCTTTGAAGGTTCCTTCAAGTATAAGTTTCAGGGGTCTTTTTTATTGATTGTCACCTTAAAGTAGCAAGAGTTGTTTAATATTCTTTTTGGTTGTTCTTTCTATTCTATTTATTGACCACGACTCTAAGTGTTTTGTCTCAAGAAAACCCTTTAGTTAGGCTTGGTACTAGGTGTTGAAACACCCCTAAGAATTTACTTGCCTAGGTCTCTTCTTGACACATCTTCACCACAAGCATCTACTAGGTCCTCTAACTCTTTTGAGCTTTTTAATGTTTCTTTCCATCCTAGTAGTTGATGCTCAGAGCCTTGGGTCTTTATTGCTTACTACTTCTTGGTTCTATAGATGTTCAAGGAATACCCCTTAACCTGTACTTGTTATACCTTCTAAGACTAGTTGCCTTTCATGACTTACTTTTCCTTTTTATTCATTCAAGGTTCTATAGTTAGTTCCTTGTTTCTTAGTTTTTGAATTATCTCTCTTGGTCTTAGTCTCTTTTACTCTTGCTCTTATAACAACTCACAACAATTCTCATGAAGACAAACTATGCTTTTATTGATATTGTAAAAACTTGAAATAATATTTCATTTTCTTTCTTGAAATTAAAAAGGACTCACAAAAGACTTTAGGTTATATAAAAAAAACTAAGCATTGAAAATAAACTATCCTAATGTTGCAATTATTCAGAGACAGAATTTTAAAATAGAGAGAAAAACTTAAACATGATTCAGAAATTAAAGAGTGTCAACCATGGGACTTAACAACCTTGAGCAGCTGGTGCACGAAATTGTGATCATCAACAATGGCGCCAAAGGACTTGGAGCTCTTAAACATGAATCACATTTTGTCACAATTCCACACAACCAACCAGCAAGTGCACAGGGTTGTCCAAGTAATAAACCTTACGTGAGTAAGGGTCGATCCCACGGAGACTGTCGGCTTGAAGCAAGCTATGGTCACCTTGTAAATCTCAGTCAGGCGAATTCAGATGGTGATGGAGAATTGATAATTAAAAGATAAATAAAATATAAAATAAAGATAGAGATACTTATGTAATTCTTTGGTTGGAATTTCAGATAAGCGTATAAAGATGCTTTGTTCCTCCTGAACCTCTGCTTTCCTATTGCCTTCTTCTAATCATTCATACTCCTTTCCATAGAAAGCTTTATGTTGGGCATCACCGTTGTCAATGGCTACTTCCCGTCCTCTCAGTGAAAACGTTCCAAATGCGCTGTCACCGCACGGCTAATCATCTGTCGGTTCTCGATCATGTTGGAATAGGATCCATTAATCCTTGTGCGTCTGTCACACGCCCAATAATCGCGAGTTTGAAGCTTATCACAGTCATCCCTTCCCAGATCCTACTGATGCCAGGGCATTTTGGCCAGTTTTACTGACCTTTTCTTTACTATTTTTAGGGTAGTTTCATGCATTTCCTTAGAAAATAAGCTAGTTTTGGGTAGATATTCACTTACATCTTGATTCAAGCATACATTGTGCACTTTACATGATTTCATGAGGATTTTGCATGAATTTTATGACAAATTTGATGTTGCATTTCCCATGACTTGGACCAGAACTTTGATGCACTTGATTGCTTGATTTCAGGACAAAGGAAGCAAAAAAGAACCATATTAGTGGCTACGTTAGTTACACTAACGTGGGCACTAACGTGGAATAGGAGTAACTTGCAAAGTTAATGAGAAAAGTAATCGCCAATAACGCTCTTGAAGCCATCATTTCCCACGTTAAGAGTCACGTTAACTAAGTTAACGTGAACTCTAACGTGGAAGAAAGGAAATGGAGCCAACGTTAGTGACACTTAACATTATCACTAACGTTAGACCAAGCTCATAAGTGGCTACGTTAACTTAGTTAACGTGGCCTCTAACTTTAAGAAGTAAAGGGGAAGCCAACGTTAGTGACATTCAACTTTGTCACTAACGTTGGCCAAGTCACAATAAGCCACGTTAACTCCCACGTTAACCTAGTTAACGTGGAAGCTAACGTGAAGAAAGTAGGTGGTCGACAACGTTAGTGACACCAAACATTGTCACTAACGTTGGGATTAACCCACACAATCCCCAATAAGCCACGTTAACTCCTACGTTAACCTAGTTAACGTGGAAGCTAACGTGAAGAAGGAAGGTGATCGCCAACGTTAGTGACACCTAACATTGTCACTAACGTTGGAAGGAGCCCACACAAGCCACAATGAGCCACGTTAACTCCTACATTAACTTAGTTAACGTGGAAGCTAATGTTAGTGACATTCACCTTTGTCACTAACGTTGGAGATGGCTAACACAGCCACGTTAGAGGCCACGTTAACCTAGTTAACGTGGACTCTAACGTGGGAGCTAAGGGCACATTGGAACGTTAGTGACAAAGGTAAGTGTCACTAACGTTCTCGAAGGTTGGCAAGCCTACGTTAAAAGAGCCACGTTAACTAAGTTAACGTGGACTCTAACGTAAGGAAGGGGGAGACTTCTCAACGTTACTGGGAAAGGTGAGTCCCAATAACGTGTGCGAAGGACATAGAGGCAACGTTAGTGGCAACGTTTGTGCCACTAACGTTAAAGTTAACGTGGCTCTTACTTTGGTGAGGAACGTTAGTGATAAAGGTAATTGTCACTAACATTCTCGAACCCATATTTTCACTGAACGTTAACACTACTAACGTCCTGAGCTAAAGTCTCTGCCCACTTCACACTTTCTCTCTGCAAGTAAAGCCAAACCCAATGAAGAAGATAACTGCTTTAAACTCAAGATCCAAAGGCCCATACCCAAGACTTAAAGAGCCAACTAGAAGATCAGAAGAGTAGTATATATAGGAATAGCTTTGAATTGAAAAAGAGAGTGGGAAATTATAGGGAGCCTCTTGGCCTAGAACTACTCACTGTATTTTACTTTCTCTGCACTTCTAGTTTCATAATGTATTCTCCATCTTTGTTTTCATTTTCCAGAGCTATGAACAACTAAACCCCTTTCATTGGGTTAGGGAGCTCTGTTGTAATTTGATGGATCAATACTAGTTTTCATTATTCTTCTTCTATCTTTTCTCTTGATTTTACTTGAAAGCTTTCGATCTTTATCTAATTGGGTAGTTATCTTGGAAAAGAAGCTATTCAAACTTGGATCTCTTCTGAACCTTGAAAGAGGAATGAAGAGATCATGCTAGAAATGCTTTCTCATACTGGACCAAATTGGGTTTGGATGGATATATGACTATAATCCTCTCAACACTTGATTTGGGAAATGCATGTGGTATAATCAGTGACCATACTTCATCTCTTTTCATGAGCAATTGACCAAGGAATTGGCTATTGATCAAGATTTGAGAGATTAAATTACAAGGAATTGTAATTCGATCACTTAAGATTTCCAAGGAGATCAATGAGTGCATTGATTGAAGAAGAGATGAAAATGTAATTGATCCGGAGAATGCAACATCTCCTGAGCCCAATGAACTCCCCATTTCTGATCTTATCCATTCTCTTTAATTTCTGTCATTTACTTTTATGAGCAATTACCCCATTCTCATTTAAGATTCTGCAATTTACTTTTCGTCATCTACATTCAGCTCTTTATTTCCAGCATTTACTTTTCTGTTATTTACTTTCCCACCATTTAATTTTCTGCAATTCTCAACTCAAATTCTGATTCGCTCAACTAGAACATTCCTCTAGTTAAAGTTGCTTGATCAATCAATCCCTGTGGGATTCGACCTCACTCTATTGTGAGTTTTTACTTGACGACAAATTCGGTACACTTGCCGAAGGAAATTTGTTATGAGACAAGTTTTCCGTGCATCAAGTTTATGGCGCCGTTGCCGGGGATTGATTGTGCATCAACAATGATTAAATTGGAGGATCACTAGATTGATCATTTTATTTTTGTTTGATTTAATTTTCTGTTTGAGTAATTTACTTTCAGTTTTAGTTAATTTCTTCCCTTCCCCCTACTTTTTCGTTTTTAGTTATTTACCATTCATTTCACTAACCCACTAAATGTTTGATATATTGCATCACTCACACTAACAGTAATTCTGACAGAAATACTTTCTGCATCTATTTTCCCTGCTTGTACTTGTTGGTTGTTTGACGGGGAGAAGAAGCGGGGCTTCAACTTCCTTTAATTCTGAACCTGAGAGGACCTTTTTTAGATTAAGAAGGGAAGCAAGAGGAAAAAGAGTAGTTGGTGCTGAGGAAGAGGAGGAATACTTTGAACCAAACATGGAAGAAAACATGGAAAACCATCATGAAGAAGAAACTCACAACCATGGGGGAGGAGGTCGAGCAAATCATGCTGGGGAGGATAAAAAAATTTTAGGCTCTTACATCAATCCAAACCCAGGAAACTGTGGAAGTAGCATTCAAAAGACAACCATCCATGCCAACAATTTTGAACTGAAGCCACAACTCATCACCCTTGTTCAGAACAACTGCTCGTTCAGAGGAAGTGTCCAAGAAGACCCCAATCAACATCTAACCACCTTCCTGAGAATTTGTTACACAGTGAAGTCTAATGGTGTTCATCCTGACGCCTATAGACTGCTCTTATTTCCATTCTCACTCAAGGATAAGGCAGCCAAGTGGCTGGAGTCTTTTCCGAAGGAAAGCTTGACAACTTGGGAAGATGTGGTGAACAAATTCTTAGCAAGATTTTACCCCCTCAATGAATCAATAGGCTGAGAGCTGAGGTCCAAACTTTCAGGCAACAAGATGGTGAGACTCTGTATGAAGCATGGGAGAGGTTTAAGGACCTGACAAGGAGGTGTCCAGCTGACATGTTCAACGAATGGGTGCAGCTGCATATTTTCTATGAAGGGCTCTCTTATGAGTCAAAGAAGGCCGTAGACCATTCATCCGGAGGATCTTTGAACAAGAAGAAGACCATTGAGGAGGCCATAGATGTCATTGAAACTGTAGCAGAGAATCACTACTTCTATGCTTCCGAAAGAGGGAACACTAGAGGAGTGATGGAGCTAAACAATGTAGATACTCTGCTGGCTCAGAACAAGCTCATTACCAAGCTGCTGGCTGACCTAACCAAGAAGATGGAGAGGAACCAAGTAGCAGCAATCTCCACTTCATCAACAACCCAAGAAGGAGTGAATGAAGAAGCAGATGGAAGTCAGGAGCAAGTCAACTACATTGGGAATTCACCTAGGGAAAACCATGATCCATACTCCATGACCTACAACCCTGGATGGAGGAATCACCCAAACTTTGGGTGGGGAAATCAACAAGACCAAAGCCTTGATCAAAGACGCCCAAATCCCAACAATGCAAGCCACCAACATTTCACATCTAGACCATATCAACACCCCCATAACAACACCTCTCCACATCCACATCAAAACCAAAATAACTTACCTCATCCTTCCACCTCTAATCCCGATCTACAATCATTTGATGACAGACTCTCAAGGATTGAGAATCTACTTGAAGGCATAGGCAAGGAGATTCAAGACAACAAGGTGTTCAAGGAGGAAGTTTGAGCCAGTTTCAAGAACCAGGGAGACACAATCAAGAGGTTGGAATCTCAAGTGGGGTATCTCTCTGAGCAAATTCCCAAACCCACAGATGGATTCCCAAGTGACACAGAGAAGAATCCGAGAGGTGAAACAAAAAAAAGTAAGATGGGAAGATTGCAAGATGGTCACTATAAGTGATAAGGAGACTGAGGACAAGCCAAGCAAGCTGTCAGAACAACCTGAAGATACCTCAGTAGAGAAGAAGAAAAAGATCATCAAGAACCAAAAATCTCACAACAGGAGCTGCTGAGACTCTATGCACCTTTTCCCCAACTGCTCAATGGTGCTGTGGAGAAGAGAATATACTCAAGGTTTCTAGATTTGTTTGCATCTCTGCATGTCAACATACCATTCATCAAGACTATTCAACAAATGCCTGCATACATCAAGTATATGAAGGAGCTGCTTCCCAGGAAAAGCTCACTCAAGGGAGGCCAAACTATAGTGATGAACAAGGAGTGCAGTGCCCTCATTCAACCACAGTTGCCTACAAAAAGAAAAGATCCAGGGAGTTTTCATGTCCCCTGTGCCATAGGAGAAACAATGTTTGATAAAGCACTCTGCGATTTGGGAGCAAGCATCAATTTAATGCCCTTATCCCTGGTGAAGAGTGATGTAGCGGAAAACGATCCGACACAAAACTCGCTGGCAAGTGCACCGGGTCGCATCAAGTAATAATAACTCACGGGAGTGAGGTCGATCCCACAGGGATTGAAGGATTGAGCAATTTTAGTTTAGTGGTTGATTTAGTCAAGCGAATCAAGATTTGGTTGAGAGATTTGTGATTTGCAAAATTTAAATTGCATAGAAAGTAAAGGAAATGGGTAATTTGCATGAAATTAAAGAGAACTGAAATTTAAAGTGCTGAATCTTAAAGAACAAGAAATTAAATGGCAGAAACTTAGAACACAAGAAATGTAAATTGCAGAATCTTAAAGTGCAAGAAATGTAAATGGCTTGAATTGTAAAGGGAATTGGGAATTGGATTTGCAGAAATTAAACAAGGAAAAGTAAAATTCAACGAACAGAAAAGTAGAAGATGCCTTAGGTTGAATCGGATCTAAAAACAGAAATGTAAATGAACATGAAAAGCAGTAAACAGAGAATTAAAAATGGGAAATCCAGATCTCAAGACCCAAGAGACTAGATAACCAAGTCTAGATCTCAATGCCTTCCTAGATCCAACAAGAACAATTGCAAAGGAAATGTAAATTTGCAGAGAAAGTAGAAGACAGAAGCAATTAACAGAAACGGGAAATTCAATTAAGCAAAGAACTAAACAAGATCCCAAGGTGAGATTGAAACAGAAGCTCTTCAATTCTCCACCCAAGATCCGAAGCAAGAAAAGTAAAGAGTATTCAAGCAAGAACAAGGAAGAAGAGAGATCAATTCTCCTCCCAAATTCCCTTGAATTAAAACAACAATGCCAAGAAAAGTAAACTGAGCTCTCTACTAAGTGTATGAATCAAAACCGAAAAGAAAGCTCCCCGAAAACTTAAATCCTATGCTATTTATACACTTTCTTCAAATGGTCTTCAAGCCTTCAATTGGGCCTTTGCTCTTGATGGAATTGGGTTGATAGAGGCCTTGGTTGATTGCTCTTGGAGTTTGGAGAAGAACCGAAGTGAACCGGGTTTGGAATCATGAAAGCTTGAGTAAAAGTTTGAGTAAAAGTTTGAGGCAAACTTTTACTAAAACTTTTCACATCAGCCACCCCATTTTGCTGCTACCAACGTTTGAGCCAAAGTTTGGGGTCAAACTTTTGCTCAAACGTTGGCTCCCCCTTGCACACTCATGGCGCCAACGTTTGCCAAAAAGTTTGAGGCAAACGTTGGCGCAAACTTTTGCTCTCCAGGGTGTGTTGTTCATGGCGCCAACGTTTGCCAAAAAGTTTGAGGCAAACGTTGGCGCAAACTTTTGCTCTCCAGGGTATTGATTTGTGATGCCAACGTTTGCCAAAAAGTTTGAGGCAAACGTTGGCTCAAACTTTTCTCCCAAAAGTTTGCGCAAAAGTTTGAGGCAAACTTTTGGTCAAGCTTTTTGTTCCCTGGTTCGTTTGCACTTATTCCAAAAGTTTGAGCTAAAGTTTGAGGCAAACTTTTGCTCAAACTTTTTGTCCTCTCTTCCTCCTAGCCATTCCTTCTTGCTTCAACCTTTCTTCAAGCTTTCTTCACCTATCATTAATCAACCAAACACATCAAAGCTATGCTCAAAATCATGAGATATTCATTCTTTCATAATATGTGACAATTATAGCATAAAACCTCATGAAATTGCATTAATTCATCTATGGTTGATTAAATCAAAGGAAGCATGAAAATCTACCCAATTGGCTTGCTTATGGCTCAAGAAAGTGCATAATTCAATTGAAAACAAAAGAAAAAGGCTAGTGAAACTAGGCTAAGATGACTTGTCATCACAACACCAAACTTAAAGCTTGCTTGTCCCCAAGCAAGAAAAGATTTATTGAGAAGAAAGAATGAAATGGAAGAGGATGTTCATGCTAGCAGAGTATTATTGGTAGTTCATGGGGTTTTATGTGGATATGTAAATACTCACTTCTTATTGACTCTTAAGCCTAGAAAGTCTCCTTCAAGCTTCAAGTAACATACTGCTATGACCTCTCATTATTTCTTTATCCTTGGCTATTATTTTGTTCATAAGCTTTATTTGAGTGTCATGTGTAGCAAGTTCATTTTCTTTTCTTTATACTTGACACATTATTCACTATAGACACTTGGCTCACATTCCTTCTTAAAACATTGATGCCCAGCACCTCTTTGGGCTACTAAATGCCTTGTAGTTAGGTTGCTCTTGATAGTGGACTTTCAGCTGATGATCCCGGGTTAGTTAACCCAAGTCACCGAGTGTTGATGCACTCCAAAGAGCTTAGTAGTCCAAGCAGATCCTAATACAAAGACACCACAGGCATGTATTCTAAGGTTCAAGCTATTGGTGTCCAGCTTTGTTTCTTTTTGTTTTCTTTTGTCCTGCCACTCTTTGGCTATTTCTTTTTCTCCCCCTTTTTTTTTCTTTCTTTTTGTTTTTCTTTCTAACCAAGGATTTTTATTTGATTGAGATTCATAGACAGTAGGCCACTTTATACTTAGAAGGAGACATCCTAGTTCTCTTATTCACTAAAAGTGAGCTATCATACAATCACACATACATACCACCACTTACTTTTATTGTACTTCTATCTAACAGAGAACTATCTTACTTCACACTCAAACTTTTCTTTTATTGAATTAAATACGCGGGGGACAAAGCATGCTTTTTGTTAAGTGAAAGTAAACACACAAGCACACACTTAGACTAGCTTATTTATTGCAAAAAGATAGATTCTACTTGTACTAGATGAACACTTCAGCAAGACATAAATCAAAGCATTTCTCAACAGCAGAAGTTAAGTATAGATACAACCTATCGGTTTGCAGTTCTTTTGTCCTTCCTTCTGTTGTGCCCCTTTTGAGTTATAATGCATAATGTCCTCAAATGGTGGTTAGTTCCCTGCACAATTCTCAAAAGTTGCTTGCTTCTCAAGCCCTTAGTTGACTGGTTAGTATGCATGAATTGAGTGTGGCTTTTGGATTTAATTTGGTGTGGGAACACCAAACTTAATTCCTTGTCACTGACTCTAATGCAACAGGTTGTCTACTTATGAATTCTTTTGGCCTTACTAAAGGTTATGGAACCAAAACTAAAAGCAATTAAATGGTTGAATAATTTGTCTGATTGCTTGGAGCTAGCATTATGCAGGAGGTGTATGCTTTTAAATGAGATTTTGGTGGAACACCAAACTTAAAATCCTTCATTCTCCCTTA
Source organism: Arachis ipaensis (assembly GCF_059453495.1). Taxonomy (NCBI): domain Eukaryota; kingdom Viridiplantae; phylum Streptophyta; class Magnoliopsida; order Fabales; family Fabaceae; genus Arachis; species Arachis ipaensis. The sequence continues at coordinate 126,058,446 of NC_142442.1, read as the reverse complement.
AATTGTTTTGGTGTGCAACACCAAACTTAGCTCCTTGCAGTGCATACCAATTATTCAACATTTTTATTGAAAAGGCTATGAAAAGAAAACTACCTCAGGTTGGGTTGCCTCCCAACAAGCGCTCTTTTATTGTCACTAGCTTGACATCCTTCAATCTTTTCAAGAAGGCTGTAGGTTCTGGACCTCTTTTTCCTTATCCCATTGTCCTCCCAAGTACAGCTTTGCTCTGTGACCATTTGCTGTGAATTGATTCTTTGTTGCTTCATCTAGAAGTTCAATACTCCTATAAGGAAAAACCTTTGTCACCAAGTATGGGCCAGTCCACTTAGACTTCAGTTTGCCAGGGAAAATCTTAAGCCTTGAATTATACAGGAGCACTTGCTGTCCTGGCTTGAATTCCTTCTTTGTGATCTTCTTGTCATGCCACCTCTTAGCTCTTTCCTTGTATATCTTAGCACTTTCATAAGCTTCTAGCCTGAATTCATCTAACTCATTTAGTTGTAACAACCTTTTCTCTCCTACAGCTTGGGGATCAAGGTTGAGAAGTTTAGTGGCCCAAAAAGCTCTGTGTTCAAGCTCTACAGGGAGGTGGCAGGATTTGCCATACAATAGCTGAAAAGGTGACTTGCCAATAGGAGTCATAAAAGCTGTCCTATATGCCCACAATGCATCCTCTAGCTTTCTAGCCCAATCTTTTCTTGTGATTCCCACTGTTTTCTCTAGGATCTTCTTTAATTCCCTATTTGCTAGTTCAGTCTGGCCGTTAGTCTGAGGGTGGTAAGGTGTAGCTACTTTGTGGATTACTCCATATTTGTGGAGGAGTTTCTCCATCTGTTTGTTGCAAAAGTGACCACCACCATCACTAACAAGACCCTTGGGCACTCCATATCTTGTGAAAATGTGCTTTTTAAGGAATTGGAGGACAATCTGTGCATCACAGGTGGTTGTGGCTATGGCTTCCACCCACTTTGAGACGTACTCCACTGCTACTAAGATATATCTAAAAGAATAGGAAGGGGGAAAAGGTCCCATGAAATCAATTCCCCATAGATCAAATAATTCCAATTCCAAGATGAAGTTTTGAGGCATCTCATTCCTTCTTGTTAGTCCTCCTGCTTTCTGGCATTCATTGCATTGGTGAACATACTCTCTGGAATCCTTGAAGATAGTTGGCCAATAGAAGCCGCTCTGCAGTATCTTTGCAGCTATTTTTTCTGGGCCAAAGTGTCCACCATAAGCTGAACCATGACAATGCCACAAGATGTCCCTCATTTCGCCCTCGGGAACACACCTTCTAATCACTCCATCAGAACATCTCTTGAACAAGAAGGGTTTATCCCATGAAAATTTCCTTGCTTCATTGATTAACTTCTTCACTTGTTGCTTAGAGAACTCTTGAGGTATCTTCCTTCCCACTTTTGTAGTTTGCTATGTCAGCAAACCAAGGTGCTTGCTGGATCTGCAACAGGTGTTCATCTGGGAAGCTTTCATTCACGGGCTGAGAGGCTTTTTGAATTGCTTCATGTGGTAGTCTCGACAAATGATCAGCAATCTGGTTTTCAGTGCCCTTCCTGTCTCTTACCTCGATGTCAAACTCTTGTAGGAGCAATATCCACCTGATAAGTCTTGGTTTAGCATCCTGCTTTGACATCAAATACTTAAGTGCAGCATGGTCAGTATAAACCACGACTTTGGATCCTATCAAGTATGATCTAAACTTATCAAATACATAAACTACAGCTAGCAACTCCTTTTCTGTTGCGGTGTAATTTTTTTGGGCCTCATTCAGCACTTTACTTGCATAATATATGACATGATGTAAGTTTTCCTTCTTTTGCCCAAGTACAGCACCAATTAAAAGGTCACTTGCATCACACATGAGTTCAAAAGGTAATTCCCAATCTGGAGGTGTGATGATTGGTGCTGTTGTGAGTCTATTTTTTAAAGTTTCAAAAGCATGCTGGCAGTTTTCATCAAAAACAAAAGGGTTATCAAGCATTAACAGATTACTCAAAGGTTTGGCTATTTTTGAAAAATCCTTGATAAACCTTCTATAAAATCCGGCATGCCCCAAGAAACTTCTAACAGATTTCACATTAATTGGTGGAGGGAGTTTTTCTATGATCTCAACCTTTGCCTTATCAACCTCTATCCCTTTTCTTGAAACTTTATGGCCGAGAACAATCCCTTCGGGTACCATGAAATGGCATTTCTCCCAGTTCAAAACCAAATTAGTTTCTTGGCACCGTTTCAAGACAAGGGTTAAATGGTTTAGGCAAGCATTAAAATTATCACCAAAAACAGAGAAGTCATCCATGAAGAGCTCTAGAAACTTTTCGACCATATCAGAGAAAATGGAGAGCATACACCTTTGAAATGTGGCAGGGGCGTTACAAAGCCCAAAGGGCATCCTCTGGTATGCAAAGACTCCAAATGGACATGTAAAGGCAGTCTTCTCTTGGTCCTTGGGGTCCACCACGATTTGATTATACCCAGAATATCCATCCAAAAAGCAATAATAGGCATGGCCGGCCAACCTTTCCAACATCTGATCAATGAATGGGAGAGGAAAATGGTCCTTCCTGGTGGCATCATTCAATCTTCTATAGTCTATGCACATCCTCCACCCAGTCACTGTTCTAGTAGGGATCAACTCATTCTTCTCATTAGTGATGACCGTCATTCCTCCTTTCTTTGGTACAACTTGAACCGGGCTCACCCATGGGCTGTCAGATATTGGGAAGATTATCCCTGCATTCCACAACTTCATTACTTCCTTCTGGACAACTTCCTTTATTGTGGGATTTAGCCTTCTTTGAGGTTGAACCACTGGTTTGGAATTATCTTTCAAAAGGATCTTATGCATACACACTGCAGGGCTGATGCCTTTCAGGTCATCAATGGTCCACCCCAAGGCATCTTTGTGAGTTTTGAGTACATCAAGAAGTTCTCCTTCTTCCTTCTTCGTCAGGGATGAATTAATGATCACTGGGAAGCTTTCCGATGTGCCAAGGAATGCATATTTGAGATGGGTGGGTAATGGTTTCAGTTCTTGTTTTCGTACTTCTTCCTTCTTGTCTTGTTTTTCATCTTGCTCAATAGAAGTCTCAGCTACTTGTTCCTCTGTTGCCCCTTGATTTCCTTCTCGCTCTTGAGGACTTTCTTCCAGCATTTCTTCCACCAAACTCTCTATCATATCCACTCTCATGTAATCCTCTTGCTCAGGAATGTGTTGCATTGACTTGAAAACGTTTATGACTATTTGCTCATTGTGGACCCTGAAGATCATTTCTCCTTTTTCTACATCAATGATGACCCTTGCTGTGGCTAGAAATGGCCTTCCCAAAATGATTGAGTTGTTTCCTTCCTCTTCAGTATCCAAAATCACAAAATCTGCTGGGAAAATAAACTTCCCCACCTTCACCAACAGATTCTCCACAATTCCACTGGGTGTTTTGATTGATCTGTCAGCCATGACCAATGACATCCTGGTGGGTTTAAGTTCTTCTATGGCAAGCTTTCTCATCATTGAGAGAGGCATTAAGTTGATGCTGGCACCAAGGTCACAGAGAGCTTTGTTGAGAACTATTCTGCCAATGGTGCATGAGACTACAAAACTTCCTGGATCCCTGAGTTTTGGTGGAATGCCCCTTTGAATCACAGTACTGCACTCCTCGGTGAGTAACACGGTTTCCTTATCAAGCCAACTTCTTTTCTTATTGATAAGCTCCTTCAAAAACTTGGCATACAGAGGCATTTGCTCAAGTGCTTCAGCCAAGGGGATATTGATCTCCAGTTTCTTGAAGGTCTCAAGGAACTTATGAAAATGTTGGTCCTTGGCCTCTTTGTTGAACCTCTGGGGATATGGCAGTGTAGGTGTGATGCTCTTTCCTATTTGATGCTGTCCCTGAGTCACTTCTGTTGAGCTGTGTGGTTGGTTGTCCCTCTCTTTGAGTTTCTCAGTGCTCTTGCTGGGCATCACCTCTTGATCCTTGGCTTCATCTTCCTTTGTTTGCTCCTCATCTTCTTTTGGCCTTTTGTTGCTCTCTGCTTGCCTCTTTGTAGTGTCATTGTTACTCATCAATGTTCTCCCACTCCTTAATTGTATTGCCTTGCATTCCTCCTTAGGATTTGGGATTGTGTCACTGGACAGTGAGCTTGAAGGTCTCTCAATAGAAATCTGCTTGGAGATTTGCCCAATCTGCCTCTCTAGGCTTTTCATTGAAGCTTCATGGTTTTTGGTTGTCATTTCCTGGTGCTTCAATATTTTGTCTATCAAAGTCTCCAAGTTAGTGAGTCTTTGGGATTCAGGTGGTGCTTGTGGTGGGTTGTGAGATGTGGTTGGTGGATGGTAGGCATTTTGGTTGGTGGGTTGGTTATTGGATTGGTACTGGTTGAAGTTGGGGTAGTTGTTTTGAGGCTTTCTGTAAAGGTTTTGGTTAGTTTGCTGCTGCTGGTTGTAGTTTTGGTTGTTTCTTAAATTATTTTAGTTTGAGTTCCTCTGCCATGGTTGTTGGTTCTGGTTGTGACTATCTCCCCATCTAAGGTTGGGGTGATTCTTCCATGAGGGGTTGTAAGTATCACCATAGACTTCATTTGGACCAGAATTTTGGTTATGCATATACTGGACTTGTTCTTGCTGCTGCTCTTCTTGAATTTCTTCATTCTGCCCCCATGTGTTTGATGGTTGGCTAGTGTTAACTGCTGCAACTTGGAGGCTATCAATCCTCTTGGCCATTTGCTCAAATTGTTGTTGAATTTGCTGCTGCATCATCTTATTTTGAGCCAAGATTGAGTCCACTCCTTCTAGCTCCATTACTCCTCTCCTTTGTGATGGTTGGCGGTTTCTTTGATGAGCAAAGAAATATTGATTGTTAGCCACCATATCAATGAGATTTTGAGCTTCCTCTGCAGTTTTCATGAGTTGCAAAGAACCTCCAACTGAATGATCCAAAGCTTCCTGGGATTTCAATGTTAAGCCCTCATAGAAATTCTGCAGCTTATCCCACTCAGTGAACATTTCAGGAGGACATTTCCTGATTAGAGCCTTGTATCTCTCCCATGCCTCATGTATGGATTCAGCCTCTATTTGTGTAAATGTTTGTACCTCAGTCTTCAACCTTATGATCCTTTGAGGTGGGTAAAATTTGGCAAGGAACTTGGTTACCAAATCATCCCAGTTGTTGATGCTGTCTCTTGGAAAAGATTCTAACCATTGAGTGGCCTTGTCCCTGAGAGAAAATGGGAATAGCAATAGCTTGTAGCTGTCAGGAGGCACACCATTAGTTTTGACAGTGTCACAAATCCTCAAGAACGTGGATAAGTGTTGGTTCGGGTCTTCAAGTGGTCCTCCTCCAAAAGAGCAATTGTTTTGAACTAAAGTGATAAGTTGTGGCTTTAGTTCAAAATTGTTTGCATTGACATTTGGAGTTAAGATGCTGCTTCCACAATGTCTAGGATTTGCAAAGGTATAGGAGGCCAAAACTCTCCTCTGGGGTGGGTTGTTATTGTTGTTAGCTGCTCCACCAGGTGGATTGGTTGAATGTTCCTCCATATCTTGGAATTCTTCTTCTGATTCCTCTTCTCCAACAATATTTTTCCCTCTTTCAGCTCTTCTTAACCTCCTGAGAGTTCGTTCGTCTTGCTCCTGAGAGGTGAATATGGTTCTTCTTGTACCTGACATACAAGCAGAACATGAGAAACTCACAAAACCAATGACACTTCAATCTACTGCTAGAATGAAGTTTTAGTTAGCTTAAGCAAAAATTCAAACAGTTAGTGGGTTAATTGAAAATTAAAGAAACAGAAAATAAAAATGCTAGATCTAGATCACCACCTCACTTAATCATTGTCAATCTAATCAATCCCCGGCAACGGCGCCAAAAACTTGATGTAGCGGAAAACGATCCGACACAAAACTCGCCGGCAAGTGCACTGGGTCGCATCAAGTAATAATAACTCACGGGATTGAGGTCGATCCCACAGGGATTGAAGGATTGAGCAATTTTAGTTTAGTGGTTGATTTAGTCAAGCGAATCAAGATTTGGTTGAGAGATTTGTGATTTGCAGAATTTAAATTGCATAGAAAGTAAAGGAAATGGGTAATTTGCATGAAATTAAAGAGAACTGAAATTTAAAGTGGTGAATCTTAAAGAACAAGAAATTAAATGGCAGAAACTTAGAACGCAAGAAATGTAAATTGCAGAATCTTAAAGTGCAAGAAATATAAATGGCTTGAATTGTAAAGGGAATTGGGAATTGGATTTGCAGAAATTAAACAAGGAAAAGTAAAATTCAACAAACAGAAAAGTAGAAGATGCCTTGGGTTGAATCGGATCTAAAAACAGAAATGTAAATGAACATGAAAAGCAGTAAACAGAGAATTGAAAATGGGAAATTCAGATCTCAGGACCCAAGAGACTAGATAACCAAGTCTAGATCTCAATGCCTTCCTAGATCCAACAAGAACAATTGCAAAGGAAATGTAAATTTGCAGAGAAAGTAGAAGACAGAAGCAATTAACAGAAACGGGAAATTCAATTAAGCAAAGAACTAAACAAGATCCCAAGGTGAGATTGAAACAGAAGCTCTTCAATTCTCCACCCAAGATCCGAAGCAAGAACAAGGAAGAAGAGAGATCAATTCTCCTCCCAAATTCCCTTGAATTAAAACAACAATGCCAAGAAAAGTAAACTGAGCTCTCTACTAAGTGTATGAATCAAAACCGAAAAGAAAGCTCCCCGAAAACTTAAATCCTATGCTATTTATACACTTTCTTCAAATGGTCTTCAAGCCTTCAATTGGGCCTTTGCTCTTGATGGAATTGGGTTGATAGAGGCCTTGGTTGATTGCTCTTGGAGTTTGGAGAAGAACCGAAGTGAACCGGGTTTGGAATTATGAAAGCTTGAGTAAAAGTTTGAGTAAAAGTTTGAGGCAAACTTTTACTCAAACTTTTCACATCAGCCACCCCATTTTGCTGCTACCAACGTTTGAGCCAAAGTTTGGGGTCAAACTTTTGCTCAAACGTTGGCTCCCCCTTGCACACTCATGGCACCAACGTTTGCCAAAAAGTTTGAGACAAACGTTGGCGCAAACTTTTGCTCTCCAGGGTGTGTTGTTCATGGCGCCAACGTTTGCCAAAACGTTTGAGGCAAACGTTGGCGCAAACTTTTGCTCTCCAGGGTGTTGATTTGTGATGCCAACGTTTGCCAAAACGTTTGAGGCAAACTTTTGGTCAAGCTTTTTGTTCCCTGGTTCGTTTGCACTTATTCCAAAAGTTTGAGCTAAAGTTTGAGGCAAACTTTTGCTCAAACTTTTTGTCCTCTCTTCCTCCTAGCCATTCCTTCTTGCTTCAACCTTTCTCCAAGCTTTCTTCACCTATCATTAATCAACCAAACACATCAAAGCTATGCTCAAAATCATGAGATATTAATTCTTTCATAATATGTGACAATTATAGCATAAAACCTCATAAAATTGCATTAATTCATCTATGGTTGATTAAATCAAAGGAAGCATGAAAATCTACCCAATTGGCTTGCTTATGGCTCAAGAAAGTGCATAATTCAATTGAAAACAAAAGAAAAAGGCTAGTGAAACTAGGCTAAGATGACTTGTCATCAAAGAGGCTGCAGATCAATGAGATAATACCCACAGATGTAGTCATTAGGCTAGCTGACAAAACTGAAAAACAAGCAATAGGAGTGGTGGAGAATGTACTGGTAAAAGTTGGGAAATACTTCCTTCCAACAGACTTTGTCATATTGGATATGGAAGAGAGTTACACTCACCCAATCATATTGAGAAGACCATTCCTAGCTACAGCCAGAGCACTCATAGATGTGGAGCGAGGGGAGTTAATATTGAGGATTCATGATGAATGACTCAGCTTTAATGTCTTCAAACTCTCACAAGAAGCAGACCAAGAGAACAAAGAACCAAGCAAAGATCATAATGGGATACTAAAAGAGGAAGCAAGCACTGAAGCACAACCAGCCCATATGGGAAAGCCCTTGGTTGATGAACAAGGAAATAAGCAGTTGTCACAGCTCAAGGAAAAGCTGGAGGAACCTAAACCACCAGAGACATGTGGAGACAACAACAAAATTCCCTTAGAAGAAGAAGTCACAAAGAGTAAGGCAACATCAAAAGGGACAAAGAAGAAGGTACCAAGAGGGTAGAGGAACAAGAAGATCCCTACAGAGGACTTCTCTCCAGGGGATAAAGTTATCTCAGCTTACTTCCCAGATATCCCCCCTAATCTCCCCACTGTACCATCTCAGTTACCTAAGGTCTTCACTATCAACAGAGTTCTCTCCTTGGAACATGTAGAGATCATTGATACAACCAATGGATATAAGTCCACAGCAAGAGGGGAGGACTTTAAGCATTACCAACCACCCTGATGAGGGAGAAACGTCAAGCTAGTGACACTAAAGAAGCGCTTCATGGGAGGCAACCCATGTTTTATATACTTTTAGAAAATAGTGAATAAGTCAATATTCATGAATCCTAATCCAAACTTGACAAATACTTGGTGAAATCCTTATATTGCAGTATATAGTGAAGAATAAGTTTGGTGTTCAAAGCGTGCCAAGAAAGCATGAATGCAACTGAGAGCATGCTAGTCTTGGAGCTTTGAACAGAACTTTCCATCACAGTGCTCCAAACTAAGTTTGGTGTCACCCCATGGTGCCACCAATGTGCATATAAGGATACACAGTTAGTTAGTTAGTTGGAGTTCATGAATAAACAATCTAATCTTTTCTTCTTTTTATTATTCTAGTCGTAAAGTTTAAATTGTTTTTTTTTATGATATTAATTCTTACTTTTCTTATTTTATCTTTATAGGAAAAAGGAGAGGAGCCTTGAAGGAGATTGATTGGACAATTAAATGAGAAAGGTTCAGCCACTTCATGAAGAGGGACTACACACTTGTTCTCAAAAGGGAACACATTGGAAAATGTTGCCATGCAACATTGAAAAAAAGAGACCCTTGAAGACAGAACCAATAACCCTCATAAAGTGATGATCCTTGTCCCTTCTCCATGCACAACCCCAACCGTCCATCAAAGCAACCACTCCATCAATCCACACCCTCCATTCACTCACAACCTCTCTATATAAGTAATCCTTGTTCCGTGCCCTAGCTTCACACTCCACACCCACTCTTCACACATATCCATTTCAGAACAAAACATTTCCTAACCTTTTAAAAAACATTCTCCCTCACTCCATCCATTGCACTCAACCCTAAACAACCGAAAGTCTCCACACCCTTGCCAACTTCACACATTAACCCTCATTCATAGCATCTTCGAGCTCTAAAAGAAGGAAGGGAAATGAACCTATGGAGCAACACCCGTATGATGAAAAGAGATTTAGAAGCTTGCACCATACATTGCAATACGGGTGGATGGTGGATAAGGAGATCATTTATGAGCTGGGATTTCAAGTTAGGAAAACTGAGTGTTCCGAAATCACAAAGAAGGTAGAAAAGAGAAGATGGGAGCTCCTCACTGATCCGGTCATTAAGGTGAATGCAAATCTTATAAGAGAGTTTTATGCAAATGCGGTCCAATATGATAAGGCAGATGAGTCATATACAAGCTTTGTGAGAGGAAAGATTGTGGATTTTGGTCCCATGAGTGTCATGAGGGCATTAAAGTTGCGGTCCATACCGTTTGAAGAAGAGAGTTATCATTCAAGAATGGACAACAACCCTAATCATGACCAGATTGTGCAAGACATTTGTGTATCAGGAGCTGACTGGGAAAGATATGCAGATAGGAGACTAAGGTTCATCAAGAGAGCAGATCTCACCCCGGAAGCAAAAGGGTGGTTCAAAATTGTAAGGAGGTCCATCCTCCCAGCAGCGAACAACTCGGAGGTGAATCTCAAGAGAACCAAACTAGTGCACTGTATACTCAAAGGAGGAGAGATCAAGGTTCATGAACTCATAGCAGAAGGTATTAGAAAAATGGCAGAGAAAAGCGACTCAAGGGGAACGTTAGATTACCCCAGCACTATTTACCGACTGTGCAAGAAAGCTGGGGTGGTGTTTGAAGATGAGGACCCCGTGTGGATAAAAGAGGGTATTCCAATAACCGTTCGACGAATGCATGCTACCGCATCCCCCCTGCCTCAACGGAAGCAAAGGAAGAGGCCGGCCCCTCAAGTAGTAGAAGGACAAGTCGTAGAGGGGCAAGCACCAGCCACCTTGGATATGCACCAATTGCAGGAAGCCATTGATGGGCTATCTCGACAATATGTGGAAAGCCAAGGAGCATAGAGAGAGCTTCAATTACAGATGATGGGACAGCAAGAGGAGTCACTCTCAAGATGGATGACTCAACAAGGGGAGTGGCAAAAGCAAATGATAGATCAGCAACTGAGTCAAGGACAACAATGGAGTGAAACATTCCACAGGATGGAACAAAGGCAAAATGAGCAACAAGAATCCATCCAGAGGCTAATCAACATCCAAGCACATCAAGGTGCACATATACATGAGATGCATCGAAGACAAATAGAACAGGCAGAACTATTGGACAAGCAAAGGGCATTCGCAGAAGGAGTTTACCTGAGCGAGACTGGGCATCATATAAATACTCAAGCCAGGCTCGGTTACTTGGTAGGACAGCTGCCTATATTGCATCCAGGAATCACAAGGTATGAAGAAATGAGGGATGAATTAGCACGGGAAGAAAGACAAAAGGTGGAAGAGAGTCATGAATCAGTGAGGAAGGCACTTGAGGATTGGAAGCAAGCAAGATTGGCACGAATGCGAGGGAATGCAAGAGGACACAAAGAAGACAAACAAGGAGGAAAGCATGGGCATCCACAAGAGTAAAAGGTGGTGGAGTTCCTTCTTTGGTCCATCTTTCTCTACGCTTTAAATAAGGAAGATCTTGTATGAAATAGAACTTGCTTCCATGTTAGTTTGAATTATTTTTATTTTGTCTTTTAAGTTTTTGGTTGAAGAGGTCTATGTTTGCTAGTCTTTATGTCACTGCATCCGTACTTTGCTTACTTGTATGCTTGTCCCTTTGAATCAAATGAAAAAGAAAATGAGTGTTTCAAAAGACCAGAGAGGAGTTCATACTATGGAGTAAGTTCATGAGTTTATAGTATAGTCATAAGTTAGCTAAGTTGGTTCAACCATAAGGTGGGAAGACAACTATCTGTTCTGAATTATATGCTTTGAATATACCCCATGAGACTAGCTAAATAAGAAGATCCTAATAAGAAAAAGGGAAAGAACAATAAAGGTTGAAAAATAAAAGAAAAAGAGTAAGCAATAAGGCTAGGCACCAATGGTTTTAATCTTGAGGCATGTGTCTGTGGTGCTCCTGTATGAGGGATCTACTTGGATGAATAAGCTCTTAGGGGTGCCTTATCACTTGGTAACTTGGGTTAACTAACTCGGGATTATCAGCTAAAAGTCCACTATCAAGAGTAACCTTCACTACAGAGCATTTAGTAACCCAAAGAGGTGCTGGACACCAAGGTCTCAAGAAAAGAAAATAAATAAACTATATGCCTGTGGTGTGTATGTATGGGGAAAAGAGACTTGAGGGAGTAAGTCCTTAGGGGTGTCTTAACACCTAGCACCTTGAACCAACTGGTTCGGGAGTGTTGGCTGAAAGCTTATCTTAAAGAGTCGCCCCTTTACAGAGCACTTAGCCTAAGAACACAAATAAGCCCTGAAATAACAATAAAATGATCAATGAATAAAGGTCTCATGGGATGCAATCACAGTGAGTATTCTAGGACATGATAAAGGTCTGAAAGCCAAGAATGAACCTAAGTTGCTATGCATGAAACCACCATAAAACCAGGGGCATGACCTCCACAAGAATGACTCATTTCTCTTGGCATTCCATTCATTATTTTCTTGTTCCAGTACTTACTTAGGGACAAGCAAGCTTTAAGTTTGGTGTTGTGATGCCAGGGCATTTTGGCCAGTTTCACTGACCTTTTCTTTACTTTTTTTAGGGTAGTTTCATGTATTTCCTTAGAAAATAAGCTAGTTTTGGGTAGATATTCACTTACATCTTGATTCAAGCATACATTGTGCACTTTACATGATTTTATGAGGATTTTGCATGAATTTTATGACAAATTTGATGTTGCATTTCCCATGACTTGGACCAGAACTTTGATGCACTTGATTGCTTGATTTCAGGACAAAGGAAGCAAAAAAGAACCACATTAGTGGCTACGTTAGTTACACTAACGTGGGCACTAACGTTGAATGGGAGTAACTTGCAAAGTTAATGAGAAAAGTAATCGCCAATAATGCTCTCGAAGCCATCATTGCCCACGTTAAGAGTCACGTTAACTAAGTTAACGTGAACTCTAACGTGAAAGAAAGGAAAGGGAGCCAACGTTAGTGACACTTAACATTATCACTAACGTTGGACCAAGCTCATAAGTGGCCACGTTAAGAGCCACGTTAACTTAGTTAACGTGGCCTCTAACGTTAAGAAGTAAAGGGGAAGCCAACGTTAGTGACATTCAACTTTGTCATTAACGTTGGCCAAGTCACAATAAGCCACGTTAACTCCCACGTTAACCTAGTTAACGTGGAAGCTAACGTGAAGAAAGTAGGTGGTCGTCAATGTTAGTGACACCAAACATTGTCACTAACGTTGAGATTAACCTACAGAAGCCCCAATAAGCCACGTTAACTCCCACGTTAACCTAGTTAACGTGGAAGCTAACGTGAAGAAGGAAGGTGATCGCCAACATTAGTGACACCTAACATTGTCACTAACGTTGGAAGGAGCCCACACAAGCCACAATGAGCCACGTTAACTCCCACGTTAACTTAGTTAATGTGGAAGCTAACGTTAGTGACATTCACCTTTGTCACTAACGTTGGAGATGGCTAGCACAGCCACGTTAGAGGCCACGTTAACCTAGTTAACATGGACTCTAACGTGGGAGCTAAGGGCACATTGGAACGTTAGTGACAAAGGTAAGTGTCACTAACGTTCTCGAAGGTTGGCAAGCCTACGTTAAAAGAGCCACGTTAACTAAGTTAACGTGGACTCTAACGTAAGGAAGGGAGAGACTTCTCAACGTTACTGGAAAAGGTGAGTCCCAATAACATGTGCGAAGGACATAGAGGCAACGTTAGTGGCAATGTTTGTACCACTAACATTGAAGTTAACGTGGCTCTTACTTTGGTGAGGAACGTTAGTGAAAAAGGTAATTGTCACTAACGTTCTCGAACCCATATTTTGACTGAACGTTAACACCACTAACGTCCTGAGCTGAAGTCTCTGCCCACTTCACACTTTCTCTCTGCAAGTAAAGCCAAGCCCAATGAAGAAGATAACTGCTTCAAACTCAAGATCCAAAGGCCCATACCCAAGACTTGAAGAGCCAACTAGAAGATCAGAAGAGTAGTATATATAGGAATAGCTTTGAATTGAAAAAGAGAGTGGGAAATTATAGGGAGCCTCTTGGCATAGAACTACTCTCTGTATTTTACTTTCTCTGCACTTCTAGTTTCATAATGTATTCTCCATCTTTATTTTCATTTTCCAGAGCTATGAATAACTAAACCCCTTTCATTGGGTTAGGGAGCTCTGTTGTAATTTGATGGATCAATACTAGTTTTCATTATTCTTCTTCTATCTTTTCTCTTGATTTTACTTGAAAGCTTTCGATCTTCATCCAATTGGGTAGTTATCTTAGAAAAGAAGCTATTCAAACTTGGATCTCTTCTGAACCTTGAAAGAGGAATGAAGAGATCTTGCTAGAAATGCTTTCTCATACTGGACCAAATTGGGTTTGGATGGATATGTGACTATAATCCTTTCAACACTTGATTTAGGAAATGCATGTGGTATAATCAGTGACCATACTTCATCTCTTCTCATGAGCAATTGACCAAGGAATTGGCTATTGATCAAGATTTGAGAGATTGAATTACAAGGAATCGTAATTCGATCACTTAAGATTGCCAAGGAGATCAATGAGTGCATTGATTGAAGAAGAAATGAAAATGAAATTGATTCGGAGAATGCAACATCTCCTGAGCCCAATGAACTCCCCATTTCTGATCTTACCCATTCTCTTTAATTTCTGTCATTTACTTTTATGAGCAATTACCCCATTCCCATTTAAGATTCTGCAATTTACTTTCCGTCATCTACATTCAGCTCTTTATTTCCAGCATTTACTTTTCTGTTATTTACTTTCCCGTTATTTAATTTTCTGCAATTCTCAACTCAAATTCTGATTCGCTCAACTAGAACATTCCTCTAGTTAAAGTTGCTTGATCAATCAATCCCTGTGGGATTCGACCTCACTCTATTGTGAGTTTTTACTTGACGACAAATTCGGTACACTTGCCGAAGGAAATTTGTTATGAGACAAGTTTTCTGTGGATCACCTACTCAGAATACCACAGACAAGGTTTAGACGTTCCGGATCTCAGGAATGGCCGCCAATAATTCTAGCCTATACCACGAAGGTTCCAATCTTAGATCAGAAACCCAAGAGATATGCATTCAAGTTTGTTCATGTAGAACAGAAGTGGTTGTCAGTCACGCGTTCATAGGTGAGAATGGTGATGAGTGTCACATAATCATCACATTCATCATGTTCTTGGGTGTGAATGAACATCTTAGAGAAGAAATAGACTTGAATTGAATAGAAAAACAATAGTACTTTGTAATAATTCATGAAGAACAGCAAAGCTCCACACCTTAATCTATGGTGTGTAGAAACTCCACCGTTGAAAATACATAAGAACAAAAGGTCTAGGCATGGCCGAATGGCCAGCCTCCCAAAGAGGGTTCAATCATCAAAACATGATTCCAGGATGATCAAAAGATGAAAATACAATAGCAAAAGGTCCTATTTATAGATAACTAGTAGCCTAGGATTTACAGAAATCAGTAATTAATGCAGAAATCTTCTTCCAGGCCCACTTAGTGTGTGCTTGGGCTGAGCATTGAAGCTTCCATGTGTAGAGACTTTTCTTGGAGTTAAACGCTAGCTTTTGTGCCAGTTTGGGCGTTTAACTCTAGCTTTTGTGCCAGTTCCGGCGTTAAATGCCAGAATTCTTGAGCTGACTTGGAATGCCTGTTTGGGCCATCAAATCTCGGGCAAAATATGGACTATTATATATTTCTGGAAAGCCAAGGATGTCTACTTTCCAAAGCAATTGAGAGCGTGGAGATTGGGCTTCTGTAGCTCCAGAAAATCCACTTTGAGTGCAGGGAGGTCAGAATCCAACAGCATCTGCAGTCCTTTTTCAGCCTCTGAATCAGATTTTTGCTCAGGTCCCTCAATTTCAGCCAGAAAATACCTGAAATCACAGAAAAACACACAAACTCATAGTAAAGTCTATAATTGTGATTTTTAATTAAAAGCTAATAAAAATATAATAAAAACTAATTAAAATATACTAAAAATATACTGAAAACAATGCCAAAAAGCGTATAAATTATCCACTCATCAGCAGCTTCAACTTCAGTTCATTGGCCCCTTGCCTTTGTCTTTCTTCTTGGAAGGGGAGGAGTCATCTTCATCCTTTTTGGACGATTCTTCTTGTGCTTTCTTGTCTTTGGGCTTCCAAAATCCCAGCCTTCTCATGTAGTTCCTTTCATCCTCCTTGTGCTTGGCTAGAATTTCTTCTTGTCTTGCACTCAACTCCTTCATTCCTTGCATGAATGTTGGGGTATCCTGGGTTTAAAGCGACTACAGCATTACACAAGTGATTCAGTTTTGCTTGTGTGTTGATATCATATTACCTCCTTGAAATGGTTCTAGCATCATAAAGATATCTGAACTCAGCAAGGTTCCTCTGTTGCCATTTGCCTTACTCTACTATTTTGTCGAGTGCACTTCACACCCCCCAGTCGAACAGTTCTTGCTGCTCCTTTCTCATGTGCTCCCAACTCCCTTGGAGTTGTTGTATGCTCTGATTCACTTGGTTCTATTGTTGTTGTTGATTATCCTTGAATTGGTTGACATCCTCCCTCAGATGGTGTAGGTCTCCCTTCATTTGGTGTACATCTTCTTGCAATTATTCCCAATTGAATCCTTCTATAAATGGTTGGTATTACTGATATGGTAGTGGTTGGAGTGCTAGAAAATGTGGTTGCTCTTATGCCTCTTCTTGTTGTTGTTGTTGTTGTTGCACATGAGGCTCATGAGCATGAGCTCTATGCTCCCTGGCCCTCTGAAGTGGGTTGATAGCTGATGAGTCCAATTCACAGCCCATTCAAAAATTGGTGAATTAGTTCTTTTGGCAAGTGCACCAAAATTATCGTCAAGTAATAACCCACAGTGGAGTGGGATCGTATCCACAGAGATTGGAAAATTCGAGCAGTTTTAATTAATTGATGAATTAGTCAAGTGGATCAATAAGATTGTGAAGTGCAAAATTGTAAATGACATAAATGTAAATGACTAGAATATAAAGAAAAACAATAAAGTGCAGAAATAAAAATGGTAGAATGTAAAGTGCAGAATCATAAATGACTTGAAAGTAAATGGGAATGGGGGATTGCTGAATGTAAAATTAAACTGTAAAGAAATGGATAGACAAGAATGGGAAAATTCATTGAGATTGGGAGATGTTGTCTCTTTGGATCAAATCTAGCTTATATCCTCTTCAATCATGCAACTCATTGACCTCTTGGCAATCATGATTGATTGAGCCCCAATCCTTTGGTGACTCAATCTCTCAGATCTTGATCAATAGCCAATTCCTTGGTCTAGTTGCTCATGAAGAGAGATATGCTTGGTCCCTGATTATACCACACACCATTATAGGTCCAAGTAGAGGGAGGATTATATGTCACATATCCAAACACCAAAACCCAGATTCTACTCAAGTGTGAGAAGGGATTTCAAGCATGGTTTCATGTTTCCTTTCCCAAGGTTCCCATGAAACCCAATTGCATTCTATCTCTTTCCCAAGATAATTGAACACTAAGCATTAAGAACGAAATTCCTTCTAGCAAATCAAAGAGAAGACGAAGAGAAAAAGAATTTCACTATTATCAATCCATCAAGTACAGCAGAGCTCCCTCCCTCAATGAGAGGGAAGTTAGATACTCATAGCTTAAAAAGTACTCAAAAGTAAAGTGTAAAAGTGGATCTAAAACTGATTGCTTAACCCCCTTCTTCAGTACTCCTTGGAGGTATTTATACTACTCCTAGTAAAATAAAAGAATTACAAAAGTGAAAAAGGAAAATTACATTTTGGAGGGAAAAGAAGCTCAATAAGTGTGATCTCCCAGCTGGCATGTGATTGGCGCTCTAGTGGCGTGTCACGTACTCTTTGCTTTTAGCTTGGCGTGCCACGCCCAGCCCTTCAAGTGACACGCTCGTCTCTTTAACAACCTTGGCGTGCCACGCCTTCGAGCTCAAGTGGCACGCCCTAGCCTTTTTCCTTTTACCTTGTCCTCTGGAAACTTGAACTAGCGTGGCACGCCCAGGGTCTGGCGTGCCACGCCCTTGCTCTATGCTTGGCTAAGCTTCTCTGGAAAGTTGAACTAGCGTACGCCCCTTTATGAGTGAGTGGTTCCTCTGTTTGGCGTGCCACGCCACGAACTCAAGTGGCACGCCCCAATTCTTCTTTGCTCTTTGAATGGCACTGGCGTGCCACGCCTGGGATTCAAGTGGCACGCCTAAGTGAAGAATAGTGAGTGGCGTGCCACGCCTTCGATACCAAGTGGCACGCCCCATGTAATTGGCCTCCTTCATCCTCTCTGGAAACTTATACCAGCGTGCCACGCCTAAAGGTTGGCGTGCCATGCCCATGATCTTGTCTTGGTTCTAGTAGTTGGCGTGCCACGCCTCAGCCTTCAAGTGGAACGCCATAGTGACATGCTTGGGTTGGCATGCCACGCCTTCGACACCAAGTGGCACGCCCAGTCCTTGCTTTTGTTATCTTTGGGCATTGGCGTGCCACGCCTGGTTGCTCAAGTGGCACGCCTAAGTGAGGTTTTGAGGTTGGCGTGCCACGCCTTCAACTTCAAGTGGCACGCCCAGTCTTCAATTTCTTTTAGCCCCTTCTCTGGATTATTGTACCAGCGTGCCACGCCATGCTGTTCAAGTAGCACGCCCATCGATTTGTGAACTCTTCAAGCTTGACGTGCCACGCCTGGGTTCTCAAGTGGAATGCCCAAGTGACTTCTTGGAGCTGGCGTGCCACGCTTCGATACCAAGTGGCACGCCATAGTAGAGGTTCTTCTTGGAATGGCGAGTTGGCGTGCCACACCCCATTGCTCAAGTGGCACGCCCATAGTAGTTGATGGGTTAGGCGTGCCACGCTCAACCTAGAGTGCCACGCCCCTTTTATTTCATCCATTGTTGCTTCCTGGAACTTTGTACTAGCGTGCCACGCCCAGTCTTTGGCATGCCACGCCCACATGCATGCTTGGATCTCCCCTCTGGAATTTAGTATTGGCATGCCAGGCCTAGCTCCTGGCATGCCATGCCAGTGCATTTTTGCGGCGTTTGCTCCCAAGTGGCATGCCAGTTTCACACGCCCAGCTTCTTGTTTGTCTTCTACCCATTTTTGATGCCTTTTTCACCTGAAATTCAGCACAACTTATCTCAAAGTAGTGTATCATAATATTCATCAAATAATGCATGAATTGTACTAATCAAATGATATTTATGCTCTTTTATGGTCTTCTTTATGCAAGAAAGAAGGGTAGATGATGCAAGTCATCACAACACCAAACTTATGCTTTGCTTGTCCCAAGCAAATCAATGTGAGTAAGCCTTTGTAACTTGAGGCCTTGGCTTTGAATGATTGTAATACAACTAAGAGTAAAACTAAGTGTTCAATACATGTATGAATGTTTACTTGAGATACCCCTAAGAATTTACTTGTCCAGGTCTCTTCTTGACACATCTTCACCACAAGCATCTACTAAGATCTTTAATTCTTTTTGAGCTTTTTAATGTTTCTTTTTCCATCCCAGTAGTTGATGCTCAGAGCCTTGGGCCTTTATTGCTTACTACCTCTTGGTTCTATGGATATTCAAGGAACACCCCTTAACCTTCCCTTATTATACCTTCTAGGACTAGTTGCTCTCCATGACTCATTTTCTTTTTTAGTTCATCCAAGGTTCTACACTTAGTTTCTTATTTCTTAGTTTGTTTGATGATCTCTCTTGGCCTTGGTCTCTCTTATTATTTTTACACAACTCACAGTAACTCTTATGGAGACAAGCTCTACTTTTATTTATGTTGAAATGAAGACTTGAAATACATGGCATTTTCTTTCTTGTAATAAAAAAAACTCATAAAGACTTCAAACAGGAATTAAAGCTAAGCATAAAACATAAACTATCCTAGCATGATTATTTATTCAAAAGAGTAAATCAACAAAAGCTTAAAACAGGATTTCAGAAATTAGAAAGTGTCAACCCTGGGACTCAACAACCTTGAGCAGCTTCATCTTTAGTTCATTGGCCCTTTCCCTTTGTCCTTCTTCTTGGAAGGGGAGGAGCCACCTTCATCTGGCTTGGAGGAACCTTCTTGTGCTTTGGCATCCTTGGGCTTCCAAAATCCTGCCCTCCTCATATAATTCCTTTCATCTTCCTTATATTTGGCTAGAATTTCCTCTTGTCTTGCACTTAGCTCTTCCATTCCTTGCATGAAGGTTGGGTATCCTGGGTTTAGAGCAGCTACGGCGTTACATAAGTGATTCAGCTTCGCTTGTGTATTGATGTCATACTGCCTCTTAGATATGGTTCTGGCATCATAGAGATTTCTGAATTCAGCCAAGTCCCTCTGTTTCCACTTGCCTTGTTCTACTATTTTGTCCAGTGCACTTCGCACCTCTCCTCAGTTAAATTGTTTTTGCTGCTCCTTGAGGTTCTCATAACCCCCTTGGAGTTGTTTAATGTTCTGGTTGACTTGGCTCTATTGTTGTTGTTGAGTCTCCTTGAGTTGATTGACATCTTCCCTCAAGTGGTGTAGGTCTCCCTTTATTTGGTGTATATCTCCTTGCAATTGTTCCCAGTTGAATCCCTCTGGAAATTGCTGATATTGGTATTGTGGTGGTGGTTGAAGTGCTAGGAAGTGAGGTTGCTCTTCTGCCTCTTCCTCTTCTTGTTGTTGTTGTGGTCCATGAGCATGAGCTCTTCGTTCTCTGGCCTTGTTGAGTGGGTGAACAGCCACCACTTTGGCCATCTTTTTGGCAGTTATGAATTTATCTTACTTTACAAGCACCTCATCAATGATCTTTTCAACTCCAGCCTCATCACATAGCCTCTGTATAATGTTGGGGAATGCCAACCTTGTGTTGTCACTGGTACTTTTCAGCACTTTGTTGATGTTGTTGGCGATCATCTCCCCCACGTTGATGTTCTCTCCTTTCATGATGCTGTAGATGAGCACAGCTCTCTCCTTGGTCACCTCTGAAATGTTGGATGTGGGGATTAGGGACCTCCTCATAAATTCTAGCAACCCTCTAGCTTGGGGATTCAAATCTCTTCTCTTCAATTGGTTGGGTATCCCATCTTTATCATTTATCCAACGCACATTCAGCACACAAATTTCATTCAGGATCTCATCAAACCCAGGATCTTGCTGCTTCATTCTTTCTTCATAGCTCCGAGTGGAGCTTGTCTTCTTCACCATTAACATTCTTTCTATGCTAGAGAGGCTGTAGTCAATGGACTTCCCCTTTATATAGCTAATATAGCCATATTGTTGCCCTCGTTGAGGTACTGCGTTAGCATAGAATTCCCTCACCAAGCTCTCTACCACTTTCCTCGGTGGGTTGCATAGAAGTGACCAACCCCTATTGTTGATCTCAATGTTGATTTCAAGATGCTCATTCCTCCCTAGTTGAAACCCAACTTCTGGAATGATCTCCCTTTCACTCACCCAACCATAGAATTAATTTTGGTTGAATGCAGAGAGGAACTTGTAGTCATTGAAAGAGCTTGAGGATCCAGAAGTTGGTTTCTTAGTTTTTCTTTTCTTTGAGGCTGAGCTTTTTGGTGGTGCCATTAAGTTGAGAGAGTGTGTTTGAGGTTGTGAAAAAAATGGGGGTTGCAAGAAAGAGCAAGCAAAACAAGGTGTTGCTCCAACACCAAACTTAGGACTTGATTGTCCCAATCAAAAAAAAAAGAGAAAGAAAGTTGGGGAAGAGAGATAGTAGAAAGAGAAAGGAAGATGAGGGGTGTATGTATGCTTTTCGCGTGTGATTGGGGTTTTGAAGTGGGAAAGGAGTTGGGGAGGTGAGGCTTTTATAAGGAGTGAATGGTGTGGTCGAAAGGTGGGAAATAAAAAGGGTTAAATGTTTTTCCACTTGGGGAGTGGCGCCTAGGGTGGGAAAAGGCGCCAACTCTTTTCTCACAGAGTCTTCTGCATGTGTTAAGTTCCAAAGTGCAAGTACATTTTGACTTCCTTGCTTTGTGAGTTGTTTAACCATGTGGGCCCCATCTTCTCTCCTGAAATTGAAACTGAACCCATTAGTAATGACAAAAGAACCCCTTCACATTCCTTCTCATCAAGAGTGATTTGGATTGCAACTGATGGGTGTCCCTTGGGACACCAAACTTAATCCTTTGGCATCTTAATAAATTGGTTCTATCATTGTGTATTTAATGTGTTCATAAGAATGGAGTAACATCAATCTTTTAATTTTTTTTATTCCAATTCCTCTAAACTCATTAAACCACATTCATGTTCTTACCCAAAACATTAAGTGCTTTCAAATTAGGTGACTTGGGCTGCTAGGTGATCCTTGGTGGTGGCCACACCAAACTTAATCTCTGGGCTTACTCTTCAAAATCAAGCTATTAATTGTTTGTAAGCCTAGATTAAGTGGGTGGGAGGCCATACCAAACATAGCAATATAGCTAGTTCTCAGCCCATTCACTCCTCATTAGTTATGCCTTTATCAAGTTGCGATTCCATAATAGAAAGAAATAAAAGAGTGTAAAGAAAATCTAGCTACCAAAGCTAATATCAAACTTTCTAATCTACAATTGTAAACTAATCCTAATTTGGTAGTGTAACACAAATGTGAGACTGAAAATTAAACTAT
Source organism: Arachis ipaensis (assembly GCF_059453495.1). Classification (NCBI taxonomy): domain Eukaryota; kingdom Viridiplantae; phylum Streptophyta; class Magnoliopsida; order Fabales; family Fabaceae; genus Arachis; species Arachis ipaensis. The sequence goes on along the minus strand of NC_142442.1, from coordinate 126,036,398 downwards.
CTAAAGCAATAGATTTTAAACTACTTCTAAAAAAAGCAATTAAATTAAAAAGGATAAAGTGTTGGGGTGCCTCCCAACTAGCGCTTCTTTATTGTCATTAGCTTGACATTTCTTCATCTTTAGCTGAGCTTGTAGCTCACTCTCTGCTCCTCTAAGGAGCCTCCCAAGTAGTGTTTGAGTCTATGGCCATTGACAGTAAAAGTTCTCTGAGTCTTGTCCTCCATGAGCTCCACATGACCATAGGGAAACACCTTGAGTATGGTGAAAGGTCCTGACCATCGAGACTTAAGTTTCCCAGGGAAGAACTTGAGTCTTGAGTTGTAGAGTAACACCTTCTGTCCTTCAGTGAACTCTCTTCTTGCTATCTTTTGGTCATGCCACCTTTTTGTATTTTCTTTGTAGATTTTTGAATTCTCATATGCTTGATTTCTAAACTCCTCCAGCTCATTGAGTTGCATTAATCTCTTTTCTCCAGCAGCTTGCTCATCATAGTTTAACATTTTTAGAGCCCAAAATGCTCTATGCTCAAGTTCAACTGGTAAGTGACATGCCTTGCCATATACCAGTTGGTATGGAGACATCCCAATGGGAGTATTATAGGCTATTCTGTAGGCCCATAGTCCATCATCCAGCTTCTTAGACCAATCCTTTCTCGAGCTTCCAACAATTTTTTCAAGGATTCGTTTCAGCTCTCTGTTGGAGATTTCAGCTTGCCCGTTGGTCTATGGGTGGTATGGAGTTGCCACTTTGTGCTTTACTCCATATCTGAGAAGGAGTGTCTCGAATTGTCTGTTGCAGAAGTGTGTCCCTCCATCACTAATGAGAGCTCTGGAAACTCCAAATCTGCTGAAGATGTTCCTTCTCAAGAAGCTTATCACAACTTTGTTGTCATTTGTTGCAGTGGCTATGGCTTCTACACACCTTGAGACATAATCAACAACCACCAATATATAGCTATTTGAGTAGAAGGTTGGGAAGGGTCCCATAAAATCAATCCCCCATACATCAAATAGCTCCAGCTCTAGTATGAATTGCTGTGGCATCTCATTTCTCTTGGTTAGATTACCAGCTCTTTGGCATTCATCACACCTTGACACCATTTGCTTGGCATCCTTAAACATTGTTGGCCAGTAAAATCCAGATTGAAGCACTTTTACTGCTGTTCTTTCTCCACTGAAGTGACCTCCATATGCGGATCCATGGCACTGCCATAACACTTCCTGCCCTTCTTCATGGGATATACACCTTCTTAGGATTCCATCAGCACACTTTTTGAACAAATAGGGGTCATCCCAGATGTAGTGTTTGGCATCCTTGATTAGCTTCCTCCTCATGTGCTTATTGATGTTAGTTGGTAGTTCCCCAATAGCCTTGAAATTAGCTATGTCTACAAACCAAGGAGCTACTCGAATCATCATCAATTGTTCATCAGGAAAGCTTTTATTTACTGCTACTTGCTGCATTTTTTCTTCTTGTGGGATCCTTGAGAGGTGGTTAGCTACCTTGTTCTCTGCTCCGCTCCTATCTTTACTCTCAATATCAAATTCTTGGAGCAGCAGAATCCACCTTATTAGTCTGGGTTAGATTCTTATTTGGTAAGCAAGTATTTGAGTGCTGCATAATCAGTGAACACAATTACTTTTGAGCCAATAAGATATGATCTAAACTTATCAAAAGCAAAAACTATGGCTAAAAGTTCTTTCTCCGTGGTGGTATAGTTCCTTTGATTCTCATTAAGAACCTTGCTAGCATAGTAAATAACATGTACTAGCTTGTCTTTCCTCTGTCCTAGAACAGCACTAACAGTAAAATCAGATGCATCACACATTAGTTCAAAGGGAAGATCCCAGCTTGGTGGTGGTATAATAGGTGCAGAGGAGAGTTTCTTTTTAAGTTCATCAAAGGCTACCATGCACTCTCTATCAAAAACAAAGGGAGTATTTGAGACAAGTAGGTTGTTAAGGGGTTTTGCAATCTTTGAAAAATCTTTGATAAACCTCCTATAGAACCCAGTGTGTCCCAAAAAACTTCTGATTGCTTTGACATTGCAAGGTGGAGGTAATTTTTCAATTACTTCCACTTTTGCCTTGTCCACTTCTATGCCATCTTTTGAAATCTTGTGACCAAGAACCACCCCTTCAGTTACCATAAAATGGCACTTCTCCCAGTTTAAAACCAGGTTGGTTTCTTGACACCTTTTTAGCACAAGAGCAAGATGGTATAGGCAATCAGAATATGAGTTCCCAAATACAAAGAAGTCGTCCATGAATACTTCTATGAACTTCTCAATCATGTCTGAAAAAATGGAGAGCAAGCACCTTTGGAATGTTGCAGGTGCATTGTGATGACAAGTCATCTTAGCCTAGTTTTACTAGTCTTTTTCTTTGTTTTTATTAGGTTTTATGCACTTTCTTGCATTGTAAGTAAATTTGGAATGGAATTGCATGGTTTCTTTGAATCAATCAACCACCATTTAATTGATACTAAATCATGAGGTTTAAGCTAAATTTAATTGATATTTAAATGATTTATAAACTTTGTGAATTTAGTGATACTTTGATTGGTTGTTTTGATTACTTGTAGGTGAAGAAAAGAAGAAAACAAGAAAGCATGGCCCAAGGAAAAGAAGAGTGTGGCAAAGGAAGGAGGAAGCATAGTGCTCTCTCCAAGAGCGGAGCACTCTCTCAAGGGAGCACAATAATGAACCAAGAAAGCAAGGCATGATGCTACGCTCCCCTTAAGAGCGGAGCACAATTTGGAACCAAGAAAGAAAGGAGAGAAGAATGATGCTCCGCTCTCCTTGAGAGCACTATCGGGCTTCACTCAAGAATAAATTCAAGGAAAATGTTTGCCAATGCTTGCCACAAGGCTCGAACTCATGAGCAAGGGGGATTGGGGGAGCGCTACACATGAAGAAAATAAGCCAAAAATGGCTAAAAGGCTACCCCCAAGGATCGAACCAAGCACCTCAAGGAAAATAGGAGAGAGGCGCCACTTCCTTCACAAAGAAAAAGAGCCAGCGCATGCCTCCAACAAGTTTCGAACTTGGGACCTCACTCAAACAAAAGGAGTGCTTAGCTCCCAAGGAGAGTAGAGCGCTACTCTCCTCATGCCTTGCACAATCATGACACGGCCAGGGAGCTTGGTGCGCACAAGACACACACCAAGGCAACAATGCTCCGCTCCCCACAAGAGTGGAGCGCTATCCTGAATGCTTCCCAATCTTGGCACGCAACAAAGAGCTCCAACACAAGCATTGATGCTCCGCTCCCCACAAGAGCAGAGCACCCCACTGGGAGAACTCTTGGGCTGAAAATTTAATTAAAAATCCAATTAAATTCAATTCTTCACCAAATTAAAAAGCCCACCCAAATTCTAAAATCCAAGAATAGAAAGTGTATAAATAGAAGCTAGTTTGATTTAGTGAGAACCTTTTTGCTTCTTTGAGAATTTTCATTTTGTAATTTTGAGAGTTTTTACTTTGAATTTGGATCTTAGAGAATTTGGAAGGAGAATTGATCTCTCTTCTTCCTTGTTCTTGCTTGAGCACTCTTTACTTCTTGGTTTGGATCTTGGGTGAAGAATTGAAGAAATTCTGTTTCAATCTCACCTTGAGATCTCTTGTTTATCTTTCTGCATAATTCTATCAAATCCTGTTTACTACTTTCATTCTTCTCTTTTCTTCTGCAATTTACTTTTCCATTTCTTTTATAATTGTTCTTGTTGGATCAAGAAAGGATTTGAGATCTAGACTTGTTTTCTAGTCTCTTCGACTCCTGAGATCTTCAATTTCTCTTTTAACTTCTGCAATTAAGCTACATTTACTTTCTGTTTTAATTCTTCAAGCATTTTTACTTCTCTGTTTGAGATCTACTTCAATTCAATTCATCTTCTATTTCTCTGTTAATTTGTCTTTTACTTCTGCTTGTTTAATTTCTGCAATCCTAGCTCCCTGAACCCTTTTACTATTCAAGCAATTTATATTCCTTGCACTTTAAGATTCAATCATTTACATTTCTTGCAATCTAAGCTTCTGCAATTTAATTCTTGTTCTTTAAGATTCAGCACTTTTACTTTCTGTTCTCTTTAATTTACTACAATTCTTCCCCCTCCAATTACATTTCATGCAATTTAGCTTCTGTCAATTACAAACCACTCAAACCAATACTTGATTAGCTTGACTAAATCAACTACTAAACTAAAATTGCTCAATCCTTCAATCCTTGTGGGATCGACCTCACTCACATGAGTTATTATTACTTGATGTGACCCGGTACACTTGTCGGTGAGTTTTAGGTGTTTGGAATTCATTTTCCAAAATACACCATCAAATTTTTGGCGCTGTTGCCGGGGATTGATTAGATTGACAATGATTAAGTGAAGTGGAGATCTAGATCAAGCACTTTTTCTTTTCTGTTTCTCTAATTTTTAACTAACACACTAACTTTTTGAATTTTTGCTTAAGCTAACTAAAACCCCACTTTAGCAATAGAGTGGAATTTTCCTGGCTTTTCTGGTTTTATACGTTTCTTGTATTTCTGCTCACTGAGTCAATGACAGAAGCAATTTTCTTCTATTGATCTTTCAAGCCTATCAACTGTTCGATACATTGTGTCAACTAATCCTCTGACCACCATTTGGCATGAGTATATTCAATCTTTATTTGGACTGTTTGTGATTGTGCAGATCATGGAGGGGAACTCAACGAACTCCAGTAATTGTGGGAGTAGTGTCTTCACCTTAGATGACAATGCAACCCATGATTTGAAGCATCCGCTCATCACCATAAACGATGTTGCTCAATGGCTTGAAGCCTTCCCACAAGGAAGCATCATCAGATGGGAAGATCTATTAAGTGAATTTCTAGCCAAGTTAAAACCACCCAAGGAAATTGGTGAGCTAGAAGCAGAAGTGCAACCATCCACACAAGAGAAAGGAGTGAAGGAAATTGAAGATGTAAATGCAGTCGTGAACCAAAACAAGCAGATGCATCAACAAACTCTGCAACAACTGGAGTTGATAGTCAGAAAAATCAATGAGCTGCGAACTGCTGTAGTAAGTGCATACAACTTACCTCAAAATTCACATGGTTGGAATCAACCAGAAAAAGGTTCTGGAGCAATTAACTATGAGCAACAAAGTCATGAGCGATTACACTCTCCAAACAATACCTCAAGCCTGTTCCAACACAAGTCTTAGGGTGATGTGTACAACCCACCTTGGAGGACTCATTCTAACTAGAGGAAGATCGAGCACCAAAATCAAGGACCAAGGGACTTCAATTACAATAACCCTAGCTTCACAAACCACCAAAAACACCACCATACCCACAACAACCTCTACACACCACCACAACACCCACCCTTCCAACCTCCAACACTCCACAACCAATCAATCTCACAAGACTCTCAGAGGATCACCAACTTGGAGATCTTAATAGAGAGTGTAAGACCCAGAACTTTTGAAAAGTCTTATTATGATCAAGTCTCAAATCATATAGTTATTTATAGCCTTAATTTCGGAAATCATTTTATTAAAGATAATTAAGGCAAGTTGTGATTTATTGAATTTGAGACAAGTTATGATTTACTATCCAATTTTATAATTATTGGAATATTTTCTATATTCAAATTATAAAGTTGCGAGTTATGAAATAATAAGGATTTTATATGATTTGGATTAGGTAAGTAATATTTTAAATATTACTATTGCTATTTTGGAAAAATGAAGAAATTAAGTATATTATTTCTAATTATTTGATTTGGGCATTTTATTGAAAGTAATTTGTAAAAATAGAGGAGCAAATAGTATTTTTATACATTATTATTGTTGGACTAGAATTTATTTCTAATTACTATATTATCTCTAATTTCATTTGAAATTACCATTTTACCCCTAACCTTAATTTTTGAAAATGAAACCCTAACCCTAAAAACCATAACCCGACCCGTTTTCCCCCAAGACCCAGCCGTAACACCCACAATGTTTCCCTCACCCAGCAGCAGTAGCAAGCGCAGCTTGCTTTTCTTCCTGAATCAAAGGAAAAAGAATGAAAATGGAAAGAAGAGGGGGACTGAGCCAGAAGGACGAAGCAGAGAGGGAAAGGGGGGACCGAATCGCGGCAGAGGAGAGGAGGGAGTTCGCTGTCGCGCCGCCATCGTCTTCACCACGCCTCACCGTGGGTCGCGCTACTGTCACCGGTCACCTCGCCGCCGTGCCCAGATCGCGTCCAGTCCTCGTCACCGTCGCTCATCCTCACCACCGCCAGCTGCGTTGTCCCTGCCAAGCTGCAGAACCTGCCTCCCTACCGCGCCACCACGCCTTGCCATGGAATCGTCCTACTGCTACCACTGTCACGGAGAAGAGGCGTTGAAGAGGGGCAGAACTCGAGTCTCGTTGCCGCCGTCCATGGGGCCTCGAATTGCGTCACTGTCACCGGCAAGAGGGGGAAGACGCGAGCTGGAGGAGCAAGATGAGTTCTTCTGCCTCCATGGTTCTGGTCCGCTGAGGAAGGGAAGATGCTGTCTTGGTGCTTCACGGTCGCCGACGAGCACGGAGGAGAGGAGCTGTGACCACGTCACTGCCCTTTGGAGGGCTATGCTTGGCCGCCGTTGTACTGCCCTGCTTCACCGTGGCTGAGCTCTGCCACTCCCAGCCCCCTTTTGGCTTGTGATGTTGTTGCGGGAATTGCTACAGGAAGAAGAGCAGGCTAAGTCACCATGATTTGGGCCGCTGTGACTTACGGGATCACCGAAGGAGCTCCGGGCCGAGTTTCTCCAACATGAGACCCTGCTGCCATTGCCGGAAAAGTTTGTCGGTAAGGGTTTTAAATTGCGGTTTTGGTCATTTTGGATCTTGAGAAGGTTTTAATGTTGCGCGGTTTTTATAGTTGATCCACCAGAGCTTCTGGCCACCGCCGGAGCTGTGCTGGGGCCGGTTCGAAACTGCAGCTGCTTCGTGTTGTTATTCCGGTAAGAAATTATGTTTCGAAAGCCTTACGTTAGT